>NC_136906.1:14414768-14442268 GCF_949606895.1 Notothenia rossii
AGCACCTTGTACTTTACAACAGCTGCCACAAAAAAACAACCCTGGGTGAGACTTTTTTTTTTAACCTTGTGTAGGGAAGAACGTACGTATGTATACTTTCAGTTTATACTAGGGATGCTCAATTAATCGTATTTTAAATCACAATTACGGTTTTGGCTTGCAACGATTACGAAAACAACGTAATCTAAATAAAATGATTTTTTTTTTTGGTTTTTCAGTTGAATTATATTTCAAGTTCAGAGTAATCAACTATTAAAAACATACTGTTCAATTTTTATTTTCAATAAATGGATGTTTTCAAAGTAAATGGATAATCGTATTTAATAATCGTGATATCAATTATTGACCCAAATAATCGAGATTATGATTTTTGCCATAATCGAGCAGCCGTAGTTTATACACTGAATAATTAAAAAACACATGATCACACACACACACACAAATAGCACAGAGCACCAGGAGGCAGGTAGATCCCAATTACTTTTGATAATGAGCCCTCAAGCCACAGCGCAATGGGCCAAATGGGACAGAACAAAAGCACACTGCTAGGATCCCACCGGATACAGAGCTGATACAAGCAGGGAAAGTAAACAACACATGATTCACCTGAAAACATTCAGTTTTCCTTTTTTTTAAATACACAAAACTATTAAAAAAAAGGGTTTGGCCTGAATCTGTGTCGTGTGAACTTGTGGAAATGGAAAGTCAATTGTAGTTTTGGGCAAGTCGTCAGAGCTGTGTGGTCTGTCGGTTAGGTTTTACTCCCAAAGGCTGGAGGTTAAAGAGGGCTTCTCTCATTTTGTTTTTCTCCCTGCAGACTCAAAACTAAAACTCTCTTTAATGCACGCTGTATGTCTTTCTCTCCAATGTTCTTCCTCTTTCTTTCTGCCCACTGAACCGCCTCTCAGTCTTTCCCTCCCTCTTATCTGCGTTTCTTCCAAAGCTTCTTTCTAGCAGCCCTCCCCCTCCCTGCATGTGCACAGCTGAGTTGGAAGGTGGGAATCTGAGACAGATATGGTAGAAGTTGAGACTTCATCTTATCAGTTGTCCTCGCTTATTTTCCTCTCTACTGACACAAGGCCACCCATCAGATATTTAGTATGCATATGTGCTGAATGGTTCACCAATAAGAAAAATATAGGAGAGAAATATCCTCAGTAAAAGGCAGAAATGAAAGTAAATCCCTAGCTGTCTGCGAAGGAAGCACAGTGGATAGAGAGCAACACAGAGTCGAAAATTGGAGGCTTTCTATTTTTATGTTGAAAGTTTTATGACCTCCAGATTTGGAATGTATCACCTCCCAGCCGCCTACGCCTGGATACTACACAAGTGGGAGCAAACCATGAGCACAGCTGTCTTCAGATAACAGCACTACACACACACAAACAGCAATGCACCGTACAAAGACGAAACCTTCTAATAGGAAAAGTTGGGGAATGAAACGGCATAAAACCACTGCATAGACATCAGCACAAGTAAACTCACACATTTTTCCACCATAACAGAACCAAATCCAAACTCAGAACACTTTAAAGCCTACGTGTAATTGAACACACTGAAAAGATTAAGCATGCTGATGACACTGACACATAACCTATGCTCCGTAATTCCCAGTTTTGCACATTGAGTTCTACTAAACCAAAAAGGAAAACAAGACTAGCTTAGAGGCCTGCTAAGAACCCTAGAGGCTGCAATTCATTACACCCCACAGTAACAAAGAAGCAGATGAAATAAACATACTGACAATTTTGGTAAAAGGACCTTGCCAATCATTCAGATAAAAATGCTGTGTTTGTCCAGAGGGTGGCACTAAAAGAACAGAGATGGAATAACTTTAATATATATATCAAGTTTCATCCACTGAGGATGAGGAATATCCAACATAATTCATGGAAATTCAGCTATACATTTGATCACCAAGATGTTGCTCCAGAGCGAAGAATAGTGGTGTTATTACAAAAGGAGGGGTATGGGGGGACAATAATGACTAAGAATAGCTTTCTCTGGAATAGGAAAATCAATACTAAGTCAGAGGTCATCTAAGGTAATGCCTTGACTCTAGACAAACATGCAGGATTGACCCACTCTGCCCAACAAATAGTTTATAATCAAACCACAGACACATGCTTTGAACCGCAAGCATCTACATGAGGTTATCTGAATTGACTGGGATTTTATATACTGTAGTGGTTAATTCAAGTTCAAGTAAGCAGGGTTATTCAGCTGCCTGACTGTAGAAGCTTTTAAGTGCTGTACTGGGAGCTGCCCTGGGTTTCTCATCATCACCCGCTCTGACCTACATTCACACATCGTCTAGACTGACATGCTCACAAGGACACATGCTTGTGCTTTTTATGGCTGGCATCTTGATTAGATATAAAGTTGGTTAAAAAGGTTGAAATGCCTTTCATACTTAATTACAGTGTGGAGTGTTGATGTACTGTAGCTAAATGATGGTTTTAGAAAGGGAAAAGTGTGTGCTTGCAAACATATACCTGCATCCTTAAGTGACTCAACGAGACGGTGTGAGTGACAATCAAAAGTAAGGACAGTAGATGTATGTTTGGTTAAACTGTCTGGAATGCCGTCTAGAGCAGAGCAGCTCCCTTCAACGCCATTTTAAACAGTTTTATACACGACAGTTTGTTTAGAAAATATGCTGAACCGAGCAGCTACTCACTTTCTGTTGGTCGGGCCATTGGAGGCTCTGGGACTGGAGACTGCACCCTCTGCACCCTCTCCACCCTCTCCACCCTCTCCACCTTCTCCACCCTCTCCACCCTCTCCACCTTCTCCACCTTCTCCACCTTCTCCACCCGGGGCTCTGCCAGTGAGGGCAGGGGGGCACTAGGAGCAGGAGGCGGGTGGTTGTTGTTGTTCTCCACGGCACTGCTGGGCACCAAACCGTCTGACTGTCTGAAGATGGGCATCGCTGGCTTCCTGGAGGCTGCCTCCACTGGGCTGGTGGTTGGGGACTGGAGCTCCACTGTTCTCTGAGGGGGCTCGGGGATCCTCGAGATTGGGGTTGAGCTCATCTGGGAGTCCGTCCTCTTCGGAGGGGCGGGGGGCTCGTGCTGCCGTGTCATGCTGATCTCAGCCCGCCTGTTTGTGGAGGTGGAGTTGGAGGAGCTGTCCAGGAGTGTACTCCGATTGCTGAGACTGACCTCAGGCCGCTTGAGGCCAAAGCGGGCGATGCCGGGACTGGGCGAGTTGTCAATCTGCTTAGAGGAGACCTCAATGGACATTTCTGTGCGGCGGGATGAGGCTGTGTCAGGGTTACGACCCCCTGATAGCTCCATGCGCTTCATGCCGGTCTTTGGAGAACGTGGATTGGTGGTCTCAGAGGCGGAGGATCGGGGAGAGGAGTATTCAGTGCTACGGAAGCTCTGGTCGTAGCTCCGCTGGCTAGATGTGGAGGAGGCGGACGAGCGGAGAGGATTGGTGTTCCGACGAGTCAGGGGCGAAGGGTTTGTGGAGGACTCTGTCTCCTCCACCTCAAACGACCGCTTCAGCGCTGGAAAACACAGAACATTTGGGATTAGACGACATGAGAATATATTAGCCTGTAAACACGCTGCCTTAAAAGGTCCCATGTCATTCTTTTCCGGTTATTACCCGTCCCCTTGTGTGTTATGAGGGTTTTTATGCATGTAAATGATCTGCAGAGTCAAAACCCTCAAAGTACACCCTGTAGCGAGTAAAACTCTAACACAGAAAATACTAGGGGTGGGCGGATCGATCCCAAAATATCGATACTTCAGATATTACGTTACGTTTCAAAATATCGATACTAGAGCCAGTAGGATCGATAATGTTATACTTTTTTTCCCCGTCTCCTCCACTCGTCAATTTCTTCAAAAAACGATGTGCACACTAACACAAGTATATGCTCTTTTCTTCTCTCTCCACTGCTGTCCTCCTCTCCTCGAGGCTCGCGCACGCACAGCGCCCTCCCTGCCTGAACGCCGATTATCAAGCTGACTGACAGCAGCCAGCAGGGCAGGACCTTTATATATACAGTCTATGGGCAGCAGGACAGCAGCAGCCAGCGACTCGCGAGTGCAACACACACACACGCATGATGGCTGAGAGAAAGAGGAGCGTTGTGTGGAGCAATTTCACTACTGGCAATCAAAATTTAGCGAACTGTGATGTGTGCAAGAAAATAGTTCGCTACTCTGGCCACTTTGTATTGTTATATTTCATGTTTGCAAAAGTAAAACGTTTATTTGTCTATAAAAACGGTCCTGTCTTTATTCATGAAAATGAATTCAGATTTAGTCTATTTATGATGATTTCAGCTAAAAAAATCATGTCATGCAGCTCCCCCCTATATGAAAGTACATAAGACGCTTTTAATTTAAAAAAGTATCGGGATCGATATCGGCCCTGAAATACTTGGTATCGGATCGAATCCAGATTTTGTGGTATTGCCCACCCCTAGAAAATACCTCCCCAAAACGCCTCGTTGGAGATACGTCACTGTCCATTGATTCTTCCGGGTACCGCATGATGTCATGCGTTACCCAGAACCAAATGGAACAATCCGTGGAGCCGTTACTTCGTCCGCGGAGCCGTTACGTTAAGCCCCCACTGATTGGTCCAAATTGACCAATCCACGGACTTCCTCACACACACACTCAGTGCAGGCAGCTCTGCTGATCTCTCCTCCCTGGCTGCAGGCTGATAACAGACAGTTGAGATCGCGGTGAAATTCTCTCTGCAGACCCATTCTCACAGCGTTTATCAACCTTTTTCTTACTCAATATCAAGCCACACTTATTGTTTTTACTTCGGGTGTGACTTTGTGTGTGCTCAGGGTGAGTTTGGCTGTCGCTAAACAAGGAAACCACACCTCCACGGAGCTCAGCGCGATTCACAACGTCCCGACCAATCAGAGCAAACTGTGCTCACAGGGAGGGTGGGGGCTGGAGCTACAACGAGCCGTTAAAGGCAGAGAGTGAAATTCAGTGAATACACGTAGTTTAGAGATGCTGTATGAGAAACCAAAGTGATTTTGGAAAATTGCACAATATACATCTATTCTAGTAGACCTCAACAATGGAAGTATGATCAGTGGAAATGGCCATGACATGGGACCTTTAAGTTGCAGCACTAGCATCTGTATGATATTGTACTGTATTTATTGTTAAGGCATCTTGTGATTAGCATTCAAAACAATGAGGCCCTGAGGCAGACACACTTCAAATGACCTTTATTGAAACAAAGCAGCTACTGATTTTTTATTCAGTGTTGACACTGGCAGTGTAGAGATTGAACCCATTTTGGAGCAGAAAGAAAGTTCTTGATACGCCATAAAATCCTTTATTACGTCGGCTCTGACCATCCTCAATAACAGCTTGTTCATTAAATTCTCTCCTCCAACACACACACACCATGACTGAAAACTAATGGTCCATTTCCATTATATGTACATTTAATGGAGAATAAAGTATTCTGAATCTGGATAAAAACACTGTCGCAGAAACTCCAAACCGCACCAGGACCTTGTTGCCTTCATCAAAAGGTTGTGGAAAAAACATATGCGAAAGAAGGTTAGTTGCATTTGGTCGATTTAGCAAAGTAAAAGATGTCTGTGTTGTAGGAAAAAAGCAATGTAGCTGAAGATGAGAAGCAGTCAGCGTCAACACTGATATTTATACCACGCTACGAAAAGATGCAATGCTAGCAGAGGAAGAAGAAGTAGGCCAACTCAGATTATGTACTTAAGTAACAGTAGAACTACCAACATGTAGGAACACTCTGTTACAAGTAATTGTCCTTAATATTGAAAATCTTACTTAAGTAAAAGTACAAAAGTAATGGCATCAGAATATAACCTACTTAAAGTACCAAAAGTAAAAATACACATTTTGCAGATTGGGCCACTAAAGTCTTATTTAAGTGTTGATGAAATGTAATATCATGAATCCAAATCCGCAAGTAACTAAAAGGCATACAATAAATGCAGTAGAGTAAATGTGGACGATTTACCTCTGAATAGCAGTGGGGTAGAAGTACAAAGTAGCACACAATTGAAATACTCAAGTTAAAGTACCACAAAATGGTATCGAAGTACAGTACTTGAATGAGTAAATGTACTTAGTTACTTTACACCACTGCACGTTAGCATGAACACATGACATGCTAGCGTCATAAAATATAAACTTGACTTTTTTTTTGAACTGACACTTCGGACACCTGCAACAAACACACAAACTTTTACCGCATGTATCTGACATTAGGTATGGTGGCAAGTATGGGAAACGTGCTGTTAGCGGCAGTTTACTGTAGCAAAGCAATCCCCGCAAATAAAAACAATTCAGCAAGCCGTAGTCTTACCGTTTTTAACACGCTTCACATAGCTCGATATCATGGTGTGTGGCATTTCTAATTCACTCGCGAGATGAATATTCCTCTAAAGTAGATTCTAACAATATCGTCAGGTACAAAACACATGCACCATTAAATGAAAAGAGTGTTTCTTACATCTTCCCTTAGATATGTGACGGCCGTTATCCGGCTTTTTGGCACACCTGTCATGATGAGAATCACCATGATGACCACGCCTCTAATTGATAGCGTGACCGTTTAGGCACATTTGGGGCATTTTCTAATGTTGCTCTATCAAAATGAGTATAAAGAAATGACATAACATGCTGCTACTGTTCGATTAGCGAATAGAAGTATTATGTGAACTACAACCAGCCTGGTTTTTCAGTGGGCTTTTGAAATAAAATAGCCTACTGTGGTGGAACATTACGGGACATAATTCACCGTGATATTTAGTGTGTTGCACCACGGACCTGTTAGAGAGTGTACCTTGTTGTTGTTAGCATTCTAGCTTGACAGTAGCATGTAGCAAGTTATTCTTTCCTCAGTAAACCTAATGGAAAATAAAGTGTGGAGTTCCATACTTAAAACGCCGCTTCCGACTCCCATTCATCGGCTCTAGGCCCACACTACTCTGTTTTTGTAGCTTATATTTTTATTTTACCCTTTCATCTTCATATTTGTATTGTGGAGTCAGTACAGTAAACGTCCCACTTGATATGCCACTGCTTTGAAACGGACAACACATGAAAAGCGAAAGATAATAAAATTGTTTCAGATCAATATGATTGGCTAAATACATAACATGGATTTATTTTTCTATTAAGTGTCTGACAAATCACCAAATACTTATCAAAGAAGTTCCCACTGTAACCAGCCCTCTCCCTCCCTGTCAGCTTATTGTGTCAATGTTACATCACCAGCATTTTGTTTTTACTAGTTAAAGTTGTTTGGTAAAATAATTTTTTTTCTAGCCAAGGGAGGCTCCATGTCAGTTGTGAGGCGGACACCACCAGGCTCTTCTTGGCTCAGAGTAGATATATGGAGTCGTGAAACATGGCCTCTGTCCCAGATAAACATAACATTCTGTGCAGGCTTCTGGCCTACAGTGAGTCTGACTGGCCAGGCACCAGTATGAGGGAAGACCCTCTTCCTTGAACTCAATGTTTTCCATCCTTCATGTGTTTCAGCAGGCTTTTGTGTCTGATATCACAGGGTCTGCAGAGAAGCAGGAAGCTCATGGTGGTTCACACGTTCCACGGGATGCAAATATGAAACACTGGGTTAACTGTGTGTCAGAGAGTTAGATTAAACTTTCCAATTGTAAAATGTCCTCATCTTCACCAGAAAGGACAGCAGTTAATGACAAGTTCATGTTAAAGTCAGCAATGTTATTCCACAATGACAACCAACCTTTAATAAGCTCACTGTGTATCACTCAAAATAATTAATGTTAACCCACAGCAATACTGTTTCCCACTCTTAAATACACACTCTTACAGCATGCTTATAATTCAATCAGATGTATTGCAAATGTGCCATTTGTTTGTTAGACACACGAGAAATGTGTGTTGTTGATTTGCCAGTAAGTCAGAAAACAGAATACCATAAATATACATTCCTGTGTGTTAACTGAATGTGGCAATTTTGACACTTCTTTATTACACGACTGAATATACAAGGAAACAAATAGAAAGAAAGTTCATTGTGACTTTGATATAAAAGTCTGATTGTATGTGGTTATAGTATGCATCTCCATCACCACCATATGTCTCTCTCAATAAACTCTGTTAGCTGCTAACATGAAAACACTTGATTAAAGAAAACTTGCCTCGAGCCTTGTACTCTGTTCTTCTTTAAGTAGACAAAATAAGGGCAGAAATCACTTTAACGGAAATAACTTGAGCAGTGAAAGTCTATATAATGTGCAAAGGCATATTCAAAGTGCCACAGACCACTTCAAACTGTGTTTAATGTGATCTTGAGATAATGACCTCTTTGCCTGGGATTGTGCTAACTGTGTGGTGTTGTGTGCCTGCGCTGTGGTGACAGACAATCCCGACACAGTGAAGTCCCCACAGACACACTGGAGACAGAGGCCTTATCAGTTATGTTTCCCTCTCTCTTTCTGTATGTGTTTAAACACAGCTGTAGAGTAAAGCAAACACAGCCGTGTTAGCTCTGGTCGGAGCCAAACTCTCTGCCTCTGTTAACGTGATAGCGCACTGCATCCTGGGATTTGTATCATAGGGAGGTCACACTTTAATATCTCTGTTTCTATGTGTATTCATTTGATCTAGGGGTGTACCAATTAACTAGTACTGGTAAGGCAAGTTTATTTATATAGCACCTTTCAACACAAGGCAATTCAAATTGCTTTACAAAAATGAAAAACATGATGAGGTGATTTTATAAAAAAAGAACAACAATTCTTAAACATTTCCATTTTGCCCGCAATAAACAGTTCTTTAAGAGTCAAATATTACATTATTTTAAAAGAAGATTCATGTTACTGCCATAATATCTTTATATGATCATTTTTAAGCCACAATGCTAGTCTTTTAGCTGTGTGTGTGTGTGTGTGTGTGTGTGTGTGTGTGTGTGTGTGTGTGTGTGTGTGTGTGTGTGTGTGTGTGTGTGTGTGTGTGTGTGTGTGTGTGTGTGTGTGTGTGTGTGTGTGTGTGTGTGTGTGTGAAGATTGAATACAACTATTTGATGTCTCCAAGCTGCTTTAAGGTGTTGCTTCTCTGAGGTGATAGCACTAATCACAGCCCTTTTAACCAAGCCAAAAATATACTTGTTAGCACCAATGTGAACTAAAATTCAGCATAAGTCCTTTCTCTTTAATTGGCTCTCTCTTCTCAGCTCTCCCTACCTCTCATCTAACATGGAGTTGAATCCCCATTCCTCTTGGACATCCCCAGCGATATAATGTAAACTTGCGAGCAGACTGAACTGCCAAATAAGGAAGACATTGCAGCCAAGCATGATGTTTTTCAACTAACACACAATGAAACATGATTAAACTTCCAGATAATCACATGATGATGCTACTCCGTTCTCCAGTGTAGCATTACTGCATGAGTACCACATGGACATTCTCCACGCCTCTCTGAGCATGACAGTAGATGAGCTGATGGGTCAACAAGATGTAGCACTGAAAACTACAGCTACAGAATAAGCATTACCCCAACTAAACTTACGCTACTACTGCCAGAAGCCGCCCTCGTACAACGAATTCTTAATATACTGGCATATTGCTCCTAAGATTCTCACAAAATCAAACCTGTTTTGATACTATTCATCCTATATATTTAGTAATAGCCTTTCCATGTATTTGTTATTTTGTAATTACTTTTCTTTATGGTAGAGTTTTTATTGTTACTAGCAGATTTAGCTATTAAGTTTATTTCACATCAGGCCTCACAGTTTACTGTTCACCTGCCCACAATGACAGCTCTGTTAAATTACTGCTTATGCATGCAACATTTCCTCCTGTTGCTGTTCCACATAGAAAGCATTTTACAGACAAAACCCGAGATGGCTTTCATTGTGAAATGTTTGGCTGCACAGTTAAGGGAAACACCAGTTGCAATTCTGTAAAAAAAAGTGTTTTTGTAGTACCGGACCACATTTGCTGTGACTATGATAGCCAGTGCCACGTGTGTAAACAAATCAGAAATAAACTTGGCATTATAGCCCTCTGCTAACGCTATCACGCCCTCTGAAAAAAGGTTCTGCAATTTAAACCAGTAGCAATCTCTGCATGTCAAAATGTGCTTTGGATCACTAGAACAAGAGCATTTGGCCTTAAGAATATTCTTAAATCCCAACTCTACTTCCTTGAAATGTCTATTGCAGCTGTCAAACAGACTTTCAATTTCCTGCAGAGAGAAAAAAAACCTTTATACAAAAGAAAAATCCTATTTGGTTTCAGCTGTAGCATGGAGTCTGATGATAACTTTGGGGCCTTGCCTTTTGGTTGGCATTGAGGAAGGTTTCACTCCACGTGTCCAACAGGGAGAAAAACAGCAGCCTAACAAAGACCTGCTGTGTTCGCTGCACCTCAGTTTGACCCTCGGGGCTTCCCAGAAGCTCCGAGGCTGTTGGCGTCATTACCAGGATGCGTCAGTGGTGCGTATAGAGCGTCCTGATAATGCAGATAAGGACGGAGACTCCTGGAGACGGCTATCATCAGCTTCTGTCAGGAGACACTTCCTCTCATAACACACAAGCTCTATCTGTGACCATTCATCGTGGCGTTTTGTCATAAGACTGACCTCAAAGTGTAATGCTTAAGATCAATGCTTGTGTCCTTTGGCAGAAAATAAATATTTATACCAAAGCTCTTTAATAGCAGTTTCAGTGTACTACCAACCAACTTAACAGAAATTCTGAAAGAAATACAAAACCACCACTAAGTGGCAGTTAGCTCATAATCACAGTTTTCAATGTGAAAGGCGTTTGAGTCTTCCCTCGTCTCTTGTTCTATGTATGATTAAAGAGCAATTAGTGTTAGTTTAAAAATGATCCAATGTTTCATATGGCCTGTTAAGAAATAATAAATCACTAATTTCCCCAAATGAATATGGGTTTAAAATACACTTGCAGCTCTGAACTTGGATTGGTCTTAAATACATTCTAATCAACATATCCTGTACATTTTAAATCATAGGTGCTTACATTTTGTTCACTTTGCCCTACTCTTGACTGTCAAAGCTTATGTTTTTGTGATGGATTGGGGAGTGCCAGGCCACATGCAGCTCAGTAAAAAGAGGCCCGCCTGTGCTCAGATCCACTCCTCCACTGCCTGCCACAGCATTTTCACCAACCACAGAAATCTATCCCTGTGGAATTTCCTCTCCCTGGACCAGTGAATGCCCTTACCATGCTGCTCAGAGATCCACAGGAAGCAGTGACCAGGGATGTTAAACTACCAATTGTGACTCTAATACGTCTTCTTTTTTTCCTGATGGAAACAAAAGAAGCTGTTTACAAGATAGACCTCTCAGAGTGAGCTGTAAAAACACTGTATCAATGTGTGTTTGTTCAGTCTGCTGAGCGGAAAAGCCCACTGACTGCGGTAAACGATCTGAATGGTCTGTGATGTTGAAGTCACAGCTGAGGTCATCAGCCTCATGGGCGAGAAAAATCCTGTCCTCTGTCTTTGAGCCTCTCACTGGCGTCATCAGCTAAGGGTGTGACAGAGTGAATCAGTTGGACATTCTCTATTGCATAACAAAACATCCTCCTTTCATTCACAAATTGACTGCAGGCTAGATGTTACTGTAGCAATGACCTGTGCAAATTAGTGTATGAATAAAATGATCCATGTTTCCTGTGATGCTTTTCAAGAGCTCTAAAACTCAAATGATGTGAAAATATGTTATGCACACCTTTCACAATGTTAAAAGTACTCTTCAAAATGTAATCAGTTGACAACATTAAGGTTTGTCAGTAAATATACTTATATAATGTAAAAGATTACCGAGCATCAATAAGAAAGCTCCAAAGATGCAGTCACACTAAATAAATCAAAACACATGCCCGACTTAATTAGTTATGGCCTTTTTCTTGGCTAAATATTCCTTTATCAAAAATATGATTTATTATCTAAACCTAAATGCCCCAATCTAGTGTCACTGTTCAGTAAAATGAAATGTACGTTATAGCAATATCAGTCAAAAGTGTGCTAACAATAGCCACCTTAAGCTAGTACTCATACCAGACCAAGTAAGGCTGTAGCAGCAAAACACCCTGTGTGTAATGCCTTTAGACTGAGAGGGTGTTTTATTGCTCCTATTCAACTTTATATTGTTATTATTATAAGAGTAAGACTGTTTTTGTTTCTCCTTTCAATAGTGACGTACTGTAGCTCAAATTATTATAAATATAAATACAGTCAATTAAATGGATAATTTTCTTGACTGCAGAATATCCTTTGTTTATTGATTGTTTCCATCGTTTTCATTATATTTTAAAATGTCTTATCTAGTGAAAGAGAGAAAAGCATAAGCTAGTCTGTTACTGTAAGGCGATATCTTAACTTTCCAACCTCTGATTCTTATCAACTTGCAGGACTCACGCCCTGCTGCATCTGTGCCATGCTGTCCTCACTGAGCCACACAGGGCCATATGTAATGGTGCATGGTGGTGACACAAAGGTATTACCACCCACTCAGCCCAACACAGGGTAACACACACCATTGACAATCACAACAGTGACCCATTATGTTGGTGTTACACATGATGGAAGGAAGTCTAAAAGCATGACTTCCAGCCACATGGTTAACGCACACTTTCCTCGCCCCTGATGCGCCTCTTTACTGAATGCCACTTATCTTTCTGCTCTGTTGCACTGTGTAAGCCAGCGGTTTGAAGACATAAAGACAGGGAGACATGGAGAGGGAAGCAGATAGATCCACTATACATACCACAAGCAAACTGGTGTTGACAGAGGAGCAGCTCTGGACAAGTGTGGATGCGTTCCTAATGGCTATGTGTTTGTGAGAGACAGGAGACAGATAGACGGATAGACAGACAGGTTGGGGGAGAGGTGTCGGCCTGTCAGACCCCGACCCCTCCACCCTCCTCGCATCCACCAGCAGCCAGGACAAGGGCTGAGGATGGACGAGCTGCTGAGAGAGAGAAGAGGGAAGCACAGCCGTGGGGATGAGGAGGAGGAAGAGTGGGAGGAGAGGGATGACAGGGGGAATCTGTGGGCCAGGGGCAGCGAGATGAAAAGGAGGAGGAGAGGGAACAGAGGGGGGAGGTGAGCCAGGTGTTCCCCTCACAGCTGTATGGTCAGTTGCTGTCTCCTGAGAGTTCAGCGTACAGCATGGCCTCTCTATCATGCAGCCTGTTTTTTAGGTTAGGCTAAACCAGTTGCATACTTTCTTCAGCGTGCACAGTTCCCTTTTTGACACATGTCAGATACACACATGACACCCACACACACTCAGGCATCTCAACAAAAGTTACAGAGCCGTTAAAGGCAACACTTCAAGCACAAATTCCCTTTCAAAACAACACAGCTCACCGCAGATGTCAACAGCACTTCACGCTCTCCACTTTTTTTCCATATCCGCTCGGTTCCAATCAAACATGTGGAAACCATCTATAGTGTCCTCATAGCAGGGTTAAAGCGTGCCTCGCTCCAGGGAATGACAAGAAGAAGAAAAAAGCGGTGGTGCAGCAGCAAGAGCTCAAGAGAGACAGGAACTAACCTTCAAAGTCTGATATGATCCCTTCCAAGTGAGCGTTGACAGTGGAATCAGACATTTTTTTAAAGCAAATGCGTATATGCGGGTGTGTATAATGCCAGAGAGAGGGAGCAGGGTTCCCTTTCCCTCAGCAAGGAAAAGTCTTCCTGAGGCGCAGTCCTGCTTTTTAAACAAATCCCAAATTAGGAGCCGTGGAAGGGAGAGAAGGGGAGGAGAAAAAAAAACTGTTAAGAAGCTCACTGATCCAAACCCCCTTCCTATCTCTCCTCTCTTTCATAAGCAGCAACTTATTTTCCCTTCTCCTCCTTCTAACTTCCACAGCTTGGAATGAGAGAGCGATGACAACCCCCCACCCTCCCTCTCTCTCTCTCTCTCTCTCTCTCTGGCTCACTGTCTTCCCTCCCCCCTTTTCTCCTTCCCTCCATGCCTCCCTCCCCTTCTGCAGTCGTCCTCTCAGACTGGCTCCTTTCTGTGAAAGCTCTCATTTTTGACTGAGCTGGTCAAATTATACGCATGCTCCATCTACTTCCTGTGTAGGCTCAATCACATGACTAACACACTCTGGACGACTGATGAAACACACAGATAACTATTACTGAGATTCCTTTAAAGGCCTCACTCACAGTTATGACAACATCAGCCTCTTATATGCACAGATATCAACATGCTTAATTCAATTAACATAGAAGAAGACTTCCCTTATATTAGATGATGTGTGAATTCACAGGAACTATCCAGAGTGTAAATAAATCAAAGAGTGTAGAAGGAATCATACTTTGGACTAATATGGTCAGGACAGGCTCACACAGGCGGTCAGTGGATCGTCTGACATGCTCAGTCGCTCTGGAGGCAGACATCAATAAATAAGTAGCCTAATGACTTAATGACCATGTGAATGAGGCTCTGTGTGTGGGGGGCGGGGGGGAGGGAGGACAGGGGCGTTGGTCAGTGTGTGTATGTGTGCATGTGGTTGGGAAGAAAAAGTTTGTGTGTGTGTGTGTGTGTGTGTGTGTGTGTGTGTGTGTGTGTGTGTGTGTGTGTGTTTGTAAATAACCTTGCTTTTGAAATAATTATGACCAAAACATGTAAACTGGACCTGTCCAGCTGTCCATTTAATAGCCGTTATCAGTGGCCCTCAGCATCCTAGGTGTCAATAAGAATGGGTCTGATACAGTAACAAAAAAGCTTTCTACATGGTTGCTTATTGATGTGTACACAAAGAGACCTTCATAATTATGACAGGAGCAAAGAAGGACGTTTGGAGAAGTTGTATAAAGAACGATGAAGTCCACTTAGGGTAGGTGTACGCAGAGGAGGGATGGATTACACAAACACAGGACTTTCTGCCAGGAGACCAGAGTTTGAATCCCATGTGAAACAAAAAGTCAAAAGGACATGGTGAACTTTGTTAAGTTACATACAAATTATGGGAATGTTATTCCAACCTTAAATCCACTATATTTTTGCTAAATCTAAATAAGTACTTCTGGTAGCTGAAGCTAAACAAAACTTTATTATACTGGATATGCACCGTTTTCTGGTGTTGTGTGCAGTTTGACCATTTCAAAGCATTTTATAGTGAAAACAGCTCTAATGGCCATTTATTAGTCTGATGACATTCGCAACAGGTGAGTGGTTGACCTTAGGCAGTCTATGGTGAGGAACCATTACTGCTGGCCTCTTCAGTGTGTGAATGTTGACTCTATTCTCACAAAGCTCACAACTGTCTTTTCAAATACATACTTCTTGCAAAATTAGAGCAGCTCCAAGAGACAACCAAACAAAAAGAAGATACTTGAAATGAAAAACGAGTTTGGAGAGAGCATTGAAAGTAGAGACATATGGGAAATTATTTGTATTTAAGATGTAATAAATTATTCAAGCTGTCAAGTAAGGGGAAAAAAATCCCTTAATAGTTTTTGTCCCATGTGTGATTTATCATAAAGTGTTTGGGACTGACATATCGCATGTCTGGCAAATGTGTTGCTTACATTGGAATCAGAGTTTGCAGTTTCTGCTGATTTAGGCATGTTTACCAACCATAAACACAGATGTCCACTATTACACAGGTTTGAAAAAAAATATGAGGCTTTACTGTCCCAAAACCTACAATCTGAGTTAAATCTTACACTGCATTTCCCCGAAATTGAACCATGCAAAGTATGTGACCCACAATATTCCCTTAGTATCACTTAATATTTCTGGTTAACATGAAAACTTTAGAGTTGCCTACTATATTATGTACTCTTTTCCTTAAACTGTACACCCCAATATCTGACAATATGTCACCTTCTCCAGCAGGGGTCAGTGTTTTGCCTATAAATAAAACCTGTTGCTATAGTACACACTCTATAGTGGTAGCAGTGCACAGGCATACAGTAATGTGATATGGAAATAGATAAAGATGGAGACATGAGGAGAATCCGGCTCCACACCCTCGACCCACATAGTGTGTCCTGCCCATCACATGTGTGTCAGATCTCCCCTCCATTTCCTGGCACACACTCATAAAGACACACACTAAGATACATATGATACACAGTTTCAGACAACAAATGTGTGTGCAGCAGATGCATCCAAAAATGTGAGAAGAAACATGCACATCCTTCCTCTGCATATCCTTGCAAGCCCCAGCAAGCCCAGACAACACCAATTAAATGTGCTGTAACAACTGTCACACACCAGAAGAAGGCTTCAATGTATTTCACCCTGATCTGTAAGGATTTCAAAGCAGCTACACTGTAGATATGCACTATGAAAACAGCTTTAAACACTAGCAGGAGATATGCCTCTTTATTTAATGGCCTAAATGTTTGCATGGCTGTGAAAGGTTATACAAGGTCATGTTTATTCCATGTGTTAACGATGATATCATAAGCCTCTGATGGTGTGAATAACAACACACTGACTCTTTTTTCTAAAAAATTGAATTGCTGCACCTTGATGCTGCAGAAGGTTTAACAGGAACAGCTTAACACACTGCATTGGCTCCCTGAAGCTATTCATTTGCATCTGATTTCTGCTGTTATGCCACTTCAATTGTGTACTCACTGTCTCTGGATATTTGAATGACAAGTTATGTATTCAAAAGTAAATCTATCTTTTGAATCTCTTTTTCAATTTGAAGCTTTCATTTAGCCTTAATTTTTAGGCTTTATTTATTGTTTTTTAAATCATTTCTGGGGGGTTTATTAAATATTCCTAATTAATATTTATAACTTTTATATATTAGTACATTTTAACATGCTATCATTGTTTATTGCAGTTTTCAATATGCAGTACTGTGGGTCCTAGAAAAAAAATACATAAAGTGGAGTTAAGCATAGCATAATCACTTTTATCCCAATAATGAATGAATACAAAAAAATATTGAAATGTTTTAATTCTGTCTGAAATTATTTCTGGCAATTGTATACAACTGTTATTTTCAAAAAGTGGTGACAACTAATGTCTGTAAACAATAATAATTAATCTCTTGGAGCCACAGGCTTCCTGTACATTTGTGTATTGTAATATGTGTAGAGCAGCTGCTGGTGTAAGGTTGCACTGCAGCATACAGATGAAGAGAGACATAGACAGCCGCCGACTGCTTAAAGAAACCCAGACCACCACCACCACGCTAAAGTGGGTCCTGCCTTAGTAAGAGATGAAAAATGAGAGGAGCAGAGAAGGAGGAGAAGATAACTATAAACAGATATCATCAAGTCATCGTGGCAGTTGCTAGGGTGATGCCATTACAACAACAGGTTGTGAACAAACACGTTTTACCACAAAGACACCAATAGGTCCACATGCTAGGCACCAGTCTGCACCCTTATAGGGCCTGTGCCAGGGGACGGACGTCCTGCAATCTCAGGAATATGAAATACAGTTCCAAGAATCGATTGAATGGTATCCAAGCCAACACTGAGCCATGGGGTGCAGGGATACACTTGGACTGTTTAGACTATGACTACAGCTGCAAACAAATGCCATATTTTACAACTGCTGCAAATACCACACTCTGGCTCACTACCTATAATGAGCTACGCATGTCTCTGCAGATTTAATAAATCAGTTCTCAACATCTAAGTGGCAGATGGACAATTGGAAACATTGGAAGATTTTGTCAGATCACAAATGTATTATAAATGGTTTTAGTAGAACTCGTTCAATAATCTATGTTAATGTGAAGAAAACAAACAGTTTAGTACGATTATATCTGTTGAAAGTTGTGTGTGAAAGGAAATGACCAGCACATGCCGGCATGAATAATGATCAGTGTTTCATTCCATTCATGTCAGGTTTTTGTTATTTTAAACATCACCAGTATCAGCTGCAGAGGAAACCCCATGATTCCTGCTGAGTTCATCCTAAAACAACAAAGGCTTTGTTGGCCTAGATGTGCATCACCCATGAGTCCGGCTATATGAAATAAGCCATCTGGATTAAGGTAAAAATCTTTGCGTGCTGAGAGTTGGTGAGTCCTTGCATTGCTTCCATTGATGCTGGTCATTTTTGCATGAGTGTATATTTTGGATGTGTCTGGCTAGTTACCGCAGCTCTGTTTACATGGCAACCTTCATAATAGGCAGCTTTACCTGGATCACGATTTGAGAAGGAAAAGGGGGAGAAATAGATGGACTAGACAAGAAAGACAGAAGGGGAAAGGTGCGCCAGTTTCTCCCCGGGCAGAGAGATAACCCCAACTGGCTTTAATGGAAACTAGGAAGCAGGAAGATATGAGAAAGGGAGACAAAGAGAACGAGAAAGAGAGCAGCGTTAGCATGACGAATGGAAAACAGCAGTACTGGTAGGGTAAACATAACCAGAAAAGAGCCTGGATTTCAGTGCAGTACTGTACAGGATCCCTGACTGTAGAGTATGTTAAAAAAAAGTTAGCCAAAAACAAATACTTAACACACATCTGAAGCTAATCAGTGTACATGATGTTACTCACAGTCTGCACTATTGGGTTAATTGTAAGTTGTAAAGATATGGGGCAGCAGGTCAGACAATTTCACAATATTACACACACACACACACACACACACACACACACACACACACACACACACACACACACACACACACACACACACACACACACACACACACACACACACACACACACACACACACACACACACACACACACACACACACACACACACACACACACACACACACACACACACACACACACACACGAAAACCCCTCATGTGGCCCCAGAGCCCACATGGTGAAGTAGCTTCGTCTAACTCTAAAGTATATGCACAGCTGTAGTGGCAGCAGCTGCCCTGAACCAAATGTTAAACAGCAGCACCCAGCCAGGCTCTGCTAACTTTAATCAAATGCAGCACCTGTTGGAAACATGGCCCGACTGCACTGCATGCACGCATACACACACATACACATACACGCATATCCCGTCAGTGGTTCTCTTTGCAGTGTGCCTGTGCATGTATGTGAGTGTATCGACTGTTGCCTGCATGTGTGTGTTTGTATTCCCTCACGCATGGGATGGCTTGGTAAATAGAGCAAGCAGCTGTCCTCCATCACAGATGACTCTCAATGGGCCTCTCTCTTCCACCTCGGCCCTCTGCTCCATCTCTGCACCGTGTAATAACACTGTTTAGAAGCATTGTGATTGCTATCCTAGTCTACACATTGTTCTGTTCAGCACATAGTCATGGAAACTGACCGAACAACAACACCAATGCAGGAAGCAACATGGCCAAACATTACTTTACATTCTCTCTGCGATTTGCAAAACCAGTATGCGGTGACAAAGAAAGCAACACAGAAAAGACCAAAAATAACACTTGTGAGTGTTCAGAGAGGGAGACATAAAAAGTATTTTTGTATTACTCTACTCAACACCTCCACCTGGTGGGGGGAGCGTATATTACACATCAAACACAACGACAGACAGATTGAACATTTCATAATTCCCTGAATTAAGCTAACCAAGGCTGCTCTTCTCTGTTAGTCACGAGTGTTAGCTCGCTGTGTCACACAGTCTTTCATGATACATCATCAGATGACCTCGCTGTGACTGTAATGAATGGGGCACGTCAGGCCCTTTTTACGCTCCATTATCAGCCTCTGTATGGCTGAAAGACAGTTTCCGTTCGGAGCGTCATCACTGTTGATTCATGGTGGGAGAATACATAGGAAACAAAGAGAGGCTTGCACATCAGCATCCACACCCGAGTGAGAGGGAGATTAGCGGGAAGAAGTGAATGGAATTGATTTGGCCGAGATGAGAGGAACTCATGATACATGTTTAGAAAACATGGCAAAACCTCAAGTGATGGAGGCCTCTACTTCGCCACAAGCTGAACACACACACACACACACACACACACACACACACACACACACACACACACACACACACACACACACACACACACACACACACACACACACACACACACACACACACACACACACACACACACACACACACACACACACACACACACACACACACACACACACACACACACACACACACACACACACACACACCACAGCCTTTAGTCAGACACATTCCTTCCATTTGTGCGCACACACATACTTACGAGCACACTAGAAAGCATGAATGCCTAAGTTAATTTTCTCTCGACATACACAAAGTATGTCCTGCTGAAGCGTTAAAGCTCCCACGAGGAAGCACCTGGAAATAGCGAGAGAGAAAGTGAAACGGAGAGGAGGGTGATACGTTCTTCACGCACACACTTGTCAATGATCTCACCTACATCCAGATTTCACACACCGTGGAGGTGCTACAAGCTATGCTAGGTCACAAACACACACATGCTGCTGTTGCTACTTCACCGTTTCCACTCGTTTCTTTTCATGCCAATGAGTTTTTTAACAAGACACACTTACGCTCATAAAAATACCATTAAGGAGCAGACAGCATTGCCTCACTAATGACTTTAGCACAATGTGCAACACACACACATAGTGAGTAACCGTTATCCATTCGATATGCATGTCATTTAAAGCATCCAACAGGGAAACGATGTCACAGGAACAGTTTGGAAAAAGTATTGGATTTGAATTCAGCTTCCTCTTTGTTAGAGGACTGAAGTGGGATTTCTCTCTCCTGTTAGCTGAAGGAGGAACTGACTGATGGCCGACTCGGGATCAGAGCCACAAGGGACAAGAGTAGTACTGTTTAAACACAGCTCTTTCCTGTTTTCACACCAAAGAAGAATGGTAGAATGCAGATGGATGAGGGGAAAAAAGAAAGAGGAAAATGTTGAACAAATAAGAGCTGTTCCTGTGTGCCTTCAGAAAGCTCCCTGGAATGAATGTCTTGTAAAAAAAATGTGTAAAGAGAGAGCAGACGGGGACGGGAATGGAAAAGTGGTGGCGACTGGGCGACAACCTGTAAAGACAAAAACATTGAAGTGGAAACAACGGGAGGGTGGAGATGGTGTGGGCGCAAACAGAGACAGAACAAACACAACCGGCACAGAGACAGATAAAGACAGACACACCAAAGCAAGTCCACTTAAGCTGCTCCACAAACCCTGCAGAGCTCCAGCTCCAAACCCCAAAGAAAACATGCAGTCAGCAAACAGGACAGAATGAGAGAGTGGAAAATACCAAAGAGGGGGGAAATAGAGGCAGGCTCTTACAGAATAGACACCCGATCACAGTAACAAAAACGCTGATTGAAGAACCTTACACTTTGTTGTCCATTCAGAATAGAAGCATGTGGGCTGAGAGTTTGTCTTACCTGAGAATTTGTCCCCCTCCATAACCAGATCACTCCCTCCACAGCCACATGCAGTGTCTGCTCTTTGACTCCACTCTCTTTCTCCCTCTCCTTCTCTCCCTCTGTCTTTTTTTGGACTTCCCTTTCTCGCGTCCCTCTCTCCCTCCCTCCCTCCCTCCCTTTCTCTGTCCTTTTCCTGCTCTTCTCACTCTCTCTTTTTCTTTTTCTCTCTGTTCTCCCTCCCTCTCCCCCAGATTGATTCCTTCAGTGTGTCTAGCTAATGAATTCAGAATTACGACATCGCCATGTGCTTATCATATGTTGCATTCACAGCTCTCTCTCTCTCTCTCTCTTTCCTCTCCCTTCTCTCTGATGAGAGCAAAGAACTGAAGCAGCATTGTATCTTGAAAATAGAAACCATTAGCTCCACCATGTGACATGCACAGGCTCCTTGAAAACTAAAATAACCCGCTGGACTTGTAAGCTCTCTTTTAAGGTTCCTTGTGTGTGTGTGTGTGTGTGTGTGTGTGTGTGTGTGTGTGTGTGTGTGTGTGTGTGTGTGTGTGTGTGTGTGTGTGTGTGTGTGTGTGTGTGTGTGTGTGTGTGTGTGTGTGTGTGTGTGTGTGTGTGTGTGTGTGTGTGTGTGTGTGTGTGTGTGTGTGTGTGTGTGTGTGTGTTGCATTGATTCATTTGATACCAACAAGAGTCCTGTCAAGCTGGAATGAAAGACATTCCCTTAACTACGTCTAGACTTCCCCTTAAGATGAATCGGATACTGCTCTTCCTTTGTAAACCTGTGGAAGGATGATAGCCTGTTGAAATAATACTGACATGAACAAACAATAGAGGGTGGAGGCAAGGGGGACTCTCAAAACACTCTTCCTAAAAAAATCCTTTCAAGGGTTAATACAGGAGAGGCAGTGTGAGGAACAACATGACAGCAAGAGTGAAGATTTGAAGAAAAAAAGTGTGTGTTATGAAGATTAGAGAAACCCCAGGCCATGTTTAAAAGTGTTTTGCTTAGTGTAGACCCGTCTCTGCATTCAGGAAACTCAGATGACCTCTGACCTTTGGCACGACGCTCGCACTGCGCCGGGGGGTCAGAGGTCACATGGCAAGCGTCTGAGCTCTGATAGAGAGATCAAACACACTCAGCCATGTCAGTCTTGTGCAACACACAGCACTCCAGTGCCCCTTGTTGTCTATTGCATGTTGACCGTACATGTGTTTGTGTATTCATGTTTGCATTGAGAGTGCTTGTTTTTCTATTATATGTCTGTCTCTCGCCGGGTGTTCATTAATGTGTTCATCAAAGCCAGGTGCCTTGTTTGAATGCAATGGCTGATGAAAGAAGGAACATGTGAGCATTGGCGGCCCCAAATGGCCAAAGCATGTAACAGGAGGTGTGGGGAATAAGGAAGTCCACAGTCCAATAAATGAGGTTGGTTTCCAACAAAGACAGTCTGTGATGCTTTGTACCAAATATCACAGAGTTGAAAGAAACTGTTGGGAACTCACTCCCTTCAGTTTATAAAATACTCAAATTCATTTAATAATTGTGTTGATATTTGCCAAGAGTGTGAATCTGTCTCAATAAAGACGTTCTTCCCTCTACTTTCGGATATAAGATATCAAGGTGTCCATATGATAACATAAATTCCTGGTTATTGCAGACAATTAACAATCATATTTGATAGACAATTAAATGAAAGATCAAATAAGAAAGTATTTAGATGAGTTAATTACATCATATTGTACATGAGACTTTAAGTTCCTGAAATGTAACTATAGCATTATTTTGATATTATTTGATCACTTTCCCCAAAAATCTAAGAAGAACCATGAAACAGGATGATGTTTTATCCAACTCCAGATGCCTCTGATTGGATCAGCTTTAATTGTGTGTCCAATGCGGCAAGATGTGTTGAATGGGAATTAACCACACTCAGATCAACAATAGGGACAGTGTTGGATGGACCTGTGTGTCTGTCTGTCTGTCTGTCTGTCTGTCTGTCTGTCTGTCTGTCTGTCTGTCTGTCTGTCTGTCTGTCTGTCTGTCTGTCTGTCTGTCTGTCTGTCTGTCTGTCTGTGTGTCTGTGTGTGTGTGTGTGTGTGTGTGTGTGTGTGTGTGTGTGTGTGTGTGTGTGTGTGTGTGTGTGTGTGTGTGTGTGTGTGTGTGTGCGCTCTGTCCCCCTAGTTCACAGAACAACTCCAGAAGCTGACAAAAACAGGCTGACAAAACTGATAAACTTCTTTGGAGTTTCTGTAGCCTCGTAAAAATATACTCTCACAATTTTCCACAGGATTTTGAGTAGATTTGTAGCATGTCTGACTTAAGTAACACACCCACATTTGACTGCTTAGCTGAGATGTATTTAGTTTAGCTGTTTTTAAAGTCTAGACTGGGTAGTGGCCTGTGCTCACTCACATCTAACAATCAAGTTCCTCTTGTGTCCTCAGAAAATGTATGATGCTGGTGCTGTTCTCATCTGCTCCCAAAACCTCTGCTTGTTTTGTACTTGCTCATTTATTTTTATTTTTATTGCCTACATAAACCTCTTCCTGTGCACACATAAGTGTACGCACGAACACACTCAACCACTATGCAATGTCAAAGTGTGTCGGCTGGTTCGTTGCCTGTCAGCTGTCTGAAGTATGACATCCTGGGGCCTGCTTCACGAAAGAGATTTGCCAGCACACACAGATTACAAATGGTGACCTTGCATGCTCATGCTTCTTAGTAAAGGTGTCAGAATAAACACGAAAGGAAATGAAAAATTGCCTGAGTGCTGAATGACACTCACCCACTGACATGAGGTCTATGTGTGTGTGTGTGTGTGTGTGTGTGTCTGTGTGTGTGTGTGTGTGTGTGTGTGTGTGTGTGTGTGTGTGTGTGTGTGTGTGTGTGTGTGTGTGTGTGTGTGTGTGTGTGTGTGTGTGTGTGTGTGTGTGTGTGTGTGTGTGTGTGCATGTGTTTCTTTCCCCCTCCTTTCTATGTGCTGATGGTGCAGAAGATGTTTGCTCATTTTGCTGGTAGAAGATGCTTCGGTGGTGAGCCACAGATTTAGCTTGCATGCCAATACTGCACAAAAGACACAATAGCAAGTCTTCTTATTTTTATGCATGTTTGGAAATAGCAAAATAAAAGCTTTGAAGGAAACCTGTTCTAAAGGTACTGCTAAAATAATTATAATTGATTCTTGCACCAGAAGCCTTAAAATTATATAGAGACGCAACACAGTCACAGTGACGGACAGAGGCAACAATATTTAAAAGTAATAAAATAAGTACCAAAGACGTGTGGATTAACCAGAGTGACGGAAGAGATACAGCTGCTCTTTTACTGTTATCATTTAATCTTGTTCACAGATAAACTGATTTTACGACATAACATTTTCTTTCATAGCTTTGGGAATTTTGTTTGAAATGTCCTTTGTAGACAAGAAAGAGGCACACAATTCTGCACGTAGAGACTGAACAAACACATCCACCCACACACACACACACACATATACAGACGGTTAGTCAGGACACTTTAGGACACTGCACTGTCACTGAGGCTGCACTCTGATGTTTACATGCTATCAGCTGTTATCTCTTCAGGAAACAGTACCTTCTCTGCCCTCAGTGTTACCTACCACATCCCTCTGTTGAAGGTCAATGACAGTGAATTACGTAATGCTTTACAGGAACAGGCAGTGATTAAATGGAAACTAGAAAAAGTGCATACTGTATGACTGACTATGACTTGTCAGTGGACAGGATGCACTAAATGTGTAGTTGTTCTAAGTACAACAGTACAAATCCTCCAGAGAGAATGGACTGGTATGTGTAGATGGAAATGACAGTGGTGCAGTCTACTTACTGGGACTGGTGATGCCAGATCCCTCCCTGTCCGTTCTCTTTGTCCGAGCGCTGGCTGATCTCACTGTAAAGGGGGGGAAAGGACAAATTAGTATCATTATCTGGAAAGTCTAGAGAAACTGTACTACAATCAACAGTAGTGGCATTCATCAACAAGAAGCTCACCATTAGAAGAATACATGATAAACACCTCGAGTGGCAGGTTTGGCTGTTGCCTGTCCTATAAAAGACTTAACAATGCTACAAAACATGCATAAACACCAAGTGGAAAACAGTTCCTTCGCATTCTCCTTTAGGCCATATTCTCCACAGTTGTCATGTGGAAAAACAAAGTCAGCCGATATTTGAATGTTCACTAGTATTGCTTGACCACCGAGAAAATGACATTTGGTTACTGAAGGAAAGCCAGATTTGTATCTCAATTTCATTGTGGCTTTTCTATTTTTATTACTTTGAGGATGCTGTGGAAATGATTAGGATCAAACTTGCATGATGGAAAGAATGCATGGATAGGATGACTAGGGTAAAAATCAAACTGAGTGGCACAGTGTGACTGCTCTTCCACTATAAAAATGTTTAGTGTACAGTTAAGTAACTTACGGTGATTGGAACCCAAACACCTGCAGGTTAAAACCTTTTTCAAGGTAAATAATGTATAGACTTTTACAAAAAGAAACCCTCTCTATCATCACTTATATCCCACTACAATTGTGTGGCAATGTTTCTATTGACAGAGGTAGACCATGTTGCTCTCTTTTCTATTTAAATGTTTTTACTTTTTGGACCTTTCTTGGGTCAAACCAAGAATACAGTACATATCTGGGTTTTTCTTTAAACAGTCGTCGAGCATCCTAACTATTGTTGAGCCTGGGGAAAAAACATTATTCAGTGTGCATTAAAGCTTAAAAGTCCAAGTGGTAATCACAGATAGGGTCAATAAGAGTTGAGAACATTCAGGGAAAATGTAATAAGACCCGGTTGTCTCATATTGATTTGAACATTTCACAAAACAACTGAGAATAAGGAGACACATTTGTCACTTTGAGAGAACCCCAGAAAAAACCCGACACTGTTATAGTAACACGTTAATCATCTGGTCATTTTCCAATATGTTTAGCTTTTTTGTACAGCCTCATTCATGCTCATCCAACGTCTCCCAGTGCCGACAGCCAGGCCCAACATGACACCGGCTGGTTCAGAGGAACGACTCGTCCTCCTGGCTGAGTGCCCTGACACTGATGGAATGCTCCGGGTAATCTCTCATTGATCATCTCTGGTGTTTGTGTTTGAGTCTGTGTGTGTGTGTGTGTGTGTGTGTGTGTGTGTGTGTGTGTGTGTGTGTGTGTGTGTGTGTGTGTGTGTGTGTGTGTGTGTGTGTGTGTGTGTGTGTGTGTGTGTGTGTGTGTGTGTGTGTGTGTGTGTGTGTGTGTGTGTGTGTGTGTGTGTGTGTGTGTGTTTGCTGAATCACCAGCCACTGCATGAGGGAAGGATGATCCATAAAAGGACTGTCCGCTTACAATAAACCCAAGTACTTTGGTGATCCCCTTACTTCTCCTCTAGCACCACCATCGGGTTCACATTTATGGTTTCCTGTTCCTAAGATCACTCAGACTCTTGTTGTTTTGCGACTCATCCAGTCTGCTGTTCAGATGAGGTAAAATTCATCCGGTAGCTGGTGAGTCAAATGTCCCATACTTTATTGAAGTTTCTTACTGCAAATCAGTGTGCGCGATGATGGCGTTCGCTTTGTGCCAATGTTGCCAGCAAACACGGTGGTTTTCTGTCTGTGTTGTTATTGGTTTCAACTCAAAGACAGCTGGAGACAGCTATGAAGCCAAACAAGTGACACCAAAAATAGGAATACTGAAGAGCTCCCGCTAAAAAGTCAGTACCTTAAAAAGGAGAATCCGACATTCACAGACCATGATTGGCCAGCTTTAACAACTATGGTGCCTACCACTGAGGTCAGACAACGGGTCATATGAACTAAGTCTTTATCAATAATAAACCAAAAGTGTCAAAAACCCACACTAAAATATTGTGGTAATGGCAGTAAACACAACATCTAAAATACCTTGTGTGAGAAATTTATACAATATAGGACTGTTACTCTGATACCGACAACAATCCTAATTGTTCCACAATAATCAATAAACAGAACAGGCAGCATAACCAGTACACAGCAGCTTAACAATACATGTCTTTGTTTAACTAATGGCAACAATCCATGTCCTGCGATGGAAAACACTTGTAATTTCTGAGCTCCTGCAAAACAGGTTAACATCATCTTTCAACTAGCAGTGCATCCGACACCTGCTTTATTAAAAGAGACATGAGTCAGGCTGTTTAGTATTATGTTCCT
>NC_136906.1:14444768-14509768 GCF_949606895.1 Notothenia rossii
TCATTTCCTTCCTAATCCGTCTGTCCGCTCACCCATCTGTTCCTTTGTGCTTTTATGGCCCTCATTACACATGTTAAGGGTGCGCGGCAAACACACCGTTTCACAACTCTGCCTGTGAAAGAGCTGGGAGCAGAGTGAGTGGGAAAAAAGAAAGAAAGCAAGACAGCCTGAATGATAAGACTGCCATTTTTCAAGATTGTTTTTACAGCCCGGATACGACCTCTACCTGGATGCATTCTTAATAAGTAAGGACCACACCAAACACAGACACACACACCGATGCGGTCACACATGGAGGAAAGATGGCTGTGACCCTAAACTGCACTCCTCCCAGATGAATAGCCGTTGTTCTGGCGCCAAAGGTATGAACCGGCAACACCTTTTCCTACCTTTGCACTTTCAACACAGACCTATTCCTCACTCACCACGCTCATTGAAAACCAACACCGCTTTGACACACACACACACACACACACACACACACACACACACACACACACACACACACACACACACACACACACACACACACACACACACACACACACACACACACACACACACACACACACACACACACACACACACACACACACACACACACACACACACACACACACACACACACACTTTTCTGTACTCTTCACAATGCAAACACAAGCCCAAATCACTTTATATAAAACCAGGGTTAGACAGGATACTGCGGCAGTCTATAAAACAATGCTGGTTTGGAAGATAAGGATCGGACTTCCTTTTTTAGAGGCTGTTAAAGCCCACAGAGTCAGTTTAAAAGTCCATAGAGCTTTATGGGCTGAAACACCCCCAAGAAACGTGTAGTTACTGTATGTTATAGTGAAAAACTGAGTGAGTGAGCGGTTGAGTGCATGTTGAGAAATGTTAGAAAGACAGGGAGAAAGATTATTTAAGATTTTAAAAGCCAGATACATTATCTGCCCAGAGAACTCAATATCGTTTTTGTAGCTGCTGCTTTCATTCCTACTGATGGAAATTAAATTAAAACAGAAACACTATTGCTTTTTTTTTTTTTCATCTTGTTTTTTTGTGGACCACAAATGGACTAAAACTGCGGTTTGTTGTGCAACTCAGCAGGACGCAAGTGGTGACTATTATCTTTTCATCTTTGCAATAAAGCAATAAACACAGGATGAGAGATGCATATGCTTTACAGATGTGTTCTGCATGTATTTTATATTATTTTATATGTCACACAGTAGCATTCGAATTGTAACATTTTAAGGATCAGGTGTATACACAACCATTATGTCCACAAAGACAGGTCTTGTTTAAACATTTACAAATAAAATGTTACGTAAGTTATCATTATCTAAATTATATGTTTCTAAAGCTGTGTCTAATCACTCAACAGTTTCTGAACTATCATGCATAATAGGGTCGATCAAACTGAAACTGAAAAGTAAGCGTGCCACCATCTGTAGAGTTCAGTTACTACAAATAAAGTTCATACCACTCCCAGGTAATTCATATGTTATAAAAGGTGATTATCTCGGACGCTACTTTTTAGTAAGTGATATAAAGAGATTGTGTTCTGCCAACAAGGCTTGCACACAGCTAACATGCATTATCTTGCAAATGCTCCGCTCCATCGAGCTCTCTGAAAAGATATGACTCACTAACACTTAAGGTTTTTGCAATAAAAATATTCACTCATGTCAAGACAAGACAAATTGCTCCTGCCAAACAGCCGAGGTACAGTGTGTGGGATCTGTGGCCTGCAGGTGAAGCAACCTCCCCATGTACAGACTTTTTCCTTTAGTGGTATAATCCGTCTTATCGAAATGTTATATTGATCAGATGACTTAATCGGAGATACAGGGTCCCTCGATTCAAAAAGCCAGACTGAAGCACTCCTTTGTGCACCAGTCAATCCTCACAGTAAATACAGAGCTGAATCCTACGCTAAAGGGTCTTTGAGAATGTTTTCTCTCAATGATTGTGCTGTTATGTTGTTTGTTTTTCATGTATTGTGTCTTGATATTTGTCTATGTTGATGTTACACATGGAGCTGCTGTGATGCAAGTCAAAGTTCCGACTTGATCTGACCATTAAAGTATTAATGTGTCGTATCGTCGTATGACTTGGATTTAAGATCACTTTCAAGTTAAGAGTTTCTAATTAACACAGCTGCTTTATTACTGTACCACACATGTTCCAGTACATATCAGAACCACATATGTGAGCCTGCCATTATCTTTTTACGGGCTCTCTCCTGGCCCCGGGCCTACAGTACAGGCAGTCTGTTGTATCAGTTGACACCCCCCTCCCCCCCCCAGCAGCAGCATCACAGGCTGCATTCTTGGCTGCAGATAATAAACACAGAGGAGCGGAGTGGACACTTCAGAGCCGGCTCCACACGGCTGAGAGGGGAGGACCACGCACAGCAGACAAAGGACTCTGCAATCAGGGGAAGTCCACATACCTGAGTGTATCAATAACACTGTATGTGGAGTATAGTGTGGCAAAAGCAGAAGTTATGAATGAGTTACATGCATTTGAGCTCTGTGCACAAACACCGTTTTTTCTTTACCATCTATCTCTAAAGAAATAACTGTTAGACTAATGGCAGTCAACACTGAATCACGCCTACTTCTGTTTGTGAGCATTGCAACACCTGTCATTTGATATGTTTTTCTAATAAACTGTACAAAAAAAAAGGAAGGAGCGGGGAGAGTGAAGTCTTAATTGAACTGCCCCTTACTCAGAAATAGATGGTCTGTCAATCACAGCTGCTTAGCAACCAATACTTACAGTACCACTTGGCAACCAATACTTACAGTAACACTAAGTAACCAATACTAACAGACAGTTACAAAACGAATCTGAACAACTGTAGTTAGCTGGCTTATTAAACTACCATTTGAAATGTAAAAATGTGTGAACCATGTAAAACTGGATGGCTAAATACAAGATATTGTGCTAAAAGACTGATGCTGAATTTGCATTTCCCAGCCAAAGCACCAACACTTATCCATGTAGAGGACTAGAAGATACAGGAGCAGCATTGTTCTTGTACTGCACTTAAGTCTTATTTATTCCAAGAGTTGAAAGTACACTTTCTGCCGTAGTCAGGTGTAACACGGTGTTCTATTTCTTGCCCATTGCCCCAAGTGTTGTTTTTTTTTATATGTAAATAAAACAACTTTAGATCATTTTAGCCTACACTTTCAGCACTTAACAGATGCCACAAGTGAAAAATGTTTGCAGCACAAGAGCAAGTAGAGCCATGACAATAATGATGTTAGAAATGAACATTTTACTTTAGCTGCAAAGCTATACTTGACTTGTACAAGGAAGACAGAGGTGAGCTAAAAAAAGATCTGATTTCTTTACATACAGAGCATTGCCATTGGTTCAGCCCTATGGACAATGTGATACAATCTTTAGCTTGATAAATATACTGTGTCTTTGCTAAGCGACAGCTGGATTTAGCAAATGGTGATTATTAAAATTACAGGTAGGTAAATCTACATATTGGTGTTTTCATTATCATTCATTCATTCATTCGAGTCTTAGGGTAGCAACCAGTCAGCGAATGTGTCCGGTTTTGAAAGTTGTGTCGCACCTGTAGCTCCATAACACCACTATTTCAGATAATACCACCCAGAGTATACTGTATGTTCTTGTCCACGTGCTCCAATACCCTATTAGTCCATTATTCACAGGCTTCTAGGAAGTCAAATTGATGGTTAGACCATCTTCTGCATGCTCTGCTAGATGACAGGGCAAATATGTCTCAACAGAGTTTATAGCTTGACTTTCAAGTCACCATCCAACAATAGCTGTAGGCTCTAAATCAAAGCCTCGCTGTCTCTCCAGTATAAACACACTAAAAACCGTAATGCAGCGTGGAGTGAGGCGTTTGTCACACAGGTAAAATAGTGGAATCAGGTGTGTATGTGTGTGTTTTTGAGTAGGACATAAAAGCGCATACCGGGAGGAGTGTACTTGGAAAAATAATGACTCCGAGTGTGTGTTTGAGTGGGCTGTTATTCAAAAAGGTTACTCATTGATCCAGACGACGTGAAGGAGTGGTGTGCAAGGCAGGGATTGGCTCCACTGGCAGCGACTGCATGAGTGAACACAGACACATGTATACAACCCCCCCTCAAAAGATGACATGATGACTCACATTTCTATGCATAAGGTCTAAAACTGACCTTTTTTCACTAGGCCAGATACTCAATCTTTCTGCTCGAGTTTGTGGGGGTATTTGAGTACCACACACACCCACACACACACACACACACACACACACACACACACACACACACACACACACACACACACACACACACACACACACACACACACACACACACACACACACACACACACACACACACACACACACACACACACACACACACACACACACACACACACACACACACACAGGCCGACCTTCCTCCCTCAGTCACAGTCAACCATCCACATCTCTGATGCTTGTCTAAACACCCCTACATGTTAGAGAGGAGGGCCTTTCACAACACACACACACACACACACACACACACACACACACACACACACACACACACACACACACACACACACACACACACACACACACACACACACACACACACACACACACACACACACACACACACACACACACACACACACACACACACACACACACACACACACACACACAATCAGCCTACAAACACACTTTGTTATTAGACAATTTCCCGAGTAGAGCTCTGACAAAGAATGTGACAGCTCCACACACGTCGCACGGCAGGGGGAGAACACACACACACAGAGGAGGTGGAGGAGAGGCGGCATGACCCAACATGCACTTGGCTCCGATGGAAAACCGTCGGACGCTCCATCACACAAAGACTCGGGAAGACGAGCCGGGAAAGCCGGCATTCCGGGGGATAGTGTTGTGTAAACTGGACTGAGCTGAAGCTTATAGGGGGGAGAAAGAGAGGGCAAAGGAGGCTCAGAAGAGGATGGAAGTGACAGTAAACAGTGCTGAGGAGTAAGGCTGCAGCGATTAATCGACTGATAGAATAACTGTAAGGATGAAATTACCAACTACTTCATAATTCAATAATCGTTATAGTTATTATTTATGCAATATCTATTTTGATCCTCTGAAATATAGGGATTTCCTGCCTTTTGTGTTCTATAACATATTCATCTGAATATCTTGGGTTTTTCAATTGACAAAACAAGACACCTTGGACTTTAAGAAGCTGGAATGGACATTTATTACTATTTACTTACATTTATAGACCATACAAATAATTGATTAATCTAGAAAACAATTAGCAGATTATCAAAAAAGAAAATGATCACTAGTTGCAGTCCCACTGGAGAGAATGAGTGGGAGAAATCAAGAGTTTGAAGATAAGAGATGGAAGAGATAAAGGAATGTTACAAGTAGTCAGGATGCATATTTTAGTGGTGGACATTTCTCTGCTAAACGGTCTTTGACAGCTAAATAATTGACCTGCCCAGTCCTAATCTTCAAGATATATTTGAAAAGCTGCAAAAGCTATTTAAAGCCCCAGTTAAGATAACCTCACACCCTATAAAACGCAATTTCTCAATAACCGCAAATCACATCCAGGCAGTCCCAGAATAATGTTCATAAACAGGCTTGTGTAGATTTGTTGCAGATGTATAAATCAAGTCATTCCTCGGGTGTTAGTGGGGATGAGTGAATGAACTGCACAGTGAAAATGTCAATCAGACAGATTAACAACCAAACTGTCTTAAGATCAAAACAGTATGCCATGGTTACCTCTTTTCTTTCATCCACCAATAAATAAATCCTGCACAACCTGTGTGCATGTTTTAGTCAAATGTAGTGTCCCCAGCTGATCTGTTATGTTACTCAGGGATGGCTTATCAAAAAATGTCTTTTAAAGAATGAGCTCACCTTTGTGTCATGATGTCATGTGTTTAGGGCTAGAATAAGACTTCTGGCCTTTGGAGAATACATGTTTTACAAACCACACCCACAAATCCATGTGAGAGCCTTCTCTTTGCCCAAACAGTGATTTAAAATGTTCACATAATGTGAAGCACCAGTGATTAAAAAAACAACAACAACATGCTGTTAAACATTTACTTGTATTACGTCAATCCTAGTTGTGTCCCTCTGTGTCTTTAACCCTCTGACAGCCGCATGCACTCACACACCAACACTAGCCTTTAAATAGGCTGATATCGTATAAAGAAAAAACACCACATTTTATGTTAGATCATCATCCTTACCTGGATATGAGTATTTCTTCATGGCTGTTGGTGTTTCCTCTTGTATTCGCTGATTAATAGTTGATGAGTCGCTCCGGTTTCTCACTGAGTGTCAATGGGAAGTTTGCATCCGTAACTTTTCCCGGTTTTTGCTATTCGTGCCCTCCCTTCCTCTCTGTCTCTCTCTCTCTCTCTGTCTCTCTACTACGCACCTGGGCGCACAGGTAAATTCACTTCTTATTGAACTTCCTGAACTTAATCCCGTTCTAATTCCGACCACGAACCACTTTGGGAGACAGTCTGTTGGGAATGGATACAATCACACCTGCGCTCCTGACGCACGCCCAATGGAGGTTGCGGTGCGGGGGGGGGGGGGGGGAGTGGTTCCACTGTAACCGAGGGGGCTTTCACGTATCAGGGCTTAGAGGCGGAATAAAGGCATTTAAACAGTATTTGATTGGGGCTTTGGGGTTTGAGGAGGACTTTTTGAAGCAACACATACATCGGACTGCTCAGTAATCCTGCAATTAACCAGATCTGATCTGTTGCACAACTTTTAAATGAGGCATCCACGAATGTGAATGAATAACTGTCATCCCACAACTTATAAAACGTTACAATCACCCTTATAAATAAATGAAATTGAATAAAATAGAAAGCTTAATAAAATACAACCATTCCTTGTTTGTGCTTATGGCGTGTGTGTGTGTGTGTGTGTGTGTGTGTGTGTGTGTGTGTGTGTGTGTGTGTGTGTGTGTGTGTGTGTGTGTGTGTGCGTGTGTGTGTGTGTGTGTGTGTGTGTGTGTGTCCTGTTTCTAGTATAAACGTTGTGGTTGGGTGGGGTCACGTGTTGAGTTAGCCCACATCTATTCAAATAGTCAGCTGTGCCCACAGCCTTGAACCTTTTTGAATTCCACATGTCACCCTGTGGCAACCTGCTTCATGTTCATTAGACCTGCACATCCTGCCTCAGATAGCTGCAGATCTGAGCTGCAGAGACCTCTGGTGGCTGCTGCCTGCTTTTCCCCCTTCTTAACACTGATCTCTGGTCTGTTCAACAGCTCAACACAGCATTAACACAGGTAGTATATGGCATAACCAGCAGTGATGCTGAATTGTTTATTCAGGTTGGATTGCTAAAATGATTCATGTACATTAAAAGCATGCTCAAGTTTGTACCTCGAGCATCACATAATTAATGCCATCAATATTTGGGGTCCAATCAGTGGGCATAGACAGATGATAGGCAAGCATTTTAAAACGTTTACATAAACACCTATTACATAATTTAAGAGGCAAAAACACTTGGAGACAGTTCTTGGATTGTCCATTTTTTTTACATAAGGTACCCTTCAATTTCCCCTAAAACAAATATCGTTTTTTGTAGGGCATGTTTGTCATTGTCCTTTAACTGAGAAAACATAATGGCTGATGAGTCACAGTGTTGTTACCGAAATAAAAAAGACACATAAACACAGCTGGCTGCAGGTGGACCAGTTTTACCCAGAAGAACCTGAAGAGGCTAAATCAGACCACATTAGACATTAAAAAAGAAGAAGCGAAATATTCAACGATCCTGTGGTTGTTGAGCTGTTGATAAATACATACATAAAACGTTTTTAAAGTCCCCAAACTGATTCAGTAATGTCAACTATGAAATATCTAGCTCAAGTTTTCAAACATTGGCCAACATAAGCTCTGGAAAAAGGCTGTGAAAAACATATTTTTGTATGAGAAAGAATGTGTTTTTTTTAAAGGCACTGTGTCTCGCTTGAAGATGCAGGTTCTCAAGGGAAGTCAGTCAAACAAAAAGTCAATTGAGTCATCTCAGTTCTCAGAAATCAGATGAAGGTGCGTGTTTTGCATGGACGAGAGACGGAGCAAGTGTTTATTTTTTCCGTGTAAAAGGTTGACACAGCTCTTTGAAGATAAAGATAGGATACTTTAGGCTTACTGAATCTTTTTGAGGTTATTGATGATTTTACAGTTATTTTGTGTTGGAAAATATGATTTCTAACCTAGCCTTATTTCCCTCAAAGCAATCTCCAATAAATAGTTTGCATCACAACAAAACTTTTTCTCAAAAAAACATGAGGATAAACTCACTGTTTGTCAAAGCCCCCTATCAAAAAGAATAAATTAAGTGATACACAATCCGGGATTATCTATGTTACATTCAACATACTGTAACCATTTTTTCTTTGTAATTGTACAGAGGCCTAGACCATATAGACTTATTGTGTTCCACGCTCTAACGTGAAAACCATAAATGTGAACAAGAAATACAGGAGATGTCTTAAACTTTTTAAACATTATATGACTAGTATGAAAAGATTTATCAAAAGGAAGTTGAAGCAAAACCTTTTTCCCCCACCCACCAACACCTGAAAAGGCGCCTACTGAAGGTTAAAGTTTCCACTCTTACATGTTACAGAAAACAGTTTATTTTGTAACAGCTGAAAAAAAAGAAAGAATAACATTTTTATGAATAAACGTTGGTCAACAACACCTGTGTGTGTGATCAAACCTGATGCTAGGCCTCAATGTGGCTTTGAAGTAAAAATGTCATATCCTCTGGTTTTGTGAACACAGCTCTTATTGGCTGTAAAAACTGAGGCAGATTATTATCTCTCACTGTGCTTATACAGTATCTATGAACCTAACGTTCTGCCGTACCTTATCATTTGGTGTTTCCTATTACAAGTTATGACAGGTTTGGAAAAAGCTGCAGTTGCACAATCAGGATTCTTCTGCAGTCACGTACAAACTTTGTTCTGAATTGGGTGAAACAAAAAATAATATGATGTAAAAAAACGGTGTCCTTGTGGTGTAGATGCTCATCTTGTTGTAGACCTGCTTATGTTGTCTTTCTTGTAAGAGGGGTCTTAGTTTCCGTTTGTGTGCTACCTCTCACCTCAATGCACATCTCCTATGTCTCGCTTTATGTTTGTCTTGTTTTTAGTTTTCCCCTTTACCCACACAGGCTTGTGCATACTCTCACCACCACTATACTCTGACACATACCCCGCACACATTTTCTCACCTTTTTGCTTCTGCTGCTATGGAGAAAGAGTCACAGCTTGAGACCGCACAAGTAAACATTGTCGCGACTCGTATGCACCCACAACACGAGATTTCTTTTGTTCTCTCTGTGTGACATTTAATTGTTGACTCATACAGTGTCTCTGGGACTCAGGTGTTGATGCAAGTTGTCTTGACTTTACATCGGGAACTAGTGCTTGAGTTACAGTGTTTGAATATACAATGTGTACATTAGTGAAAATATGTGCTGGACACGACCTGGAACCGCCTATAAATTATTGTGCTGTTTCAAAAGGTTGGTTCTTCCACTTGTTGATAAATAAAATCAAATGTGTTGAAGTGTGTAAAGACAAAAAACTGTGACAAACGGTTTGATTTGATGTTCGATGTTGGTGGCTTTAACCATGTGTACATTATGAAATTAGGAAAACGGTAGACGGTTTATATATCTAGCTTGGTTCTTTGTTTTATTGTCATGCATTCGACAGTGTTTTATGCAAGTTTACAGTAAGACCCAGGTATGTTACTGACTCATGTCACCACCTGTTTCCTTTTTCAGTAATCCACATAATTCCAGTGCTGCTCATCAATCACCAAAGTCTAAAGTGGAGCTCAGAGATGCATCTGTGGGTGGCTGGGTTAAAGGTTTGAGTTTTCCCTCTCAGAAGTAGACATCTTCACTGCACCATTCATAAATCTAGCATTACTGGAAAAATATATAGTGAACCATTGCTATGCTTCAGTGGCGAGCCGTGACTTTTATGCCTAGGCCCTCTGACCCCCACCCATTCCCTCGAGTTATTACGTCACAGCGTATACTTCAGCGGAATATCAAAACAACGGCCCGGGGTGCAAAACGCATCAATGAAAGCGACCCTCTACCACACAAAACACACCTGTAAATAACCCTATTGTGTTCTTTGAAATTGAAAAGGATATTGCATTGTGTTTGTTACTTTCGTTGCAGTATGTCTTAAGTGTAATTTGGCATGCTTTTATTTTGAAGGCGAGTTAATGCTGTTGACAGGAAGTTGTTGTTGCTATGGAAACAAGAAAAGTTTCACAGCGGGCGGAACTTGTCATAAAGTCCGCGAAACACCCACCCAGCACCCACCCATTTAGAGGGAAGATATGATTGGTCAATTGTACTGTCATTTTAACTCGCAGAGACGAGCTTCTTTCATTTAACCCTTCACATTCCAACAGAAACTGAATAGGCAGATTCGAAGGATTTATTTCTTTGGAAATGTTATTTTAAATACAATTAAATCAAGTTATTTTGGTAAAACTAATGAAAAATATAACTAAAAAAAAATATTAAAAAAAATATTAAAAAAAATATTAAAAAAAATATATTAAAAAATATATATATTTGTTTAATGTTTTAAATATTATTTTGTAGAATATCTTAGGCCCTCACAGAGGGCCTAGAGGGCCCTGACGGCTCGCCACTGCTATGCTTACACCCAAACCATGCGTGTAATTCTCACCCTGAAGACAGAATAAACAAAGGGTCAGCGTTCTTTCATCTGATTTTACTATTATTGAAGGTAGATACGTAGATTTGATTTGATTACATTTATTTTTGAATGTTTAAAACAATAATACAAAAATATAACATGAGAATTATTATACAATACAAATTAAGCAGTGTCAAACTTAAATACAAAAATATTACCGATTCTAAATGATATCTAAACAAATAATCTACTTAATTACACATCCGAAAAGGGGTGGGAAGAAATTAACTCTTATTTAATCGCAACCCTTCTCCCAAAAACTAAATTATTAAAAAAAAAAAAAATTAAATCTGCAATTTGTTGTAGATCACATAGACTTTCATTGAATTCCCTCATAACAGGCTCTCAAGGGAAATACAACACACTAAAATACCTTATAAATGTTAGGTATTACAAGTGCTTTGTGTCTGCTGGCATTATCGTGAGGCACCACAAAACCACTGGAGGCTTAATCAGTGCTCATCTTGGCATACTGCAAATGTCAACAATCAAAAAATCCTCAAATGGACATAATTCCACACCTGATTGTTCTATTTATGTAAAGAAACATTACAGTTACCATTATTACAATACATAGTATCTATCTTATATGGCACATTATCCCTGCCTTTATTCAAACAGTAAATCATCTGCAAAAAAACAACTGAAAAAAAAAATTGAAATCCAACATAACACATCAGGTCAGGTCTGAGTTCTTGCCACTGAAACAGATTAGACACTGTAATATTTGTGCAACAACAAAATAGCTGTCTTATACATACATTGTGCCCACATGTATACTGGCAGTGCAGCTGTTCCCCTGATGTTCCTTTGACAAATTCATGGAACTTATTGTTTTAACACACAGAAGGCTTGCAGAGGTTTTGGAGAGAATGCACAGTTGCAACTTGCATCGCTTGTGCCTCAGTGCTGCAGAGATTGTGGAGTTTCGGCTCGCTTGCGTGCCGGTTCACATCTTCAGAGTCTGATTGTGCCTCGCATTTCTTCATACACATCATTGGTGGCGACTCTTCTCGGTTTCTTTGCGGATCGCAGGCTTTTGGTCTGGAAACAACAAATAATGTTGTCAACATGTTAGATGTAGGCCAGTAGGACAATGAGTCAATTTATGTGTGTGTCTGTGTGTGGTGTTTGTGTGTGTGTGTGTGTGTGTGTGTGTGTGTGTGTGTGTGTGTGTGTGTGTGTGTGTGTGTGTGTGTGTGTGTGGTGTTTGTGTGTGTGTGTGTGTGTGTGTGTGTGTGTGTGTGTGTGTGTGTGTGTGTGTGTGTGTGTGTGTGTGTGTGTGTGTGTGTGTGTGGTGTTTGTGTGTGTGTGTGTGTGTGTGTATACATATTAACATCTATGTATAAACTATATTGTATCATACAAGGAGACCTTTCTGTAGAAAAATAGGCTGGACAAAATAACAGAAATGTCCCTAATAAGAGAAACAATTGTCTGGATAATGCAATACAATTCAACAGCACCGCACACTGCAAACAAAAACTTTGATGTAAATAATGTATTTATTTACATTTATATTCAACATGTTGCTTGTGAAAAAGGATCTTGCTCTCTTTCAGACACTATTCTATAATGTAAAAGTCACAGTGACAATTACACAAATAACGTGTCTATGAGTGTTTCTATGAGAAAACAGGAAAATTGAACGTTTCATAAGGGTGTGTGAGAGTCATAGGTAAATGCAGAAACACACGGCAAAACACAAAGGTACCTTGGTGATGATCCAGACGAGCAAGCAAATGATGATGCCGAGCAGCACCGCAGCACCGATCACCACCAACACCAGGATCATGTAGTTGTTGTTGTTGTTGGATTGGTCACACGGCGGCCGCGGCACCAAACTGTCTCTCGGAGGTTCTGGGAAAAAAAACAACTTTAATTTAGATTTATTTTATACCTGTCCCCTCTGAATTGGTAACATCTCTACACTGAAAATACTGAAACGTTGGTTTTAATTAAATGTCACATAACTGTATTAGGTAAGTTAAAAGCAATAATATTAAGTTGAACCTAATATTTTTATTTAAACTTAATATGAATGCTTCCAACTAACCTAATGTGAAATCTGTTGACATAATACATTTAATTAGAGTAACGATTCAGATTGTTCAGTGTAGTTTAGAACTCATGGTTCATGGTTGCCATATATCGTTATAATACAGGACAAAAAATAAGTCTGTTTGTGAAGGTTTGCGAATACACATAAATTACAAAGGCTCACCTGTCACCACCAGTAAAATAGATCCTTCTCCATTTTTGGTTACCGGTGTCCCAAACTTATTGTACACGCACCAGTACGTATCTGTGTCCTTAGAAGTCACATTTTTGATGAGGATGTCAATGTTGGGGAACAATCCGTTGTACTGAAGTCTGCCCCGGAAATCCATCGCAATGGTCACTTTTTTTGAGTCATGTCTGTTGAAAAAAACATCAAACTCCATATTGAGACCTTTTTTCAGAGCCAGGCTCTCTTGGTCTTTTTGTGGGTTTCTGCACTGGATGGTGACGTCTCTTCCAATCTCTTTCAAAACCACTCCACTGCTCCCTAAAGAGAGATACACAAACCTGTTAATCTGTTTCATCTCACTTCACATTTCATAAAGCTTTATTAAATCCTGCCTTACATTAATCTCTAGTTTCAGTCTTACCTGGGTCACTCGTGGCGGTGCCGGAGAGACAGAGGATGGTCATGATTTTTAAGCAGACAGAGGACATGCTGACAGCGACTGCCCCACAAAGGTTAGCTTGAATTCTAACCCTCTGTAGGAAATGTGGGTAGGTTTTCACTTCCCCAAATGCATCAACAACAGAAGTATGTGATCTACATCAGAGTGTCTGACGTTTCTTATTTTCTGAGGTTAGACAGCAGTGAGGTTCATACACATTTTTGATTATTATATACCTCACTTAAGGCAATGTATTATCACAACATGATGGGTTATGGAGTTGCACTGGGTCAACTGTAGCAGAAGAAGGAAGTGTGTTTGAAACAAATGTTGAAAAAAAAGAAGAACTTCAATTCAACTTTCACACAGGAAAAAAAACATTGTTTTTTCTAATCTATTCTACTCTGTTTCTTCTTGCACTTTTTCTTATTTTTTTCAATCAATTGTGTAATTTGCTTTATTGTTTCATGTCCAATATATCTATGTTGCAATGTTGGAGGAGCTTGGGACTTTTTTTTCATTGAATTTGCATTGCCATGTCTACACTGTTGCTGCATATGACTTTAAAGCCTTTGAATCTTGAATATTTTGAGTAGATAAATAAAACAGCAATGGAGATATTACCTTTTAATGTCAGGTTTTATATAAAGGAGGTGAAAACGCTTCACTGGCTATATTAGTGATAGTTATATGAAACTGAATTTAAAGGGATTGTATTGTCTATAGACCTAATAGAGCTTTATGCAGGCATTGCAGTAAATCGTACGTAGACAGCAGAGATGAAGGACGATTATCAGCTTCAACCAGACCACAGACATGCTGAAAGTGTCTGGCATTTAAGCTTCACATCAAAAACTAAATGCTTGACAGGAAGTGTTAGAACCTGATTTTGCATACCCTTAGGAAATGTTGACCACTAACAACATGTGAAAGTGTCTTACAGTGCAAAACAACAAAATTGTGAAATCCTGATCTTTAGTGACTGCAATAATTGTTTAAAGGGCCCATGTCATGCTTTTCCGGTTATTACCCGTCCCCTTGTGTGTTATGAAGGTTTTTCTGCATGTAAACGGTCTGCAGAGTCACAAACCCTCAAAGTACACCCTGTAGCGAGTAAAACTCTAACACAGAAAAGACCTGTCTATTCTGCCCCAGAACGCCTCGTTGGAGATTTCTCATTTTCCATTGTTTTCTTCCTGGGTTCTCTGACGTGTCAATACCCAAATCAACAACAAATGACCGGATGACCGGTCCAAATGGACCAATCCACGGAGCACCTCCCACACCAGGATCCCTTGACTAACTAACAGGTTGTCCCCATTGACTTGCATAGAGCTCCCTGAACGCTGGTAATAGACAAGTTGGGATCGCGGAGAAATGCTCTCCGCAGACCCATTCTCACAGCGTTATAAACCTTTTTCTTACTTAATATCAAGCCACACTTATTGGTTTTACTTCGGCTGTGAGTGTTTGTGTGTGCTCAGGATGAATTTCGCTTGTTCTCGCTGTATCGCCGACCCGGAAATCTGTCCGCTCCTCGCAGCAGCGAGCCTCGCAACGTCCCAACCAATCAGAGCACACTGGGCTCACAGGGAGGGGGGGGAAGGAGCTCCAACAAGGCGTTTAGGACAGAGAGTGAATACACATACTATACAGAGATGCTGTATGAGAAACCAATGTGATCTTGGAAAATTGCACAATTCAAATCTATTCTAGTAGACCTCAACAATGAAAATATGATCAGTAGAAAAGGCCATGACATGGGACCTTTAAACACACAACATGGAATATCCCTTAACAATATAAAGTCCCCCGTTTCCAAGTCATGCTGAAAGGCTGTAAGACATTTTCTAGAGCAAGGAAATACATTCATCTGGTTGATTTCTTTGACAGCTTGCACTTCAGAATGTCTATACAACACCGAAAGTAGGTCAAAAACTTGTGTGGTAACAGATGATGGGATGCCTCTGTTCGGTATTGCCCTCTTGTGGAAGAAGGAAAAAACACGTCTGATTGTAAACCATTCAGATGTAACATGGTTCCAGCCTTAAAATAAATAGGAGCAGTTACTTGGCTTCATAGAGGCTTGTGTGTGTAAAAATAACCCTTAACAATAGTACATAATAATTAACATAATGGTAATAATATAGTTTTGTAGCAGAGGTTATAATTGTTTGTATTTCACATTTCAATTCTCCCTATATCTTGTATTGAACATCAGTATAGTGTGCTCCAAGACATTTATTAAAGTACCTATGGGAATAAAGGATAACGTATGAAACAAAAAGAGGAACCATGGATATAATCGTGACAGAGAAGAGATACTCATATATTGTAAACAACCTACCTCTCTACACAGCTTTCCACTTTACCAATACTGCACATATTGTATCGTATTATTCGGAGTACTTTGCAATAGTATACTTTACATAGCTTTTTTGGATATCCAGATTTCATGCAAATAATTTTCTATATTTTATTGTACAATCGTTTTTTTAAATATATAGCCTATATATATATGTATATTTATTTACAATGGTTTTTATTTAATTCTTTGTTTTGTTTTTCTACCTTTTTTCTTCTTTGTTTATGTGCACCATGTACCCCAAGGCAAATTCCTTGTATGTGTAAACCTGTTTCTGAGTTTGATTCTGATATTTAAGATCAATAAGAGGATAAACTAAATTGCTGTCTTCGTACACCTCAAGGTATGAAATAAAACAATACTCAGGTATATGAAAACAAATTAAAGGGTTGCCTCAAAAAAAATTCTCTCCACCCCATGCTCATTTTGCATGAATTTGACTAAGAAATGTGTACAAGTAACATTATCTTGAAGCCTAAATCTCCCCACATTTGCCTCTTTGAAAAGCAAAATAAATCTTGTAACTGAAATCCAGTCATATCATAAGGCCATCTCACAATCCTCTTATTAAGTATGAAACAACAAGGAGACAAACGCAGCATCTTTTTGCATCAATACTCAACAAAATACCTACTATATATACACAGATAAAATCCCAGTCTCTTGCCTCTTGCTCATAAGGTTTTACAGTGATATAAAATGATTACCCCTGCAGTTTGAAATGACCTCCACAAACTCCATTAGGTTGTCACTGTCCCTAGAGAATTGTAAACATCAGCATCAATAACATCAATAAAGGCTTTCAGCGTCTTTGCAGATACATTTAAAAACCTCCCCCTGCTCTCTCTGCCTCCCTCTGGGACAGATTTTAAAAGAAAAAAGGGTCCATCCCCCTGCTCTCCCCACCCACCCCCGCCCCCTCACCCACCAGTCTCATCCGGTTAAGGAGGCCCACAGTGAGCTGGAGCACACACTGCGGAGGAGGCTGTTGCCAACCAGTGCTTCCTGTTGTTGGCTTCAGCTGGAAGGAGAGCATTAGATTTCATAGAGATAATCAGGATCTGTCTGCGGTCTCAGGACAGGAAGACCACGATAATAAAATATCATTCATGAGATCTATATTTTAAGTCTACTTCTGCTACTGCTACAGTATACGTCTATATTTCTGTTGCTGCAGTATTTTGGCCTTGTATAGAACATTTAAATCTATCCAGAATATTTTATATTGTGTATTATTGTGATATATATCTAGATAGGTTTGTATTAGCTGTTTATTGTTTTTATTTGATTATGTTATACTTTATTACACCTTTTTTAAATATTAATGCCTGAACTTTTGAAAGAACATACATAACATTCATCTGTTTGCAACTCATTATCATATATATCAATATTCCAATTACTGTATACTAGACTATGCTGCACAGTTTCTATTATATTCTGTTTCTATTAAATTATATTTGATTGTGTTTCACTGTTGGAGGAACCTGAGACCTCAGATTTCCATTGTCATAACTACACTGTAAGCACACATGAAAATAAAAGCCTTGAAACTTGAAACACACTGCTGCTGTAACAAAATAATGTGGGATAAACAAAGTATCTATCTATTTATAAAATAGATACTTTGGGTGGAAGTAGTGCTGTTTTGCCGCATGGTGTCAGGAGGATGATGAGCAACATATCAATAGTGTGTCCACATTCTCCTCCTGCTTATAGTTGCTGAGTCAGCACAATGTGACTGAATGGGAGCATTGATTCTCTGATTGCTTGCCCTGTCACTCAGAGATGACTCACCTCGCTTCCTCAATTCGCTTCCACGCTCTCATATCCTCTTCCTCCTCAGAGATATCCCCCCCGGGAACACACATGGCCCCAGCTGGCCTGCACGTGTTTTAATGGTCCTGTCAATACATTAAAGTAGCAAGGGTGCTTACGCATTAATCTCAGACATCAGTTAAATAAATTGGCATATGGTTGTGGGGGAGGAAATGGTAATCTGCCGTCTCTCTAGAAAGATTAGTAGGAGGATCAAGGGGGGATAGACATGAGAGTCTGTTTCTAATGTGGTATTACTGATTAGCTGTTGACCGCGACAAAAGAGCAAACAGCAGCGTTGCATTGATTTGGCAGAGTTGAAATAAATGCTATTGTGCAGCTAGCCTACTGCACTCAAAATGAACGCTGTGTATGAAATTGAATGAAAGAGAATAATGTTTAGCAATGAGCCAAAGTAAAAAAAAGGCAGGTAATGTAGCCTACTTAAGCACAATGTGGAGGTTGTTGATACTTTTACATAAGTAGCTGCATACTAATCCTTTTGTAAAACGTTTCTTTCTTGTAGATTGTATTCAATTTGAGTGAAAGCTGTCGACAGGATGGAAGAAGTGTTTAATTTAAGTAACAATATACACTTTAGAAATCCTCTGTCTAATTAAAGTCCTGCGTTTAAAAGCGTACATAAGCAAATAATACAGAAATATAAGCATCAACATTTAATACAAGTATGAAAAGTAAAATGATTCATATATAGAAACATACATTGATATCGCTGGATTATAACAGAGGGACAAGTGATGCGGTCATGTTTAGGCATCACTAATGTTCCAGCTGGTAAAAATGAAGCTAATTTAAATTGCTTTATTTACTGCTGGGTAGAGCAATCTATAATAAAGATACATACTGTATTATTTTATTAATAATCAAACATCTAAATGTACAAAGTAGTGAAGAAAAAATTATATTTCCTTCTGAAATAAAGTGAAAGTGAAACTAAATGTTTTCTTTGTAACTCGAATTGATAATACTTCCTCAATATTTGTTTAGGAATTGAGAGGTTTTGGCATTTTGTGTGGAATAACTATTCACTTACTACTCAAATGTGTGCATGCACGTTATAAAAACAAAGAGTAAAGCACCAGAGATCCATTCTGACTGTGTCTTGAGAGGTATAATAAAAGGCACCGGAGTTCCCCTGTGGGTACAGCACTCACTGAAAACAAGCTTTCATTGACTGCCATCCAACATCCTGGCATTTCTCCACGACAGGAAGTTATTTTCCTGCTCAAACACACCGCTGTGCCAGCGCACTCTTCACAGGCAGCTCGGGGGTTTGGCTCTAAAGGAGTTCTAGTTGTAGCTCAGGAGGCAGAGAGAAAAGCAGCTGTGACAGGCAGTGAGCATGCACCATGTTGGAGAGACAATGTGAGCCAGTAGCAGAGAAAGATTAGCTGGGAAGTGATAAAATCATATTACCCATTTTTTTGGCAGTTTTCTCTAGTAAAATAAATGTCAGCTTCACAGCAAGAGTTAAACAAGACACTGATAATCAAATCAAACCCATAGATCCATATGTACAATGACTGAGGGTTAGATAAGTGAATTATTGATTAAACTCAGGTTGAGACAATATAATTCCAATTCCATTGTTGTTCAATAATTGGAATAACCAAATGCATGACTTTCTTATTACTGCCACTCAGTGCTATTTTTTTTATTAATTAGTGTCATTATTGGATAGGAAATAACCAAATCAAATTCAGCGCCATTTGTGTTAGTGTTTCTTGAAATAACTCGAAAGATAAACTAAGTTTCAGTATAGATAACTAGGCCACACATGTGGAAATAAGAAAGGTTCCTTTTTGGACGAGTGAGATATGCCAAAGAGCCACCATTATAACATCAGCAGAGGCTAGTAGCATGCATCCCGTTTGTATGCTTTCAATGGTGCTTAAAAGGCAAATGAACTCAGACCAAGACAACCATTCCCAAATAAAGACATCTTTCAGGAGTGCTTTAAAAGGTTGTGTTGTATAAATCACTTCACATTTTGAAGCTGGCTTTTGTTTTTGAAAATAATCATAGTATTCTCAACAAAAGGCAAGGCTTTAAATCAGAAACACTGTACAGAGCCAAATATGCAGCGCATGACGTCATTGAAAGACAAGCTCTTTCTCTTTTGGCAGAATTGGAGGCAGCTGATTACTTTGGGCTGGGCAGACTTCCAGTCAGAGAGCCTGTCTCGGATTTTAATGTCTGCTATCTCACTGTACAAAAACAACATGCAGCTCCACTTGTTGAGACACTCGGGGGAAACTGGAAAGATAATCAGTAGCGTTTTTATACATTTTGCTTTCCTATGTTCATTTACTGCAATATCCACTAGATGTTATGTTGATACAAAAGACATTTAGGCACAGCAAATTCATATCAATCTTTATTGTATTTAGAAATCCACGCATCAAATCTTTTTTATTATTTTTTCCTTTACCATTTACAACAGGGAGGAATGGGGGACAAGCTAGACGTCATGCCTTTCCCAGCAGGCGCGATGCACTACAGGATGGGCTGAAATGGAAGAGGGGGACAGAGATACATAAAGTGCTTTTGTCAACAGTTTTCTTGTTTTAATAGAAAAAAGGATCAAAACAAAAGGTTGGAGGGTGGAGGGAGAGGACGCGGGGGTCCATGGACGTGAGTGCGTGAGAAGTAGGGAAGAAGTTGACAGGTTGATGAGGAGGAAGAGAGTGGTGGGGGGTATTTATCTTTAAAAAAAAAAAAAAGCGTTCGAATAAAAAACAAAAACAAACAAGTGGTCTCAACCCAGGATGAGGCTGGACTTGCCACCGGGGGGGTTTCTCCGGCCGCCTGCGGCAGCGATGGCCACCCCCGACGGGGCGGCAGGCTCTGTCGTCTCCTTCGGCTCCTCCTGCTGCTCCACCTCGTTTTCGGGACACTCTGCAGGCGCTACAGAGACACGTTTATTCAAAACATGATATTCAATGAAGGCCATCACATTTATCAGCTAAAACTTAGCCTGGAAGCTAATTGGATTAGCTGCATAAGTAGTAAGAACAGTTTCAGGGAGATAACAAAGTAAAACAAATATGTACTGCCTTTTTTTTGTGACTAAATCTTACAACAGATAATATTGACAAATATCATACACCTACAATTGTACCACAATATTTTTGGTAATATTATAGCGAACATGAAGGGAAAACACAGCATTAACAAATACATTTTAAAATCACTTGAGCCTCAAGTTTCAATCCTTTTTTGTTTCCAATAACATGTTCATTTCTCCCCGATGTATTGCTACTTATCACAGTTTCGTTTTATGAGTCATATTTTAAGCTTTCATTGATTAATCAAGATCATTACCACCCTTTCTGAGCTAAGTGATCTCATAGAAATGGACCTCTGACCTGCGCTTTACAGCTGACTTACTGACTAGGTAACGAGCGGCAGTCTTAATAAATGAACAAATTCAAACTCAATGAAACTGCAGCGCATATTTGTGCCACATGGTTTAAATCTTGCTCTGGGTCTGCCTGCCTTCCTGTCTATGCGCTAACCTTTCTTCTAAAAGGAATGTGAAGAAACAGGCTAGTTACACTGTTTATAAAATGATTCTCAATATCTTTCATTTTTAATGTACACTTCAAAGTACACACGCACAATCAGATTCAAAGCAGGGCCGATAAGTGAGCTTTTATTTCTTAATGTTGTGGTCAAACCCTTCCATTATCTGAGCAGCTGCCACTCTCTCACAGACAAGCACCTGGAGCTTAATAAAAAGCTTTTCATACTAAGTGAAGGCTGCCATCACAGAACAGCTGCCTGACTACAGACCATCAGGCCATCATGACAGGGAGAAACCAAGATCAAAGAGATCACGTGATGTTGACTTAGAAAGGGAGAACATGTGTACTGTATCTTTAAAAAGACTCGGTGTGTTGCATGCAGGGAGATTGAAATGACCTGATCTACCAAGGAGCTATTCACTGGGTAATCAGAGTCATGCTCTGCTCTTTAGACATAGAGAGAGTGGGACAAACATGTAGTCTTTTATAAACAGCTCAAAGGTTCAGGATACTTACCATCATTTGCTGGTTCTTGGCCATTCTCACCCTATAAGGAAAAGACAAAGATATTTAATATCCTGAACCAAAGTGATGTTTTCAGCTGTGTGTGTATATATATATATATATATATATATATATATATATATATATATATATAAAAAGGCCTTCCTGTATTCTGTATCTAAATCCGATTAAGTGTCGTTAACTAAACCACACACCAGAAGAGAACATAATGTAAAGAAATATCATTATTTTAAAGCACCACCAACGATGTGGTTGTTCAAACAGAAGCTTTTGTGCCACCTGCAGATAGCAACGATTATGATACTACGACCGTTGAGAAATGATAGGGTTCAAACTGCTTTCAAAAATACTATGCATTAATATTACTTCCTGCTTTCGCCGTGTTTATTATTATTCAACCAACATCAGTCTTGATCAGAACTAGAAAATGATCACTTTACAAATTGTAACCCTTTAAATGCCAGTCTGTACATAATTTAATTGTTGTTTTGTAATAAAAAAAAAACTAACATTTATTATTTTCTGTATACTAAATGCAAGGGTTTTTCCCATTTTTATTCAGTCTTGGATATGTCAATGATGCATTGCTTCAAACCCCATTTATTTCTAAATAGAGAAGCTACATTTGGTGAAAATGTACACCGGATATTATATTACATTATTTATACTGTATGCTGTAATGGCCAAAACACACCTACAACCAAACTGTATGCATTAACAGCCGAAATGATTGGAAAATGTAAAAAGTCCCCGGTGAGGCAGAAGAGTTAACACGGGGATTACATATGTCACTTCAAAATATTGATCCGACAACATCCTGGGTCAGTTTCAAATAGATGGATTAAGTCACCCATCCCCCAATGCCTTTTCGACTAAACAGAATTATTGTTAATCTATGACTGTGTGCTTTCCAGCCCCCATCCAGGGTGCGGCTCTGTTTTGGAAACAGCGCCTGTCAGACAGTCTGAAGTACCTCTCGTCTCTCTTTCCAGACCATGGCCGCCCCGGAGTTGTGGATGGTGGTCAGTTCAGGATCAGGGTTCTTGGGGAAGAGAAGGGGCTGCGGGCACCGCCTCAGAGGGGCGGAGGGCTCCCCACACAGGGTCCCTGCTGCTGCCCCGGCTGGGAAGAGACAGACAGATTAGAACAGCAAACCACCAAGCGGAGTTTAATAGGCAGATGAATAGCCCAATATCACAAATCTGTCTCAGTGGGCTTTACGATCTGCAGATAAAACCCTCCATCTTGATAACACAAACTTGGAAACACACCATTTATAAAATAGCTGTAATTCCTCTTTTTTATGATGATTGTTTTATTTCAGTCCAATGAATTACATTCAAAAAGGTAGACAGGAAAAAAAGAGGAGACAAATCATGAGTCAAGCTTCAAAGCAGCATACCATATGGACACTAATCCAATTATCCCCAAAGCCAACCCAGAAACCAAATGTTTTTAACTCACGAGGTTACATGCTTACCAAAAGACTCATCTTCTCAGATTTGACAAAACATCAGCTTTTTCAAAAGGGAATTTGACCAAAATAACATGAGACTAAATCAGTGAGAACCAACAGGAAACATCACCAAAGCTGCTTGGGCGTCTGCAACAGACACGGAAAACACAGTGGAACACTTCCAGGCAGACAACATGAAAGCCAAAACGCACATAACTGAACCAGAAAGAGCATTACATCCAGTGTTTGTCCCACTGTGGGGAACTGAAGCCACACAAGAAGGTGAAAGCCCGGCTGGAGCCCAGAGGGCAGGGAGGGGACAGACTGTCTTTGTCATGAGCAGAACAACTGCTGCTGTAGAAGCGTAGGAGTGGCCATTAGGAGTGGCCATTGTTGTTAATGGAGTGAAGTGAATCAGCAGTATGGAGAGCCTCGATCACTCCACATTAAGAGCTCCTTCATCACTGGCTGGCTCCACATCAATTAACTGGACAGTCATTCTGATAAAACCTGCTTCATGGACTGATGCATTATGTTCTCATCACTTCAACATAAAGCTCTCTTCTTAAGCGAATATGTCTCCTGGGTGCATGCGCAAGATAAATGTATGATAACAGCGAGTTCACTGGGTGACAGGCTGGAAGGCAGCAACTGCAATGACGCTGCTGCTGGCATCCCAGCATCCTCTCTGATTACAGAGTGATCCTCATGTGGTCAGGAGCCGAGGGCGGTTCAACACACCAACAGCTCTGCTATCTGAAAACTAATCTGATAAACAACCTGCCAAAGACTCTGGCTGAAGAGAAATAGGCTTATGTGTCCGCTTAACAAAAGCTTCCATTATACATTTGTTTAGTGAAGAACAATTTCTCCATTAAAATATTATGACTTCACAAAACACACTTTTTTGAGACAAATGTGGAGATATTAATTTATAAGGGTCCACTGCTCAGTTTTGAAGGTTCCCTGAATATACATGTATTTCATCTTGGCTAGATGACAGAAGACATGTGGTCTTTACAAAACTAATGTCACTCTCGCTGTGACCAGTTTTTGTTGAATATACTTCTTATAGAAGAGGCTACAGGCTCTTATTGGTCTATTACCTCATTCACACCAACGGTGTTTCAGGGCCGGTTCGGAGCTGGAGCTTGAAAAGCACCGGGTTTTCCTGTTCACACCGCAGCGGAGCAGCCTCTTAGCTCCGGAATCCGGTTCATTTCGAGCACCAAAAAGTTGTCCGGCCAGAGCAAAAGCACTGCATATGTCACGCTTACGTCGAGGCGGGATCAACTCCTGAACAACAACAAAAAACCGGCGTTTCATCCAGTTTGTACACAACGATGGAGAAACTTAAAAAGCAGCAGTGGTCCACTGAAGAGACCAGCTACCTACTGGGAATCTGGTCTTCTGAAGAGGTACAGAGGAAGCTGGAGCACAATCGGCCATTGTTGTTGTTGTCGGTGTCAGCTGTGAGGGGTTTCCGCGCGGTTTGGCTTTATGAAGCAGGCACGCAAACGGTTACGTCATGACGCAAACGATGACGCAATGACGCAGTACCAGTCGGACTCTGGGCATTGTGAAATGAGCCGGAGCTAAACCGAAGAACCGGTTCTGAACCTGAAAGGCTCTAGCACGGAGTTTGAACCGGAGTTGCGTTGGTGTGAATGAGGTATCTGAAAGACTTCAATGATCTTGAATATTCGTGTGGCCCAGCGGTCTTTAGCCGTGTTCTCACAGGACGGTATGGCTCTACTCAACTCGCCCTTTTTTAGGTTTAACCATTCAAAAGACTTTTGGAAAATGCATAGCACCTGCTACTTTTTTTTTTAGTATCATCTCAGCTGAGGTTTCCAAGCCAGCCAAGACAATCCTAAAAGGTGAAGTCAAAACCGTGCAGACCACTGATTGGTCAGAAAATGTTTTCCCTTTACAGAGGCGGGAAATCCTGCACAAGAACGGAATTCTTATACAGCGATTGTATTTATTCACATTTCCAACTCTAATTTCAGAAAATGGTAAATGCAAAAAATGTATCCCGACACCAAGGTTGCACTATGTCATGAAAACGTTTTACTAAATCAAGGCTAACAGCTTCATCAGGGAGGGAGCATAAATAAGTACTGCAGGAGAGTACACAAAAAAAGGGATATATATATATATATATTAAAAAAAAGAACGATCTCCTCAGTCAGGATGTGACAACGCAAATTAAATATTTGTCATTTTTAAAGTAAACGAAAATATCAAAATAACCTTCTATTCTTGGGAAATATATACAAATTCAAGAACTTTCAATGACCCATGTCTAGTTTCAAGCTCACAAACTTTCAAGGATTTCAAGGATTTTGGGGAACCATGCTATGGGAAGGCTCCCCTGAACTTGGCCCAAGGGAAACAATGAGAGCAGGAAAAGGTTTTACTGTCCCCAGCTGCTGTCCATAAAGGACGGAGTAATGTGTGGACAATCTTCATTGTCCGCACATCCAGAAAATGAGCTACAGCATGTAAACTGTTTCCCACAAAGTGTCCAGTGTGAAAGCATGTGATCCCCGGCTCGTGAGTAACTTCATGGCTTCCAGCTGAAACGAGTCCTGCTGCTGTAGGGCTTGCATCTTCCTCTTTAAGAACATCATTAAATATTTAAACCCTAATCGAATAAAAACTTACTTGTTACCAATTCCCATCCTTCATTACAAGCAATATATATAATGCATAATAAAGAGTGAATCACATTTGCCTAAAAGTAATACCTGGATTATTATGATAAACATACGTGTCAGCACAATATTGTCAGAAATGTTTTATTCAAGCCTCTGTGGCTGAACGTTTGCAGTGACCTTGACAACTCGAAGCCATTCACAGGTCTCGTACTGCTGGGTCTGCCTTCCTCTCCTCGTGTACTCAAAATAAAACCTCCCTCGTGTCTATAAAAGGCCACACGTTTCTCCGTTTGACACATTTTTAAACTGACCTATTTCTTTCCATTAAGGGCTGATGCCCATCCACATCTAACAAAGCCTAGTTTCAAATTACACTTATCCCAGCACTCCACTTCTTTCTGGCTATTACACTTGTGGGATGTGCTTTCTGACAGCCTAAATGGAAAGACACTTAATAACACTGCAATTTGTATCTTTTCAACGCTCGAGTAAGAAGAATTAAGACCGTGGCGCTTTTTGCTTACTTTAAAGTTCTGGTGGTCAACTTTTACAAGATTGAACTTGTCCACACAGAAGTGCGTGTACACCCTCACAATGTTAATGTTACCTAATAACTCAAACCCTATTGTTTGCATTTCTTTGGCTCTGGTTTTCTCACGCGGAAAATGAATTAAGATATGTTAGAGTGATGTATTACTGGGTGGATTGTTCCTCCGATGAGCATGGAGGTCCTCAGGCTCTGCAAAGATGTTGGAGACCACCTTGCGGGGGGTTGAGTCTTCGTCGGCGCCAAAGGAGATGCTGGAGGCCCCGCCTGGCGGTCGTAGTACCCTAAAGGAGCAACAAATGATGGATTATAATTTTATTGATATCCCGCTACCATCCCCCACTATTTATGCAAACACAAGGCCTTCCTGCCACATGCCACTGATCAGCTGCACAGTGCAAAATCAATAATCAAATATAACATGAGGACGCCTCAAGCTACGAACAGCCTTCTCCCTACTCTACTCCACCCCATACCACACACACTCACTACAACACACTGGCTACCAGCAAGGTCTCCGCTCTCTAAGCCCCGGCTGTCAGCCTGTCAGACAGACAGCCACAATCTCTGCCCTGCAGCTGACTCCAGTCGCATATAATCAAAGAGTGAGCTGGCTAGCTGCTGCCTCTCCTCGGCACAGATTCCTTTGCTGTGACACACTGTGGCTTGGTGTCAGTTCCTGGTAGCATTGTTATACCATTGATAAATTAGTAAATGAAATGTAATGCGCCTCTTGGGTCAATATTAAACAATAGAGGTGAAAAGTGTGCAGTTAATACAGGTCACCTAATATATAGACTGTTCTAGAACAATATAGAAACCTGCATGCAGACTAATGCTTGGTAAACAAAACGCTTTTCCACCGACATTCCTTTCTCCACAAGCTACACAAAAGGAACACGATAATGAGGAGGGAAAGCCTTTTTCCTTGCTGTGCTGAAGGACAGTTGGGGTGGACCACAAATACTGGTGTGTTTGCAGAGCCCCTGTCGGACCCCTCCCTCTTTTTCCAGCAAACTCTCCTCTCCTCTCAGGGTCCCTGAAGCCACCAGCTGCACACAGAGCAGCTGTCTAAGGGCCAGGCAGGCAGATGGGGTACAAAAAACAAGTCAGCTCTCTCTCGAAGGAAAGCTACAAAAGAAAGTACACGAGGGCAAGCCACACCGCATGGACTGCATTGGCGTAGATTTTCTTAATCAATTCTTGTGTCCACACTAGTGCTCGTCACACTTGGCTGTGACAGTAATGCCTAAACCAGACTTCACCTCCCGGCCAGAGAGGATGAGCTCATGCTTTCCACATGGATTGCAATGGCGAAAAGCTTTTGCCTGGCAGCAGACCCCACCCTAGTGTGAAACTGCAAATAAAATCAATGAAATGGCATAAATGTTTAGAGGTTGGGGGGGAGGCAGCTTCAGGCTAAGGGAGTAGGGCAGATCTCCACAGTCAAAGATGGCCTGTCTGATAGGGCAGGGTGGGAGGCTTTTGATGGCCTACTAAGAATTTAGCCTCATTTTGCTCAAGGAGCTGCTCTACGGATCCCTTTGGTCGGCCAGCATCACAAATGAACAGCATCTCGTAAAAAAAGGCTTAAAAAAGGAGCAAAAGCGAGGAGCCAAGGAAAGATTTACAGGCTTAGCTTGCGCAAAGCCCCCACCCAAGTCTCCGCATCATCCGAAAACAGCATGCGCCTTCAAAACGCTTAATGACTGACCGAGATCTGACAAGCTTTCTATATGAAACCGCTGATAGCTCTCATTTTTGTGTCCTACATGTCCTTAATTGACGACCCATTTCTGAGGCAGCATTACATGTAAGGCTTTTTCTCTGCATTGTTTTTACCGCAAAGGGCCCGGAAGGCATCCAGACGAGACGCATCACTTACTAGGAAGCTATGACTGCATGCTTTGAGGATGAGTGGCCCTCTTAAAAAAGGTGTTTCACCAGGAATAAAAAGATTTAACAGATGTTGTTTGTGAAGCAAGGGCAACAGCTTAGACATGCGTGTTGAAACTAGGCCTGTAAATGGATATTAGCTTCTCTAAACTTCCATTTTATAACCAACAATGAGCCGTATCCTTTTTAATGACATATGCAGACCCATGTCTCGTCTAGGATTCTTCCTGCAATCAATCTCATATCTGGACCGCTGTGATGTACATTTCCTCCTCTATTGGAGAAAATACTACAAACCGAGACAGGAAAAATATTAGATATGGTAAAATTAGCTACTTCAGACAACATCACATTTAGACATTACCGCACGACAAGAGATGTGTCTTGAGCAACAACAAAAGTTATTTTGAGGTCGACCACAGCCAGTAAAGCAGACAGGCTAACCTTAGGTAGCTTTCATGATTCTTCTCGAAAAATTAAAAACAGAAAACACCCCTTATTGTACTCCGTGTTCCTTTCTTTTCTTTCTTAAACTCGCACGCCTCATTATCGATGTACTACTAATTCCAGCCATGCTACAGCCTAACTCACGTAGTGTGGCTAACGCCTGTGTAGTGAATCAGTCCCCAAATAAGATTAACTTAATTAGCAAGACTATGACAGTTTAGCTAAACTCAACCACTAGCGGGCTAACGTTGGGTAGCAGGCTGCCCTTTGGGAAGAACAGAGGCGTTTGCTAGCAGAGAGGCTGGCCCGCATCACACTTCTTTTGTTCCTCGGTGAAAGGTTTTCAGCTCGTTTTTACCTGGAACTGCTTTTAGAACCAGGCTCCATTCCTTTAAAAGTGGTTGTCGTCGTCATCTTTATCGATAAATGTCGACGCCTCGGCGGTTTAGAAAGAGTGAATGACAAGAAACTAATAAAAAACAGTCCAGTCCTCCTCCTTCCCCGCAGAGCTGCGACGGGATATAGACTCCACCCGACACTGACAAATCATAACGAAGAACAGATCCACTGGTTCTGCGGTGCCAGCCCACCAGACCCAGCCCACCTCCATTCGACCCGCGCTGATTGGTAACAACATCATAGAACTCGTCTCTGATTGGACAGAACATCACCAAACTCATCTCTGATTGGACTGAACCTCAGCCTCTCTTGTTGGTGGCAGGTCTTTGCTTCAGACAGCTGAGACCACATCCCTGAGGCCTTTTCTTCATGCTACCTAATCTATTAGCATTTATCATGACAACCTGCAAAATGTTTTAAAACTGCAGTGTAAGGTGTACAAAAGAGATGATTTTTGACCTCCGACTGGTGAAGATTATGGGGACTAACCTTCAGTCATAAATAAATAGTCCAGCTATTCAGTGTTAGCTGTGTCACTCTGCCCTAAGGTCTATGACGTTTTCAATGTATTTAATGAAATAACCCTACCATATTTCCCTCCCAAAACAAAAAAGCATTTGAAACAAACTATATAAATTAGAAAATGTATTTGAACTTAATCTCATAAATCTGTAAATACGTTCAATAGTTCTCAGTATCAAATCCATTTTCTCTTGTGTTATTTTTAACACAACCAAGACTTTAGGAGGGTAACAATAGGCTTAATCAAGTTATTCCATGGGACATAAATGAGGTGGTGCTCTGTATACATTTTAAATGTTTCAAAGGGTCCTTGGTAAAAAAAAATCTTAATTATGCAACAAAAGTATTATCTGGTCTTGCACAGTTAAACACAAAAAAAGACAAGACGTTTGGTAAAAGACAATATTTTTATTTTGACAGGCCTATTATTAGAGAATACAGATGTTTATTTCACTGAGAACTTCTTAAGGCTTCCCAAAATGTGAATATTGGCCTAGTCAAACGATTAATCAAACATTTTCCTACACATTCACTACTATAAAAACATTTTAAAAATCAAATAGTTTTTCTCAGATAACAGAAACCAAATGAAAATGCAGCCCCATTCCCAAAACTGGGTGCACTGTCCCCCAAGTGATAGCCAGTCCCAAAGTAGTACATGTTTGAGAACAGATTTTCTGGAGACCAACCGAGCCTAGCCCAACAACATTTCATAAAAAAAGTCAGTTGTATTTCGTCTCATTCTGTCTGCTGCCTTGCGAGAGGAAGTCCTTAACATTGTCCACAACACAGCATGAACAAACAAGACCTGGGTGTGGTTTATGTACAGAAACAGACATGTAGCAAGGGCAAGTTTGAAAATACTATACAACAGTTTTGTGTAGCAGAAAGGACAACTTCTTCTGCATGAAAATCTGTTGAGACAACAGGACAAGTGTCAAAGAAGCAGTCGCTGTGTCTCGCAGGCGGGAAAGCTTGGTTGTGTTGAAAAGGAAAATGGTGAACAATGCAGTGGATTAAATGAGGCCTCCCGTCTGTTGTTGAAACACGTCAATTGTATCTTCATCTTCCATTTCCAACTGTTAAGAGAAAAAGTTTTATAAACATGAGTCATGACTTTGATTAGCCTAAATTTGGGTGCAACCTCTTTCCCACACAATACTGGCTGCAGGCATGATGTGCTTTTGTACACTAACCCTGAAGCAGGACACTGGTTACCTCGAAAAAAGGCCAATGAGCTTATTCTATTGGGTTTTGGAATTATTCAAAAAACAAGAAAATACATTCTGTTGTTAACCATCATTAAATTATACTTACAGCAGGGTGTTTTTCAGCAAGCTCTTCCATAAAATAACTTTCACTGACCTTATAGGAAACCAGAATCGCAAACATGCTAACTAATATCCGTGTTTTTCAACGCTGAGAATATTCTATGTAAAAACTTAAATGTGTTGTTTGCATAGCCAAAATGGTACCATCGCAGTGAAAATGAAACTTTGTTTTAGGCTTTGATAACCATAGTGTGCAGAGCAAGGCTTCCACATCGTTTTAATAAAATGCCATAACATAGAAGTTGTGTCTCCTCAACACAAGTTGGAGAACACAGCAACTCAAATTAAGTTTGGTGTGTTCTGACAGCCTGAGGCATCTAGATGCTTTCCATGTCAGTGTATCCGCAAAAATGATAACACAAAGATCTGGTGTGTGTCGGCTTTCAGCCTACAGACATTCCTACAACATACTGCTCACTGAGGGGGGATCTCATGCCCATTTAACTTTTTAAACTGTTTACATTTCCATCCATTTATGAATATTTCCAAAAGAATGTCTGAGATGTGCATATTTGCTTGATAAGGAAGGCACAAATGCATGCAACCCGAGCTGGGTTTTGACCTATAGTTTTGACACATGGAAGCGTCTGAAGCATGTTCAAGCAAACAAGCTACACTAATTGTCTCAAGGCTTCACACTTACCTGCGATGGTGTGTCTGTTTCATTTATTGGCTGTCCATCAAATCTGAACCTGATTTGCCTCATGGACAGTCCCTGGAAACAAAACAAAAAAACACAAGAGGAAACACAGACAAGATCATTAAATAACAGTCATATATTATTAATACAAAAATGAAAAGGGGCATTATTTTTTTAATTAAGAAAAATTGATCACATAAAACATGTAGTTGAATTCTTAAAGTTGTTCTATTTATTATAATTGCTTAAAGCATGTGTTTCCTTGTTTAAGGTAAGCCTGCTGTAGTTTCAAAGCAGTAGAACAATATTGAGCTATACAATCTTTTTCAGTGAAACACAAATAAAGAAATAATGAAAAACATCTGTTCTCATCCTAGTTTTGAAAATGAGCTGCATGACTAACATGTCTCTTTTGCTTTGCTGGCAGTGGAAGGAATGGACATCATTGAGTTTCCAGAGAGCTGAACCCTCATTTGACTTTCAGATAAAGAGGATTGTCAGACTTTGCATTTCTTTTGATATTCTATTAACTTTTCAGATGCTTCAGAATATGAAAGTTATCAAACCCTAAGGATTGTTTTTGTAGCCATGCAATCAGAGTTGCTATCAACATTACAGAACAATTTTAGGAACCAAACTGGCACTCATCCCAACTGTTAATTAGAACAAGTGAGCATTCCTGCATATGATTACAGCAAGTACGGTGGTGAAGGACAACTTCAAATGATGATAACTGCTGATGGAAAAGATGAAGCAACTTTTGTGATTAAAATGGAGTTTCAGACAGACAGGTAGATAAGGGCATTTGGTTGGGGGCGGCGATGAGAGAAAGGTGAAGCCTTTAGGCTGTGTTCAGTTATTGAAGGAAGATGTGCATCAAAGAGACACAGAGCAGACCTGGATCATTGCTCATAAACAAAAACCAATAACTCTTTCAGAAAAAAAAACAGACTAGAAACATTACCATGAGGAATCCCGTGTTAGTGAGAACCATCTGGCTTTTATTTTAGGTATGACCTTTAACCACACAGCATAGTCGCTAGATGCTGTATATGATCTGTCTCATGGACACAACCTCGATTCGATGGACACTATTAAGTATCCTGTATAACAATAGTTCTTTCACTGCATGAATGAGTGATACGTGTGAAAAGGCTGAACATAAATAACTCTTATCTTAGCTTTTTTTGTATTTAAACAAGATTAAACATCTGCATACATCAATGATGTTGCTTTGATAAGTCTTAACAATGGCCAAAAAAAAAATTGCATTTCATAATATGGAAAACAGATATTTACATATCTAATATTGGCTGCATTATATTTAGCTGTGCCAGTCACAGTTCCCCAGGTTTGTGCATACTGAATGACTGAATAGTACACTTAAATGGTAGGCAGCCAGTGAAAAAGGCCAATTAGGAGAGAGCAGGATTTATGTCAAGAATTTGCAAGAGGGACTGTATCATTTACCCAACACATTGTTCCAAAAATCCACACGAGAGGATGTATTACATGAAGTAGGTGTGAATATTAGTCCAGGTGCTACAGCTTTTCACCTCAAAAGGATTACAATTCCAAGGGGGATAGTTTCTACACATTACAGACAATGCAGTATTAAAACAAGAGCTCAGTTAAAAAGTAATTCAGAGGAACTCAAACCTTACCTAAGATATAATAATATATATTGGCTTTTTAATTAAGTGGTGTTTAAAATACCCACCTTTTATGCTTAACAGCCTAATTATAAAGGAAAGAAACGGACTGGATAGTAGATAATCGACTCCTGGAATATTTGTCTTTATGACGGATACTAAGCTAAACATGTGAGGGTAATTATATCAAAGCTATCTTTATAAGGATCAGAGACTTAAATGACCAAATGGCCGTGTACAAAAGAGAGAAATATTTATTCTTTACGAATACAGTATAACAGAAAATGATAGGCTATAAGTGCTGTACGAGGTGAAAATTGCAACGCACTAATTTGTGACCACTGGTTTAGGAAATAAACCTTTAACACCATCCTGAACAGCTATTGTTTTCTGTGCTGTTATTGTGTCATGCCCACCTGTCGATCACAGTAGGCCTTCATGAGTTTGATGAGCGGTGTGTGTCTTTTGATCTTGAACTGCACTATAGAGCCATCTTGACCTGCCACCTTCAGGTTTATGTGTTCGTTGCTCTCTGTCTTCACTGCTTCCTGAGGGATAAAGTCAGAGAAAGTAAACAATTAACACAGCCATGGAGTAAACAACAGCTGATTAATAAGACAATCAACAAAGATAATGATTTCACTATGTAATTAAGATCAGAATATTTACATTTTTCAAGAACTCTTGTCTCTCTTGTGATCAGCAACTGTCACCATTGTTTGCATTTAACAAATGAGAATCTGATTAATAAAATAAGATGAAGCCTCCAATGTTAACTGGTTAAATGAAAACAGGTGCTTACTTCAGAGTGGCTGCATTTTTCCTTTTTTTCCTTTCATTTACTGAGGCAAATGTTCCCTCTGTTTACATTTTGTCTCAATCAGTTACCCACAGGCTAATAAAAGTATTGATATATATAGAAATAAATAATGTACATCAGTTGTAATGGCATAATGCTGTAACACTGCTTCAAACTTCCTGCCATTTGCACAAATGGACACATAGGATTTAAATGATGAGCCACTCAATCTCTCTCGCTCTTTTTCATCGCACACACACACACACACACACACACACACACACACACACACACACACACACACACACACACACACACACACACACACACACACACACACACACACACACACACACACACACTTAACACCAGCTGGTCGGCTGTGAAATGCGCGCCTCTGGATGCGCGTTCACAAACCTTCCGGTCTATCAAAGTAGGTACAGCTGATAGTTGAATTTTAGCTCACAACTTTACTAAGGTAAAACAGAACATGTGAAAAATGTCCCCTTTTTTCTATTGGCCCCTATGCCACATATCTAGCAAAATATTTTTGGAAAAATGTAAAAAACACTTACCTTTGGTTTTTCATCAGCCATGGTCAGTCTTTTGGCGCTTCTCTACGCTGCCACACAAAGAATACGGGTACGCGCACGTGCTCGTTTCCGGTTAAAATATTCGAATGGAACGTGCGCGGTCACGAGCAAGTGCGCGTCCACAGCCCCGGGCTCTGAATGGCTAACGGTGATCACATGGGTGAATGCGCGGTCTGGCCATGGGCGGGAGAGTCTCAATGCGCGTTACAGGGATACTCAGCACCACGTGCACGCGCACAGCGATGTTTTTCTTTTTGTTGTGCGGTTTGTTGGTTCAGTTATCCCACAACATGGACCCCACCACCACACTGACCTCTCATTAGTCCATCATGGTTCATTCATCTTAATCATAAAGGACATTATACTGAGAATGTTGTATTTGCACATTTCCCCGTCTTTTTAGCCCTATAAATCAGTGGCCATCTTGTTTTTTTACTGTCTGATGATGAAGATGGACCAAACTATGTCAAATAAATATCTTTACATACAATATACCTATATAGTTACACAAAGTTAAATCACAAATTGTGTTTGTGACAGAACACGGAGGATATATTTGTATGTTTGTTCGTGAATAACAAAAAAGAACCAAAACGACACCACAAGCAGAAAACACAGCAGATGGAAAAACAGGCAGGAGGAAGGCCACCTCTGCCGTGACGTAATACCACTTGCGCCGGGGGTCTTTCGGATGAATAACCGAGGCGCGTAAGCAGCACGGCACCTGTAGTTCATGGCGTGGAGTGTTTATAACTGAATAGTTTAGTTATTTACATTTCATTGGGTCGATAATACAGTTCCCTGATGGAGGAGTTGGACGTTGAGCCGGCCATCACTGTAAGTTTCTGCACGAGCTCAGTCTTCTCTCTTTCTTCCACTTGATAGCAATGCTAGCAAGCTAACTGTATCGCAACAACATTACTAAACGTCTGATCTAGATTAATGGGATATGATATAATGAATACAAAAACCCCACAACGTGTGTCAGGTCATTAAAGATTATTACAAAAAATACATACCTGTTAAAACTGTGGAACAAGGTGTCAAAGAAGCAAGAGCAAAGATGACAGTGATAGAAGCTAGTTAGTTATTTGATAACATAAGAACACATTTGAAGCACTTTACTAAAGCATTTCTACTTTCTGTTACTTTCTACTTCCTTACCATCACATTTCAGAAGAAACCGTTTGTACTGCATTTATCTGACAGCTGTAGTTACAAGTTCCTTTCCATTCATATTAGCTAAACAAAATATAATCATACAAAAAATAAACTTGCCAGCTGCAACAGTAAAGTAATAAACTTCATGAAATAATAGGTTAGTTAACACAATATGTTGTTTCTTTAATCTTGTATTGTATATTGTAACCATCTTTACTACTCTAGATTTTGCAGGTTTGATTCATTAACTGATAATCAATAATAAATAAATACAATCAAGTTAAAGTTGATAATTTGGAAATGTCCCTCCAATGTGCAGAATTGTGGCTGAGACACATATAGGTTTTATAATGCCTGTGCTAGCCTAATGTCCAACTGTCCAACAATAAAGAATCATGCATTGGAGAGGAATTTCATGTTTTAAAAAACCAAGAACAAAACACAGTTTAAGTTCTTATTTAATATATTGATCACCTGTTTCAGTCTAATGACTTTGTCTCCCCTTTAAAATACAGAATATTCCTGCAGCCAGTGATGGGAAGCACTTGGGATTTGCCTGGGGTCCAGGTGATATCCTTGCGTATGAGACCCTTTACAAAGCATCATCAGGTATGTGTAGGCACTAAGACAAGCCTGTCTGTATGTTGTCTCTCTCTCTTACCTAATATCAGTCAGTTATTGATGATCCACTCTGTATTTTCAGGTGCCAAAGGATCAGGCTGCTCCTTCATCCATGAGGTCAGGAAAGATGAGGACATATATTCCCCCATTTTACGGAAACTCTTCAATGAGTCACATCACATCTTTGTTGGCCTGCAGACAATTAAAGAAGACCTCCCTAGCAAGAACAAAAAACCCCAGTAAGGCCAACTGATGGCTCCTTCCTGGGCATGTCACTCTGTAACGTTTCTCAACAAATTAAAGCTTTGTTACGAAAAGGCAGATAGGCACCTGCAGAAATGTTTCATTCAATGATTTGTCTCTGTCTTCCTCCTTAGATTTGTCAGCATCAGTAAAAACTATAGATCTGTGATACGAGCCTGTATGGAGGAGCTTCAGCAAGTTGCAGGTCCGAATTTTATAATATAATACCAGCATCTTAGTCTTTAATGTAATTACTCAGGAAATATATAATTTGCATTTCTCTCTTTTCTGCAGTTTCCACAAAAGATGTAAAAGTGGCCATGCAATATGGAAATCAGGTATGTACCACTGCTGTATGGGTATCTGTGCCATAACCTGCAAATACATGACATCCTTATGTGTAAAGTAAACTAATAATGCACATACAGGATTCCATACTGGATACTGTAAATGTCAATATGCCTTGACTTATATGCTCTTTGTTTTTTTCATAAAACATGTCTTCTAATAAAAGTGTCAACAAATAAATGGAAATGAATTCATTTAGAATTAGCTACAATAAGTCAATGTTAAGGTGCAGCGGAATAAATAAATATAATTTTCATTGAAATGTTGACTAATGTTCTTTTTCCATTGACACAGTCCTAATGTCAGCTTCTGTTTGGTGTTGCAGGTGTCCATTCTGTTGGCCATAGAGCTGATCTGGAATCTGGCTGAAGTGCTGTTCATTGATTCTGCTCCAGGTTAGAGTTTTTTTTAGTTGTTGTACTTAATCTACCTTTGTATCCTTTGTAATACATTTTATAATGTGATTTTGTGTGTGTGTGTGTGTTCAGCGGGTTCCCTGTTGCTCCACCTACTCGACTGGGTAAGGTTACACAAGGCTGATGTGGATGAAAAGGCCAGAGAAGTGCTGCAGAGTGAGAGCCCTGCTGAGCACAAAGACTACTGGGATGTGGTAGGTGCAGAGCAAACACACATACACATTTCTGTCTTTAGAAACTAGGCCAGTCACACGCAAACTACAGTGCTGATTTCTTTGTGTGAAATCTCAGTTATCAATTGTTTTATATCTGTGCTGTGCAGGTGCTGAGTTACGTGATGCAGGGCAGGTTGGAAGAATCCAGACATATGTTGGTGAAGCAGGCCACCCTACACCCTGCCCCCAGGAGCATGTACAAGCTGATGGACACTCTGCTCAGCAAGATGCCCTCCTACAATGTAAGACCCTCTTTCATTGGTTTCTGTTATGTGTAGCTTGTTGATATTCATATTAATGATTTGCTGCTAATTCATTTCTTTATTTCTCAAGAAGAGGTGCACTCAACTGTTGGTTGGTTCTTTTTAATAAGCACACGTCACACCTACATGTGTAATTCAATTCTGCAGAATGACACTTTGATTAACGGCATTAACAAGCCATTATTTGACCAAACAATGTGCTGCTGCTTCTGACATATCATCTTTTGTGTCTGTATTTTGCTCATGCAGTGGGTAAAACAAAATCCAATCTAATCGTACCTTCCTGACACATCAGTTTCTGACAGGCCCTGCTTAGTAATAATAATGATGCATTTTATTTATGGGCGCCTTTCAAAGCTCTCAAGGACACCTTACAGAGCATAATTAAAGACAAGCAACAAAGAAGATCACACAGTAATACAAGACTTAAAAACAAAGACTTAAAAACAACAATCAGTTTAGAAAAATTATTAAGATATTGAATATGCCAGTTTTAAAAAGGTGTGTTTTTTTTTTTTGCTTCACTGATATGATGCAAACGTACCAGTAATGTTCATACAAGCCAGGCAGGAATTTAGCACAATTTCTTGCTCTAAAACCAACCAATTGAACTCTCTGATAATCAACAGCCTGGAGGCAACCAGACGCTGACAGAGTATGATGTGAAGTGGAGGCACTGGCATGAGGAGGTGGACCGCTGCCTGCAGGACAATTCATTCGCCAGCAACAAACATCTGGAGATCATCTGCAGGGTCAGTGACTTCGGTCAGCTCGAGCTGCTGTCCATTTACTTCTTACATGTACAAAATATGCAAAATGACCTGAATCTTTGTTAAACTGTTGACAACGAGATGTCCTGATTAAGGCTTAATCATTGAATGAGTCGCATCGATATCACAGTTACTTCTTTTTATTTTTGTTTATTTTTGACTAAATTCTAGATCCTAGTTGGGGATGAAGACACGTTGCTGGAGCACAAGGAGCTCCTGGGCACCTGGTATCACTTCTTGGTCACGAGACTACTCTTCAGCCACCCTACAGTCCAACCCACAGAGTTACACTACTATGCACAGGTAACCTACACTAACCGCTTCAACACCGCTCAGCTTTTATCTTCACTGTTTCTTTATCCCTGCTATTTAATGTGTGTGTGTGTGTTTGTTTTTGTGTTTTTGTGCAGTCCTGCATGACAATGTTTCTGGACTCGAGGAGCGTCCCTGAACCCCTGGACAACATTTTGCTGGCTGCGTTTGAGTTTGACATCCACCAAGTCATCAAGGAGTGCAGGTAACATGCAGAATAATATCAATATATATATAAAATCAAATCTACAGTACATGAAAGCAGGTTCAATCCTACTGTTTCATGTATTGTCTTTCACTCTTTTCTAACGTTTCCACCACGTGTCTCTTCAGCATTGCTCTCAACAACTGGTGGTTTGTGGCCCATTTGACAGATCTGTTGGATCATTGCAAACTCCTCCAGTCTCACAATGTGCAGTAAGACTTCTACTCTGTTTGTGCCTGCATATCATTTTAATCTGGAGAGAAATAGATTGCACTCTTTATCCATTTAACATTTTCCTTTCTGTGTGTTCAGTTTTGGATCCAACTTGCGAGAGTTTCTCCTGCTAGAATACGCTTCTGGTCTCTTCACTCATCACAGGTATGGTTATCGAAGTACTATAATTATCCTTATGGTATAGAAGTAATGTTAAGTGGTGTATTTAACTACTCAGGTTAACGGTACGTCCACACAGCGGCGTTAAAAAAATCTTCCAACACTTCTGCCCATTCACTTTGAATGGGGTGATGTCACTTTGCCTCACTTTTCGCCGAACTGCATTGTGGGAAGCAAAGCGGAGATTTCCAGGCATCTAAGGATTCAAAAGTTGAGCAATGTTCAACTTTTGAATCTTCTGAAGCTTTCGGTGGAAGAGTCAGCCAATCAAATCACATGCCAGTACAAGCTCTAGCCAATCAAACGGCTGCTTGTGTGTCGGGCGGGAGATTCATGTGATTGGTTGTTGGTCGAGCTTCAGACACACCCGGCAAGCTTTTTCCAAAGCCGCTGTGTGGACGTACCGTAACTCAAAGTAAGCAAACATGTTCAGTCTCTATACATTAGCGTTTGGATCTGCAAATTATGATTATGATTAATGCTAACTAATTGACTCTTTAGTTTAGTCTAGAGGTTGTCAGCACTGTTGAAACACCAGACATCAGCATGGTGTTCATTTGACTTGATTCTACAAATGTCTCCACTTAAAGGATGTTTATGTGTTTGTTTAGTCTTTGGCAGTTGGCCGTGGATTACTTCGACCACTGCCCAGATTTAGGCCGGGTGTACCTGGAGCTGCAGATTGAGCGCGTTCCTTTAAACACGGAGCGCAAAGCCCTCAAGGTGCTCAGGATCTGCGAGCAGAGGCAAATGTCAGAGCAAGGTAGCACTTTCTTCCTCTTATATACACCTGCCTTTCACAAAAACAGACATTAAATGTGTTCCTGCCAATGCAGTTAGGACTTAAACCTTTAACTTCCTGTCCTCATCCAGTGCGGAGCATCTGTAAGATCATGGCTATGCGAGCCCTGAAGAACAACAGGCTGGGCTCGGCTCTCTCCTGGAGCATCAGGGCCAAAGATGCTGCCTTCGCCACCCTCATCTCAGAGAGGTTAGTTTCTCAATTCATCAAGATGCCATTAAAGGTTCTTCCCCTCATCAGAGAGTTGTTTGTCTTTTCCTCTTCTACACCATGGACTCTGAACAACAAGCTTTCTGGAGATTCCTAACTCTGTGATATCAAACGAGTGCATGCTTTTATATCCTCCGCCACTTTGTGATTAGATTCATCTTGTGGGATGATATTTCTTTGACTGATAACACCTACAGCGAAGAAAAGCTGCCCTGTTTCAGTTGTTAAGTTTGTCAGCTAGCCATTATTGGGCCGTTATCTTGTATTCTGGAGAGACCTTTGACATAAGTGAAGCGTAAATAATTAGAAATGATTTGTTTCAAGTGTCAAATAAATTGTATTTGGCTGGTCTCTCTTTGTCATGAGGTGGTTTCTAAAGTGTCTCCGTGTGTGTGTCAGGTTTCTACAGGATTATTGCGCCAGAGGGACATTCTCTGATCTGGATCTGATCGACAACTTGGGTCCAGCAATGCTGCTCAGCGACAGGCTCACTTTCCTTGGTACGAACTAGAAACGCGCACACACACACACACACACACACACACACACACACACACACACACACACACACACACACACACACACACACACACACACACACACACACACACACACACACACACACACACACACACACACACACACACACACACACACACACACACACACACACACACACACACACACACACCAGCATTTGCAGCGCTGCTCAACTTGTGACTCACAAGTTAGATTCACACGTGAAGTGAAGGGACATTCAGTCAGGGCAGATTTTCTCCTGTAAAGTTTCCCTTAAAGTATTTTCTCGGACATCACATGAGACTCATACACAGAGACATGTGTGCACACCCAGATATAAATAAAGCTATGTACAGCTTAATCCAACAGCATGTGACCGTGTGATCTACTGGAAAAACATCTGTGAAAATGGATAAACCATTTGTAAAAGAGAACAGTAAATATAAAGAAATTACTTATAGATTATGACAAAATCTATGTTTTAATAATACAAATGAATTATACAGGGGACATCATTTAAATGTGTTCTAAGTGTTTAATTGCTGAAAAAAGCCCATACACAGTCAGTGATGTCTGAAACACTGCGAGAGGAGCAGAGATGAACAAGAGTTTAGTAAAAGCAGATTATATGTCATTTAATTTCAAACCTTTATTTATCCAGATTGTCCATGATTATAGATCTCTTTTTCAAGGGAGACCTGCTGCATTTAGGTTCCACATAAACAATAAAGGACATCATACAACATATTTACAAGCTACATTTACATATTTATAGACATTTACAAATACCCATAGTTTCAAAGAGCATTTCACTCGGACTTGCTTTAAAAACATTCAGAGGAATAAAATTGATCAGTTTCAATTTTAGCTGTAGATTTTTCCAAGCAAGTGGAGCTGCGTACATAAAAGCTGTCTTACCTAAGACAGTCCTTGCTCTTGGCACATGTAACAAGACTACATCATGAGATCTCAGACAATAGCTGCTTGCAACTCTCTGTGTTATCAGAAAGCAGATATAATACGGGAGTTTACCCAACATGGCTTTATAAATAAACTTGTACCAATGACTGAGCCTCTTTACAGTAAGTGATGGCAAACCTGCCTTGGCATACAGGGTACAGTGATGAGTAAGTGCTTTACAATTAGTGACAAATCTCAGTGCGCTGTGGCATCTAACTTGTTCAGGCAATAGGCAGGTGCATTCATATAGATCAAATCACCATAGTCCAGCAGATGTAAAAAGGTCACAGTGACTAGCCTTTTCCTGGCCTCAAGCGAGAAACAGGACTTGTTCCTGTAGAAGAAACCTAGCCTAACCCTCAGCTTTTTAAGCAGATTAATGACCTGAAGTTTAAAAGTGAGACAATCATCAAGCCAGATACCTAGGTATTTATAACAGGTAACCACTTTGAGTACTTGTCCTTGCATAGTAACAATATCCAAATCAGGATCTGTAGTCTTTTTAGCTTTAGTAAAGAGCATTACCTTGGTTTTATCAACATTTAAAATAAGCTTAAGCTCAGAGAGCTGAATCTGAATAATGTTAAAAACAGCCTGTAAGTTAACACCAGCCTCCTTAATGGAGGTACCTGCACAGTACATCACGGTATCATCCGCATAAAAAGTAGCTTCATCCACATTTTCACCTAAACTGTTGATATATACGGAGAATAAAAGAGGACCTAAAACAGAACCTTGAGGAACACCATTAGCAATGTTTAACCACTCAGAAGACAGCCCATCAAAGTGAACACATTGGGACCTTTCAGAGAGGTAGTTCACAAACCACCCCACTGCATGGCTGGATATGCCAATACTGGCTAGCCTCTGCTTTAAGATGCGATGATCGACGGTGTCGAACGCTTTGGAAAGGTCAATAAATATATGTACATAAGAGTGTGAAGGATTCATGCAGAAGTTATTCAACTGCATTTTTATACCGTATGATAACATCTGCTGTTTGACAGCATTAGCTTAGTGGTATTACAAGTATTTACATGAGCAGGTCAGAAAACGGTCCTGTCTTTTCACTCCTAGGGAAGTACCGTGAGTTCCACCGGCTGTACGGAGAGAAGCGCTTCGGCGAGGCGGCCAAGCTGCTCCTCTCCCTGATGACGGCCAAGATCGCCCCCCGCAGCTTCTGGATGACCCTGCTGACCGACGCCCTGCCGCTGCTGGAGCAGAAAGAGGTCAGGCGCTGTGCACCCTGCACAGTAAACTGTTGATATGAATTCTTAACAATATAATCACATTGTTCCAGTTAGGATATATGATCAGTAACATTCAAATGCTAAACTGATATAAATATTTGCCCCATTTCTATTATTGTTTTGTCCTTTCTTTATACATATTGATAACATATCATATTTTGGAAGATGGAATCTGATCTGATGGAAGATTTAAAAAATCCCATATTCACCATATGGACATTTCCACAGAACATTTAGCCCGTTTTCCTTTGGAAACAGCCTACAAGATCTATTTATTATATCAAAAATAGTTTCAGTTATATTGAGCCCAGTCCTGTCTTAGTCATTCTGTTCTGCTGAGATCTGTGTTCATTACTCAATTCACTTCAAAGCCGTGTGTGTGAATGGATAACACACTTGGGTCTTATTCTGATCATGCATTTCCAATAACTAATCTCACGCGATCTTAGAAATTATCATGTCTTTTTTTGGTGAAATTTCATTTAATAACATTTAAGTTATCATGTTATATGGAAACAAATGAACAAAAAAGGAATTGTTCAGTCTTGATTAAAAGGTGTCTTTGTTTGTTGAATGTTAGGTGATCTTCTCGGCCGGCCAGACCTACGAGCTGATGTTCTGTCTGGAGGAGCTCACCTCCTCTCTGAGCTCCGTGGTTCCCGCCACAGACGGGACTATGCAGGTACGCCTCAATCCTGATCAGTGTTTAAAGAGAGACCAGCTGTTTAGTGTTGGTGTCAGCAGCTGCTTTTCTTAATAGTTGATTGGTGTCGATTTACATTTGGTGCAAAAAGATACTAATAACTAAGCAAGTTATTAACATGTGTGCCCTCTATATGAAGTGTAAACAAATATTTTAAGCCATTAAAAAAACTAAATTACCAAATGTTATAATATTTAAGTATTTTAATGTGAACTAGAATTGTCAAAGTTGTACTGGTAGATACTTGCCCAGACATATCTATTCCAGATGTATCAGAACAAATGGTGGCGTTCTTATCATATTAAATATGGTCTTTTGGGCACAAATGGCTTAGTGTTCATCCTTTCCACTTCAAGGTAAACTCCTACAGAATAATGAATTATTTGACAGTCTTAACTCTGGTGCTGTAAAGTTCATCTCGTCTATATGTTAAAGACACAAGCACACTTCTTAATGTGAGTGTTTTTGTCTTTTCAGGATGAAGACATAGAGCAGACCAAGGTGGAGCTCCTGAGACTTGCTCTGGCCAGGAACCTGGCCATGGCTATAGTCAAAGAGGGAACTGTGTCAACATGAATGATGCCATTTAAAAAAGAAACCTCTTATTATTCATTTTTGTATTGTATATAAAGTTTGAGTTATCAACATGTGCTCTTTGATAATAAAACCCTTTTCATGATGTACATACTTTTTTGACCCTTGGTTAATTATTTACCTCCGAACAGCAGACATCCATTGAAAGAAATATTTATTTTTCCATGTAGCGAACAAATGGCACATCATACAGTATGTACAGACCTAACTCTCCCAAAATCTACACGTCACATGTTCACATAACTGGTCATACAGCAAACATTAGGTACATTACAGACTATGTACATGAAACACTCACTTCTTCTGTACATGACGAGTTGAGGAGACCTAAGGGGGGGATCGGGGTGGAGCACAGATCAATTACCCCACTGCTGAAGACACACTAATCCGCCTGGTGACAGACTTCCCTTTCAAACTACAACATTTATATTCAGATTTTTCAGTTCACTTCATTTTCTAGGTTCAGTGATGCACTGAAATACTATAAACGGAACATAAAGTAATACATGTCAAAAATACTCCCAATACTTTCACCGGTAGATGAGTTAAGATCTGTAAATACACGACTAAAATATAACCACCGACTCCTTAAAGCATGACTGAAAAGCAGACAATCAAATCAGACCTTGAAAATGTAATCACATGACATAAAACAGGACTCAGTACCCTCAAATTTTAACGATATAATTAAAAATATCAAACCTCTTGTTTGCAGTTGTTTGCCATTACAGCAGATAATTAAACATGGTTGTCGACTTATCTGAAACATGGCAAAACTAATTATTATTGATCACACTAAGTTTCCTTATATATAATAAAATCTTGATGGCTGAAATTATTTTAAAACCTTTTACTAAACCGATGAATTGCCCAGTTTAACTCCATCTTAAGACATCTACTGGATCCCATATTCAAATGAATATATTCAAGTATATATTTTTTGTGTATTAAGAAAGTGCTTGGCGGAGGAGTAAATAAATAAAAACTGTTGTGTCTTAGGCTCTGGTAAATTGACGATAGATATGTTTTTGCTTTGATTTCGAACATGTAATGCCTGTAGAATAATGACTAGGATTAGGATTGGTTCCCTATAGGCTTTGCTTCCTAAATGCAATTCTGTCTGTCACAAGGCAACCAAACCCCCCCCAAAAAGCCTAGTTGTTTCGTTTGTTGCAGAGAGACCCTTTGTTGCTGGCAAAAAGCTGTTGACTGCATTTACTCTGAATAGCATGCAGCAGGAAATTGGTTACAATAATGTTTATTTTGGAGGGAAAATGATAAACAATCCAAAATTCTTTGGGACAGTGGCACCAACGGTACTTCCTCTAAATGGGGGACACTTTAATTTAGAGGTTAGTTTCTTTTAACAGTAATTTTGTTATGAAGCAATCCAACCCATCAGTCAGGGGCTTAGCTCTAATGCATGGAATATTTAGAGTTCATTAACATGTGTTGTAATCCTTTTGGGCAAAATCTAGTAAAATATTCATCTCAGGCCCTGTAAACAGCACTACTGTCCTACTTGCAAGTGCATATCTTTAGTTTGTTAGCCATCTGCAGGAAAGTATACGAGCACTGTATAAATACAACTCCAGTGTCTGCTGTTAGCTTCTCACTGCCGGTAATGACAATAGCGAGGGAAATGAACAACTATAAGGAATGTGCAGCTGAATTTCTCCGCCTTCCCCTCCTTCCTCTCTGGGATGGATGTGAATTCACAAACCCTTCATGGAGTACGACCCGCTCTCCCTGCCTAGAAGAAGCAGGCATCTTCGCTCCTATAGATGGCCCCAACTCTCCTGTGGGGGGAACTGGTTGACCTCTCCGACCTCGTTGCAAAGGCGGTCTCCGAGCGTGAACGCCAGTTTGAAGCGCAGACGCACCTTATCCTGTGAACACACACACACACACACACACACACACACACACACACACACACACACACACACACACACACACACACACACACACACACACACACACACACACACACACACACACACACACACACACACACACACACACACACACACACACACACACACACACACACACACACACACACACACACACACACACAGTTCTTTTAGTGTTATCCTTAAATCCTTCGTTACTTGTTCATTTATGTCCTCGAGTGTTAACGTGTCACCTACTTTTGTTGGGTTGGCCAGCAACATGATCTGGGTAATGGAGGCCGGTGGTAGGATCGGGTTGAATAGAGCCAGGTCTGTTCCTGATGGAGGCTGCAGCTTCACCTTCATTGACTGGTGGGGGATAAAAGGAGGAGTCAGCACAGAGTATTTAAACCTTTATTTATATGACGATTTCACAACTAGTGTGTTCTTGCTACGGGAAGGCGGGTAAAGAACAGACTTAAATGACCATAAGAAATATTAAGCTGATGAGCCTATTATTATCTGAGAATGCCTGCAGGCAGACATAAATACAGCATACGCTCAAACACTTCTTCTCATAGGCTAACTCCTGGCAGTTACAATGAAACAAACACATCACTGTCTGAGGAAGAAGTGTGTCTACCTTGGGCACAGCAGCTTGCAGTACCACATTTTGAACAGGCAGGGGGGCAGTATTGAGCGTTGAGACCACCATCACTAACACGTCAGTCCTGCCGGGGGGGCAGTTAGCTGCAAAGTTGAGGAGCATGCGAACACCGTCCTTATCGTAGGCCGTCACTGGCAGCACTTTACCTGAGGAGAGGCAGACATGAGATATTTAAAGAGTTTACATTCAGCTACATGTTTATTAATCATTTTTGAATCCCTCCCGTCCTTACTCGGTCTGATTGCCTCCAGAGGGATGTGCACGTTGCTCAGGGAGACGTCTGTGGCTCTGGCCGGGCTGCCGTGGAGGGGAGGGTGGCAGGGGGACAGAGAGCGGAACAGGGGGCTGCCCGGGGCCGAGCCCAGGCTCTGGACCTTAGCATGGGACAGAGCGGGAGAGCCCGGCACCGTACACTGGAGAAAAGAGGGTGAGGAGGAGGAGCCATGTCCAGCTATGAGGGGAGGCGCTGCTGCAGACATCCCGAAGCTGCTTCCTCTTGCTGCCATCAGCGAGGAACTGAAAACCACAATTTATAGATTGCTTTGAGACCTTAAAGTACTGTAGAACGGTCAAATAGAGCACCAACATTGCTTTAGTAGAACAAAGAAACACTGAAACATGGCAAAATGTCTACAAACAAGAGACAATTCTGTGGAAACGACTGTTTTTGCTTTCGTTCAAATTGTTATAAACCACTGTTTTTATTATTAAACATAACAACAGATAATGCTCATGAATCTGTACCTCTTATGATCTGAAAAGCCCATCATGGCCAGGTCCTGCAGGTTCTGCAGACTGTTTGTGGCTGCAGCGGGCTCAGACGGTGGTACCACAGGACCTGAACAAGCCGCACCGCCAAACATATCCAGACCTGAAGCTGAAGCCTGCAGAGGAGACGAGGAGACACAAGATAACTTACACCCTCCTTTCACATATGAACTAACAAGCTGTGGTTTGGTTCAAGTTGCTCACAAACCATTGTAGATGTACCTGCAAGGTAGTCCAGTGATTGGACAAATCGCTCAACTTGGGTTTCGATTGGCTGCTCAGAGAGATAGGGGGGTCGTTCAGTCCTGAAAAAAAAAGTACAGACATTTGTATCGTTAAAAGAGAGGGGACACTACAGGTGAATAGGATAAAACGAAAACCATATTTTTTGTATTAAACTACATGTTTAAATATGTAAATGAAGCATTATCTTATACTACATTTTGGTGGATCTGGGCTAAATCTACAAATCTAAAAAAACATCTTAGCGTACAGTATATTCTGGATGTTTTCTATCAACTAGAAAACATATCATCGCAGTCTTTCATGTCTGTCTGTAGAGTCGAGTGGAAGCTAGACTCGCTGTGGACTCAGAGTTTTCTTGCACGTGTCTGGTCTTTTTTCAGTTTTATCTAGCAGTGAAATCTTTGTGAATTGACCTGCTTGTGGAATCAAAGTTGTATGTGTTTTCTGAGCTCTACAACGGACCCAAAGTGTATTTTGTAAAACTACATCAGACAGACACATGTAGGCTATGACAAACAGCTAGAAGGCCTTTCTGAAGACACAGATAGAGAGCATGAAGCTTATTACCCACAATAAGTCACCATAGGGATATCATACCTAGAGACAGCAGCTCATCGTCGAGGAGAGAGAGTGACGTGCAGGCCATGTCGAGGGGGGGGTGGCTGGGGCTGCTGCTCTGGGAGCCGGCAAGACGTTTGGGAGGAGGAGGCAGGATGGGGATGGAGGAGATAATGGGACTGATGGAGACCAGATCTGAGGACTGGAAGTGAGGGGGGGCCGGTTGAGGAGGGCTGGGAGTGTCGAGGCCGTCGAGGTCGATCAGAGTCTCTGTGGTCTCTGCTGGAGGGAGAGTCATGCAGCTGCTGAATTAACTACACAATGGCCGGATTCATGGAGTTAAACATCTTGTTTTTATGTAGAATTATGTAAAACACTATTATAAATTGTCTCTCACCACTCTCACTGTGACCAGCTGTGGGTCGGGGATCCTCGCTGTCTCCGTTGACTGGCAGCCCCTCAACAATCTTCTTGTAGGAGTTTATGACCCTGGAGAGGTCATCGCTGGCCTGCAGGATGTCACCTGAGGAGCCAAAAGATACACAATTGAATGATAAATACCATCTACGTTTTTCCAAATAAAGGAAATACCAAACAAACAAACCTAAATTGGTGTCATTGTCCTCTGACTCGGTGGCCATTTTGAAAGCAGCGCGCCTCAGCTTGTCACACCGCTGGTAGAGTTCCTGGGAAGAAATACAAAATGTAAATGCAATATATGAAAAAGTAAGTGTAAGAGAATTGACCTTTGGGTTGTAAAGGACACTGAAAGACAACAGATCAAATGAACTGTGTGCCCGTTGAACATTCTTCCCCTGAAGGTTACCATCTTGTGTTTGTGAGAGGGCGAGGGAACCCACCTTTATGATGTCTTTGTCTGAGTCAGTGGAGTTGTCTTTGTTGTAGTGGGACAGCATCTCCGTCAGCAGCTTCACGTTAATGTTCACCTCGTCCAGAGTGTGTATGCGCTTTGTTACCTTGTGTACTCGAGCCTCATCCTGTGAAATATAAACAATACACAATGTTTTCTGTACTACACATAAAACATGGTCGTGTCATATATCAAAAATATTATAACTAATTTGGTTTAGCTTTGTAAGGGTAAAAGCCCCGCACTTTCAAAATACACACACAGAAAAGGTCCAACATTTATAATCACATACAAATGATTACTATAAAACAGTTTATGAAAAATAAAGTTTACAAAACCTTTTTGCCTGAAAGCTCTCACCTCTTTCACCATGTTTTTGATTAGTCTGTTTGCTTCCTGGAGATCCTCTGGGTTTTTACTTCGCAGAAGCTCAGCAAGCAGCTAAACACACACACAAACACACACTTACACACTTACAAATGTATTATATAGATATAAGAGCCCATGTATAATCTATCTAGTCCTGGAATAAAGGGTACTGCTTAGTTTTGGTGAGATGCCCCTTGATTTCTAGAGAATGTATTGCATTAAAAACTTAACTCAGGGTTGCTTTATAAGAGAAGCATTTCCGATAAAGTCTTTGGTTATTATGATCATTGATATTACAGATATTCAAATGTACCTAGTTCTGTTGTTTGTAGCTTTCATTATACTGCTAAAATACCACAAATTGTTTGTTTAGTTAAACAAAATAAAAGGAATGTATTCTCCAATACTCTTGCAAAATATTGTTTGCAAAAATAGACATTGCCATAGCTATAAAAACATATATAGGCTGTAGTTTGGTTTACAAAATGACAGGACAGATGTAGTTTTCCTTCACTCTCTCACCTTGCCCATGTCCTCGTTGTCGAACACAGGATGTTTGGGTCGTGTCGGAGGAGAGGGAATCAGAGTCCTGTCGAGGGGTAACTCCGGGTCGTTAGTGACGAGGCCTGGTGAGGAGAGAGAGGATATTGAGAAGTCCGTTCACATGCACATTTAATCATGTAAAGTCTCTGTTTCGCAACACACCCTGTCTTCTCAGCGTCTGGTAGGCTTCACTGATCTTAGTTTCATTAGGAAACGCCACGGTCCAGCTGTACAGCATCTCTACTATCTTCAACTTCACTTTCTCTGCTGCACTGTCGCCCATGTACTGGAAACAGGAAGTGATTCAAAAGAGGCTGGATGGTAGGACAAACAGTCAACCTACTTTTTATTTTTTCTATTTGTGGACCTTACCTTTGGGGACACAACTTTAATCAGCTCATTCAAAAATCTGTATTTTCCGACTTCATTATGAAACCTTCTCCCGCAGTTCTTCATACATGCCTCCAATACCTGGATACAAAATCATTTGGATTAGGAACAAACGTTGAGAAAAAAAGGTGTTTGTTGATATTAAGGTGAATGATGTCTTACTGTAAGAGCCTGAAGAGCCTCCCATTCTTGCGGTGAGTGGATTTTGTGAACAAGCAGAGGCACCGCTATCTGAGGACTAAGAAGAAATTCCCGATTAGAACCTTTTTTCTGGAGGTGATTGTTTTTTAAAAAGTTTTTTTAAAATATATCCCAGACATACCCTTCCAGTTCCTTGTTGATCTGATCACAGAAGCCTATTATGTACTCCCAGTCCTCCTGTCTGTTTGAAGGATGGGTGGCTTTATCTGTTAGAGAAAAACATTTTATTTATAATTTTTTCACAGGCAATATTATTTCAGATTATTACTTTTTACAAGAGAGACCTGAATACAAGGAAAACAAAGGGCAAAACAGTAACAACACAACTATACAAAATAACACATTTTAACAGGAATAACGAAAGTGTTGATGAGGCAGCATGACCACACAGCATTTCTGAATAGTCAGATATGAGGTTTGACAGCACAACAGTTTCACGGTTGGACACATGAACTCACACTAACCTACAGTAACTGGTGTGAACGAGGAGCTCTTTGTACACCTGAATGCACCTCACATCCTACTAAGAAAATATCTCCCTGTGAGTCTTGTGATCCACATAACAATGCAGCAATTGTTGTCTTTCTCCCTCTTTGTAATTACTGTTGTCATTGTATTAGCAGTGCAATGGAGAAGATCATAAATAAATACAAACCTTAATGAAGATGAAGACCCATGTTGGTTGCTTAAATATATATTGCCATGTCAAATAAAGGATTTTTTCCTTTTTATACAAAATGATTTTGGAAGACTTTGGACTTGAATTCAATATATTTTAGATACCAAATCCATCCATGCAACAAGCCATTCACAAAATGGAATATTTTGAAATAAATTACTTTACTATAAAGGCGCTAGAGTGGAGAAATATATATTTAAACATTTGGCTTTTAAATTACATTATAGCTGCATTATTCTAAATAAGCAGGAGTTTATTGTTACCTGCTTCGTCAGTCCAGCAAAAAGTGCATATGGAAATAAAAATATGGAACAGCTTTTCAGAATCTGACTGTAACAGGATGCATCTAACATTATATATCTCAATATACCATCATCATTGTATATTTATATGATGATATAAAAGGCAGTTTTGGTCATATCAGATATGTGCTTCTGGAAAATGAGCATCCTAAATCACACCCACAGAGGAGAGTTGACAAAGAGTAAATCTGGTGCCTCACAGCTCTGACTGGGACCTACAGATATAAACAATGATCTATCAGACAGCTGCCAGTATTAAAACTGTACCGAAGGAACCAAATCTGTCGAGCTTCTCGGAACAATCACTGAGCTGTCACTGGTAGATGATGTGAACCAGACATTGAATAAAAGGCTCTCCACCCATCATGATGCAGACAGCTGACTGTGAACAAGACCTCTCTATCAGCTGCACAGCGACTAACAGGCTCTGAGTTACCGGACTCACTACCCTTTCACACGGAGCAAGTCATCTAGCTAATTACCCACATTATTTAATTCATATATAATAGGATTGATCACTCACTGAGCCAAGATTCAAGCGACTCCCCTTCCTGGTACGCCATAGCACTGAAAACATCGCGTGACGTCACCAGCGTGTAGGCGAGAGCCAGAAATTATTGTTTGTAATTATTGTGTGAAATTATTTTTAAACACCGTATCTAGCATTTTAGAAAACATAATTCACCACGGGTTTTAAATAAAATATTTGCCAAATAAAATAATGATTTGGATTTTAGGCGTTTATTTTTGTAAGGCATCCACAGGAGGTACTAAGCCCGGGGTCCTGATACTGGCACTCACATTTTCAAGATGGCAGCTTCCATCTCAGGATTATTAAAACCTTGGACACCAAGGTAATTATTATTTCATGAAGACACAACCAGTTTACATGTGTTGTTAGCTGTCTATTTTATTTAACTTTGCAATGCGACAATGTTCTTTGCATTTCAGAGTCAATGATGTACATAACGTGGTTGAAATAGCGAACTGGCTCTGGTGTTACATGTCTGCTCAGACGAATGTTAACTAATATCTGCAAATGTTGATCTGATAAAGTAATTGTTCTGCTTTTTTACTCACTGAGGTTTTCATTTACTCTTTTAAATTATTGATAATTCCATCACCCGATAACAAATTGGAGAAAAAAACAATTATTTTCATCATTGAATATTTTTCAGTATATGTAATCGTTCAGATTCTATACAATTATACTAACAGCTAAATACTAAGGTTACATTTTTACATTTATAAAAAAATCCGAAAGTAAAAAGTCCATAGTTGTCCAATTAACAATGATATAAAACTCGGAAAAGCAGCAAATATGAATAAATAAACTAATTTTCTGTTGATCAACTAATTATCTCAGGAGTTGTTATGAAATTGTATTTGATTAATAATAAAAAATTAAATATAAACAATTAAATATGTAAAATGCAATCCATAGAACTACAACTCACTTCTTTTTCAATTTAAAAGTATTTGTTATCAATGAATATATTTCAAGCGTGTTCTCCAAATGCCAAACATATTGTAAAAAGGAATAAAAATCAGCACAAAAATGTTTCAAATGACCTGCTCTTTCTGAAAGCAACAGTCCAAATCTTAAATAAATTGAATATACTCACATTTAAAACAACAAGAAAACCATCAAATGTCTTAATTTGACAGCCAGTGAAACTATCTTTGACACTTGCAGAATTGTTGAACAACTCATCAATTACATTTTTCAGTTTCAGTGCTGATTTTTATTTGGATCCCCTGTTCTTACACCCACACAATCTGTGATGTATTTGTAAAAGGTTTTTCTTTCTTGTGTCCTTTGTTTGCAGAGTGTTCCTGGTGAGATGGAGCAGATACAACCCTTACTATCTTGAGCCGGAGGTCAGGAAGGAGGCCTACATCAAACCAGAGGCAGAGCTGAGCGCCGAGGAGAAGGAGCAGCGGGAACTCAAATCGCTCCGACCCATCAAGGCAGCGACCAATGATGTCACCAGCTCTGTGTTCAACGACCCCGTCATCAGGTACCACAGACAGACATGACATGTCTGCTCTCTTTTATGTGATAAAGTCAGAGCTGAGAGTTCATGTCAGGTCATCACTTTTGTGTTTTCTTTCCAGTAAATTCGTTGGCATGATGATGTTGGATGGAAACAAGATTTTGGCCAATGAGATCATAGCAAAGGTAAGAAAGCTAGCAAAGTGGAGCTCAATGATCTGCTGTTGGTTTTATAGCATACGATTTACATGAATGTGTCTCTCTGCTTCCAGACGCTGGAGAACATTAAGAGGAAACAGGTGGATAAATACCACAAAGCTCCTGAGGGGACGAAGGAAGAAATCGAGTGTAACCCCTACGCCATTTTTCACCAGGCTCTGGAGAACTGTAAGCCTGTCGTTGGGCTGGCCAGCATTCAGAAAGGCGGAAAGTTCTACCAGGCAAGTGATGAAGCTGATCATCATCATCATTTACATACAATACTCAGGGGTACTGAGAACATCTGCTCTCATGGAAGGAGCTTATTTAATCTTTCTGCACAAGTAAAACTATTAAAAAATATATATTTTCACTGCTGCCTTTTGAGGTGAGTAAACAAAAAAAATGTATTACAGACATGTCATCTATGAATTGCAACAATCATATCTCCTTACAGTTTCACAACCTAATGGTTATACTTTTTTGTGCAAAAGTCAATCCTAGAATGCAACGAGGAGCTTTAAGATTAAACATAAAGCAGCTACAATAAGTCAACTATCTGAAGATTAGTTCAAATATCCACATTTTTAACTATAATCTTTGTCTCTAGGTGCCAATCCCTCTTTCTGATGATCGGCGTCGCCACCTTGCCATGAAATGGATAATCACAGAGTGCAGGGAAAGCAAACACAGACGCACGCTCATGTATGAAAAACTGTCCCAGGAGCTGCTGGCAGCGTTCGTGAGGGAGGGGAACGTCATCAAGAAGAAGCTGGCGATGCACAAGATGGCCGAGGCCAACAGAGCCTACGCTCACTACCGCTGGGCTTAGAAAGGAGCTTTAAAGACTGAAATGTTGCTTCAGACTGAGACTGGACACACGTGCGGAGGATTCAGTGACACATCATGTCGATTCTGTAAATAGTGAACAACGGGAAAATCCTTTGGTAAAGAAGTGCTGTATTAAAGGGGAACATGGAAACAACTTTTTTATTGAGAAGTGGAATTGTGTACAATCGTGCTCTGTTGTACTTTTAATTAACACAAAACACACAATTAAGGAAAACTTCAAGATTTATTTGAACAAATCATTTGAAATGTACAACCCAGCCATCAAACATGGGATTGAGTAATGTAAAAATGTTGCAACAGCGTAATAACATTTATCAACAGATATTGCAGTCAGTAATGTTCCCTGTCGTTACGGGACGAGTGATTCCTAATTTCGGATTTACATCATTAAACATTTCTTTGCCCGAAATGGAAGCTGCCAATTTGAAAAATAAAGTACAAAAATGTCCAAAATCCTGACCATAGCTGGGCTTTTACATTCTTCTCCAACATTGGCATACAATTTAAGAATATTCAATCTTATATTAAGCTTTCGTTATTTACACGTAATTACAGGTAGAGATTTTTCAAAGAGATGTAACATTTGGGCCATGAGTGAGTTTGTCTTCCTCTCCCTAAAGCCGTCTCTTAGTTTCAACAAAGACAACAGACTGATGAGAAGCTGAGCTCGGCTACATGCTGTGTGTAGCCGCTGCTGCTGGTCCTGAATTCAAAAGGAAAAATGCTTCCGTTAGCTTTAGGCTCATAACTGATATCGTGTGAATGGAGGATAAATACCTTATTCGATGCTGCAATGGTGAAAGTAACCAAGCACATTTAGTGCAATTTGTGAAGGGAATATTACTCTTTTACTGCACTACCTTTATTTAATAACTTAAGTTATGAGCTATTGTGCCGACGCAGATTCATATTAAATACATTGTTTGATTTTGATACACCTGATGCATCGATTGGGAGAAATTCAGAAGCTAACCTGCAGTCTATAAAGTACATTTAAATGAGCCCTGACAGCTGATCAGATCATTAGAATGCAATATGACATTTATGAAAATGGAAATGGGTCCTTCAGCATAATGAATACTTTAAGGTGGTTTTGCTCGTTTTATTTTTAGAGCATGATCAAAGTACTTCCTTCACCACGGTCCTCGGATGAAGAGCTTTGGATGAAGCTGCACTGCTGTATTGGCACAAGTCGTTTTACAACTAAAGCTTATGAATCCAGAGATGAAATGAATGTCTGATTGATTTATCTGTAGAAACAGTTTCAATTTAAACTGTGAGCAATATCTTGGTATTTTAGTTCAGCTGTAACAAAATAAAAAACAGAAGGTCCCTGACTTAAGACTCAACGCTTCATCTAAAAAATGTCCTCACTTAATGAGGCAGTAACAGTAGTCCTACAGACACATTAGGTTGAAAAATCCTCAGAACTGCATTTCAAACTATTACTAAAATATAAATCCTACACTCATATTCAACTGAATTCAAAAATATTGATTTTCACTTAAATCTGGTCACAACAACAAACTGTAAAGCAAAAAAACCAAGTCAGCCTACACCTGACTGGAATGTCAAGTCCTTTGGATTTGGTAAAAAAAAAGGGTGGACTTTAAATAGGAATGCCTGCAAGATCAATAAAAAAAAACATTTAAAAAAATGCTCAAACCTTAAAACAAAGTGAACCTGAATGTGACAAAACCTCGTAACTTAACGTCAACGCCTTCTGAACTATTGCACATTCCACCTCCACCTCCACGGCACCATGTCTCGGAAAAAAGGATCAAACGCAGGGAACAATCCAGCGAAATAAAAAAGGTATTTTTACACGTTGTGATCCGCCTTCTTACCAAAAGAATATCCGTGTCAGCCTGGAATACACGGCTGTTCTTCATGAATCTGCTGGTTTAATGATCAGTGTTGACTGAGGACAGGTATCCGGGGTCCTAGTCAGCGATCTCACTGTAGTAGTACTTGTGGGCGGTGCCGCTGAGCAGCCACCCCCCCGCCCTGAACTCCAGGATCTCCAGCAGCAGCAGGCGGGCCATGGAGGTGAGCCCCTCCTGCAGCAGGAAGCCGTCCCGCAGCAGGTAGAACACCTCGTTCATCCGCGGGCCGTTCACCTTCTCCAGCTGCTCCCCGATGCGGTGCAGCTGCAGCACCAGGCAGTCCACCTGCAAGGGGGGGGGGGGGGGAGGTCAGTGACTTATCAATGAGAGGAATGTTTCTAGATGTGTTCCATCTCAAAACGTTTGTAACACATGTTTCTGTCCCTGGAGAAAGATCCCTCCTCCTTTGTTCTTTCAGTGTTTATTTTCATCCCCCCAAATGAAAAGGGTTTGTTTAGAAAGTTCTTCCTATAACCAAGTGAGGGCCCAAAAGACAGAGGGTTTTGTGAACTGTACAGATTGTAAAGCACCCTGACCCTGGGGTTGTTTTTTATATTGCTATATACATAAATAATCTACTGGACTTTTGAAAGCTGGCTGTCAAATGTTTATACTTATTGATGTGTTACAGTGGCAAACTATATTTTCCAGAGCAGTTTTTCTCAACCTTTTTTGTGTCAAGGAGCCGATCTTAATACCAATTTAGGTCACAGACCCCCATTTGATCAGATTTTGCCTCAGAATAAAAATAATGAAAATATAGTTTTAAGTTAAGAGAAAAAAAATCTTAACTATTTAAATACATCAAACTAAAAGTGGAAATAACTTCAGATTCTTCCTCACCTCCTCCTCATTCATAAGAGCATCTGGTTGGGACAGTCTGATCAGACAGTCGTACACAGGATGGACCAGAGCCACCATCGGCATGTTGTTCACCTGGATGTCAGTAGAGGTAAAAGGTTAAGTTCTCTTTTTCAAGGTAACATTGTTGAGTTCTTCAAAAATAATTACTCTTTCACACAAGTGAAAAACTAGCAGTGTGAGTGAAACCATAAAAAGGTGACCTGTGTGAAATGACAATAGCCATTATCAAGGAAGAAACCTGAGTCTCTGTGAAGTGGAGCAACACCTTCAAGGCTCACCACTGATATATTAAAACACTTCTATTACTGCATGTACAAGCAAGAGGAGCAATAGGATAAGCACATGTACCGTGTATCTGATACATAAAGCACAAGAAGTAATCAAAGATATCCGATGCTTTGATCTGTACTTATTCATCAATGCCACACTATCGTGGAGTTTAAGACAATATGTCAACACGATGAAGTTTGACATTCCTTCCAACTTACTTTGAGGTAGTCGAAGATGTTACAGATGAACGTGACTAAGCACACCCACTCCTGCAGCGAGCGCGCCCTGGTCTCCTCGCGGCTCTTGAACTCCTGCTGCAGGCGGTTCAACAAGCTCCTTCTGAACACGTTTCCGTTGTTCTGCTTGGCCTCGGCCTGCACCAAAAGGGACCCGAGAGAGAGGACAGTTAGTAGGTGAAGAATGGACAAAAAGTCAGGAAACAAAGCGGTGTAGGTAAGCTGGCTTAAGCCTCCCTGTTGCTGCAGTGTAAACTACCCGTTAGGCATTAATAAGGTAAGAGGATTAACAATCAATCAGATGTTTAAGCCCTGCTCTGGTTCCTTAAATCCCTCTGTCTCACTGGTGCTCAGTGTCTTGATCAAAGAAACAAATGAAGACAACAGACTGCAAACAGTACGGACCTGCACAATGGTGTAGCAGATGCGTCCGGCTTCTTTGCTGAAAACCTGGTCCTTCAAAGACTGATCCACGAGGATATCAGAAACCTTCTCCAGGTTCACAGAACTTGGATCTGAAAGAAACCAAAAGATATACATTTTAAATGTCTTTTATTGACACAGTGAATATTGATTAGGTGTCAATACAATGCTAATGCAGGAAAAGTTATGGAAATAATTAAAGATGTTTGCAATATTGAACTGATGTAGAAATGTTTTATGTTAGTAATAAGAGGACATGCTAACCTTTCAAGGCTGTTTTCAGCAACATCTGTGTGTCCATGTCTAAAGACTGGATCCTGTATTCTTCAGTAGAGTTCTCCATTGTAAATGGTGGCACCCAAAATCCACCTGAGAGCTGTAACTCTGTAAAAATACATCAGAAAATACCTGTTATTAAAACATTTTATACGGGTTTAAAATTTATATTTGTTGTTTTCAAAAGAAATGCATGGTTTTCTCACATAATAAACGTTGTCCTCCAACACTGTGGGCACAATATGCATTACAGACAAAGACTGCAGAACAATTTGAGGGACAACAATAACCGCGAAATCCTGTACTGTCATCAAACCGGCTGCAGCCCCCACAGCTCATTCACTGAGGCACAGCAGGGATTACATGCCCAAACTCGGGTCACACAACAGGTCACCAATACCCTTAAACAACATATTTAACTCAATAACAAAGTCCTCTTTTAAAATGTGAGGTATTAATACCATAAATTAGCCACGTATCATTCACAAGTAACTTTGGCTAGTGTTGCATGTAAGTTAATATTAGCTAAACGCCAATTTGGGTAATGTAACTTGGGTTTATCGATATGATACCGATAGTAAATGCAGCGTTAACACAGTTTTGCTGACTTGTTGTAATCTCATTCATTTCCAAATAGTGTTAACTAATATTAAACTGGTTAGTTTGTGTCCTTTTGTCGAAATGCAGAGACACATCGTTTATGTTAAAACGAGTTAGCGTCAAGTTACTTAACCTACATTTACGTTACACCCACCCGCCAGAGGAAAGAAACCGGTTATCGTTAACTACAAATCAAGAAGACAGAAATGCCGCATCAATTGCTTACATTTCAAAAATAGCATGTTGATAAATTACCTACAATTGACGCCAATTCTTTGCATCTAACCTGGTCATAGCACTTGGGTAGATGTTCCTCAACGCAGCCTCACAAAGATTAAGTACCACGACAAGAGAAGTGCCTGCCTCCCTTCACCTCGCCAGAAAAAAAACCGCAAACACAGAATGAACGTGGTAGATTTGTGTCTGTATATTTCAAGCAGTAACACCCCTATTTTGTAGGCACGGTGCTTGTTCTGCGTGATTTGGATATTTTATTTTAAACATTTTCATTGTAAATGCTATATCTACCTTCAAGTTCACGCTAATGGAATCATGACTACATGGGTTTATCTGGTGGTTTATGCAAGCACATCTTGTTTAAGGTAGGCAGTCACTCGTCTTGTCCCGATAATTCATCTTTGAAAGGTGGAGTCCTCTGTATCCTGACCCGGAAGTAATGCTAGCAGTGCTAGTAGTGGCGTGAAATAGGAACTGTGTTCGTGCCATTTTAATGTTTGACAGTTCAGAACTGTAGCGGTAGATGTATCCATGAAGAAGTTTTACTGAAAGGTAAGTGTCTGTCTGCATTTCTCACCACTGGAGCTCTCTACAAAGTGAAGAGCTGCTCAGTTGTTGTTAGCTTAACGTAGCTAGCCCAAGGTCCCACTGCATGTCCTCTACATGCTGCCACTATATTGTCCTCATTGATGCATGATGTTCAGAGATTTATTTTATAGTCATGACAGCTTGATTTTCTTTAGATATTGTTTTTTTTAAAACGATAGTTTAGGTTTGACCACAGTATCTAAAAAGTCCATCAAGAAAGATGTGCCCCAGACTTCTGCTCAGACTCCTAATAGCAATATGAAATGACCAAGTTGTTCATCTTGTGTTATGTTTATAGTCTTTTTGATTACAAGACACCACACTATCAATACGAGCCAGATCCATAGATGCTTTAAACAATCAAGACATCAATGAAGACTTTTTTGAATAATTCAGATTTCTCTGTCTGCAGTGTTAGCTGGAATCTGACAGTGGAGACATGGTGGGCTACGACCCCCGGGCTCAGGGCTCAGGTCTCTCCCCAGAGGAGGCCGCCCTGGCTGGGTCAGCTGCTGGGATGGTCACCCGGGCCCTCATCAGCCCCTTGGATGTGCTCAAGATCAGATTTCAGGTAATGATCTGTACATGTACAACCAGGTGCTGACAGAAAAGACCTCCGTGATGAAGATATTTAAATCATAGAAAATACAGGCTCTGTAGCTCTTTATCTTCTTCCCATTACATTTCAGTAGCTGAGCGATCAGGGAAAATAAAGTTGTGAAAATGTGTTTTTGAATCCCTATTTCTTTCCCCACAGCTTCAGATTGAGCGTGTGTCTTCCCCCAAGGGGAAGTACCAGGGATTATTTCAAGCGACCCGCTGCATTTACTCAGAGGAGGGGGTCTCTGCGTTCTGGAAGGGCCACGTCCCTGCTCAGCTCCTCTCCATCTGCTTCGGAGCCGTGCAGGTAGAGACTGTGAACCTTTGCAAACTATCTTTATCACATGATTTCCTGTTTCCAAACAAACTATTTGATTTATGTGTTTGCAGTTTGCCAGTTTTGAGCTTCTGACGGAGGCGGTCCACAACTCGACGCTGTATGACAGCCAGACGGCAGGAGTTCACTTCCTGTGCGGGGGTCTTGCTGCCTGCTCTGCCACAGTGGTCTGCCAGCCTCTGGACATACTGCGCACACGCTTTGCAGCTCAGGGACAAACCAAGGTGGAACTTTAAACTGCTGATGTACACGTAACTAGATCAGCATGTAGCTACGGAACATCTGACAGAGAATAATCCAATACTCTGTGAATTCACAGCCTCAGAAACTGACCTAGACAGTATTTAATGGCCTAGTTTTAATTAACCAAAACATTTCATATATTCTCTTGCTCCTATTCCCCTTCTAGGTCTGAATAATATATTGTTTTATAATCATCATTGCAAGGTGAATGAACTATAATCACATTGTGAGAAAAATGCAATACTGCACTCAGGGATTTTCAACATTTGGAAGTTAAATAAAATAAGTGATATTGACAATATCATAAGGAACGATTGCAAGTTACTTCTGTGAATTACTTACACAAAAAGGATAAAGCTGGCGCCCCATTGGCCAGTATTTAGCCGGTGGACCCTGCAGACCTTCATTGTCATGCTTCATCTGTCTTCTCAGGTGTACAGGAACCTGCGTCACGCTGTGTTCACCATGTGGCGCTCAGAGGGAGTGCTGTCATTTTACCGCGGACTATCTCCAACACTGCTGGCGGTGTTTCCGTACGCAGGGCTACAGTTCTTCTTCTACAATGTCTTTAAGAAACTGTTGCCTCCTCCAACCACAGCTGGAGACTCAGCAGGTCAGTGGGGATAATGGCATGTATCACACCACATTACACCACATTCATGAAATGCTCACAGCCTGAATTTGATAACGTTTACCTCCAAGGGAAGGGACTCCTGGGAAGCCTGGTCTGTGGGAGTGGAGCTGGAATGATCAGCAAAACCCTCACATACCCATTTGACCTCTTCAAGAAGAGACTGCAGGTGGGCGGCTTCGAAGCAGCCAGAGCGCACTTTGGACAGGTAAGCTCTTCTGCCGCAGGTTTGAGGAAACAGGGTTTTTATTGTAAAAGAAAACTGAATCCAAAATGTAAATAGCTGTAAAATGTTTATTTCCTTTTAAAACAATACCCAAAGAAGTCACGGAAAAGATTCTTGCCTGGTTAAGAAAAAAAAAACACTTGGTTTCACCCTGTGTTGCATAATGACAATAAATGGTCTTCGGGTCCTTGAAAAACGAAATCACAATAATTGTAAATTAATTTCAGTTTTGGCTATCATTTATATTTCTCCCAAAGAAAAGGAGACTGCATAATTTCCGTATACTTTCATGACATTGAACCACAGAAACTGAACACACCGGGCGTTCCAGCAGAGGGCGCTATGTCGCGATTGCTTCACAATTTAACCCCATTGTTTCATATGCATTCTCGTTTTTGCAGAAGTAAAGAACAAGAACATAATTTAAGTAATGAGTTCAGCACAGGTCCAATATGACCCAGCAGGGGTCGGGATGTAAATGCAGGTGACAATTTTCTTAATAGTTAAATAGTGACAGTAGAGTGCTCAAGTTCATTCCCAAATCAGACAATGTAAACATAAGGCTACACAGTTCGGCAACGACTTATTTTGCATATATGTAGCTGCATAGTTCACCTGTTCCTGACAAAAACACACCAAAACTGATGTAAAGCCCATTTTATAACAAACTGACGCTAGATTAAAACAGTATTTGAAAACCAACTTAAACTATAATGACATTGAAAAGTCAAATCTAAACAATATCCAAGCACTCAATTAAAATTCAAAACCATTACCTTGATTTGAGGTAGATATTTGGGGTCTGATTTGTATTGTGTCATGTCCCTCCCGTGCAGGTGCGCAGTTACAGAGGCCTGGTGGACTGCGCGGTGCAAATAGCCAAAGATGAGGGTGTCCGAGGATTCTTCAAAGGCCTCTCTCCGAGCCTGGTGAAGGCCGCGCTGTCTACAGGCTTCACCTTTTTCTGGTATGAAGTTTTCCTCATCGCCATGCACAGCCTCAAGCAGAGACAGAGAACAAACGGCTCCCCCAGAGGCCTCGAGGAAAGATAGAGACAGGAGAGACGGCTCAATCCCGCACATCAGAAAAACACTGCTACCTTCTTCATTCTCACTTATATTTATTAACTGGGTCGGTTTTCAGTGGTGGTTTACATCTCATTTATTTATTTCTGTTCTGTCATTACACCGTGAGATGGACAAACATTGTTTTTTTTCATATGTATTTCATATTTGACTGGGTTTCTGAGGGGTATGGACGCTTGCTTTTAGATATGTATCGTTATAACAAGTGCTCACTTTAAGCTCTCATTCATAACTCTGCCATTGTTGACATTTTAATGGCGTTAACTCATTACATTGCAAATGGGGTGTTCACCAACATTTGTTTTGATAGTGTTTTCATGTGTAATATTTATTTCATTATGCACTGGGTTAAGCGGATACCCTGTGGACTGCTATTCAAGAGTTCAGTTTGTTTGTCCTGCTGAGTTAAACTCCTCAACGTTGTTATCTCTGTATGTCTGTCTAGAATTATTTTTCTAATTAAAGTTTTTCATAAAATCTGAGCAGTCTGTTTGTTGACAAGAATGAATGTGTGAATCACTGATGACAGCCCATGGATCAATGCTGCCGTGTTTGCTTACCAGACAAACTATAAGATAAACCTTTATCAATCCCCGTGGGGAAATTCAGTAGCTTAACAGCAACAGGGTAAGAATGAAAAACAGGACAGCACAGATTCATACAATTAAGGATAAAATCAAACATAAAAAAAACGAAATATATATACCATATAACGGGCCTGGACTTAATCACACAACTACATTTAGACTTGTTTTAAAATCCTTTCTCATTGGATAAACATTACATTTGTAAACTACAATCATACTGTAGCTATTTGTTTAGGAATTGAACCTTAAGTGCAGGACTTTCATTTAGCAAATACAAAAACAGATATTGAAGGGTTGACTCTTGCTGCCTAGATGTTTGATAAATAATCATCAGTAATGTGGATTTCATTAATGTTAATGTCAGGTACAACAGTTCAGAAAGTGAGGCAACTTTACTGTTAAACAACCTTTAGAAGCAAGAAAATAAAATGTGTGGAAGATATTTGGTTTACGTCCCATGAGCACTTTGCATAAATTCAATGATTGTTAACACCTTTGGCTTCTGACTAACTTCAGGTTACGAATGTGTGTATAGTGGTTATTTTTTTATTTGCAAATAAAGGGTAATAATGACTCCCCACACGATGATGGATTACAACAGGATTGCATTTTAATATAATGTACTGAATACAAAACCCATCAACAGTATGACATAAAAACAAGAATACATTTGAAATGAATAAAGCTGCAAAATAACACAGAAACCA
>NC_136906.1:14514768-14519768 GCF_949606895.1 Notothenia rossii
GCTAATGTCCATCACTTCCCCCTCACATAAACGTGTGTTTCCATCACTCTGAGGAGGCAGAAGACCAGCTGGTGGTCGAATACGAGCGCGCTAAAGAAAGATAACACTCTGTTCCGGTTTATCTGCGTACACGCCTTTCCTTCTCCTCATTTCTCTTTTGTTGACTTCTCTGCCCCCCTGCTGTGCTTCTGTCTGTCTCCATACTCTCTTCTTTCCGTTGGTCATTGCTCTATCTCTGCCATGAGTGTGTGCTTGAATTCACTCTGTTCCCCCTTAACACTCAAAAATAAACATGTGTATCCTGAGTTCAGTGGCTTGACTCCCCTCACCTCGGAGTCCTTGTAGTGGCGCTCGGGGATCTCATCATAGGCGATGTCCACGGTGCACACCTCTGTTTCCTCTTCTTTGGGCTCGCTGCTAAAGATCTGAGGAACAGGGAGGAGTTCAAAGATAAATAAAATGTTGTGGGATGTTGCAAGGCTATTTTTTTTTATGTGATAGGACAGCATCACACACTTTCACAGTAAAGCAGGAGTTGAATTAGGTTTGGAAGTTTCAAAGCACATTATTCTGTTGGTCTCAAAACAAAGCGATAGCCGTCCTTCTGCCTTTACCCTCCGACAATACAAACTGTGAGGACTTATATGAGTCACTACGTATGATCAGTAATTTGTGTCTGACTCACACAGGAACAGCAAAGCAATATCCGTCAGGTATCCGCTCTCTTCACAACCATTTTACGGCTCCTGCGTCACAGTTGTTCCTGCTTTGAACAATCTTTTATACAGGTGTAGCGGAAGGGAGAAAGGGCAGTGCGAGGGATGAAAAGGTTATTGAAAGGGAAGAGAATGGAGGATGAGATGTACAAATGGTGAAGGCGGTGGAGGGAAGTGTAAAATTGAGAGCGGAAGGAGCGAACACTTGTATTTAACTCTTCTGCCCTCACTTCTAAAACACCCCCACTTGTTACGATCAGCTTCAAATGTGAAATAATGACCTGATGTTCTGTGAACGCGTCTGACTGGGTTTGCAGCTCCCACTAGCCACCACTAGGTGGAGCTGCGGCCTTTTGTTTTCAGCTGCAGCATGGATCATGGCAGGATTGCGTAACCTTGCACCTTACTGCCAGGAAAGTGTTAAGTGGCTCTGAGGAAGAGATGGATATCAAGAACAGTACTTCTACGGTGACATATTGACACGTGTTTGTGCTCTACGTAAATGCTTTGGAAATAATGTTTTCAAGCCAATAACATCCATTGCATTGCACTAAACTGATAAAAGGGAACTGATTGAAGGGCAGGTGGTTGATTGCTTAAGATGCCTTTACGTTTTATTTTGTGCTTGTACTGCCATAACTTCAGCATTTTGTTATTTAGTCACACAACTGTTTACGGAAACGACATTGTAAGATATATCCTGCGGTGTGAGTGAAAAGAAGAACTGTGTTTCTGGTGTGACAGAGCAACGAAATAAACAAATATTGTAACATAACAAATATATACCACAGGAAAACCCTGTACACGAGTGAGAGGATAGCAGTATGAGTGCTGATCCACTCACACTCTGAATTGTGGGCAAAGTCTCAAAATTAAAGATGGCACAATGACGCAGTAGAATTTAACATTTTGGATTTAGAGGCTTTGAAGCAGAAGGATTAGTGACAATATGGGAAGGAAAGAAAGGCAATGAAACAGACAGTTGCGCAATCGGGGACTGTTAGATGTACAAGAAAGGAGATTCAGCAAAAAACTTCAAATAAAAGCCAAGCTAAGACCTCTTTTACTTTGTCCACCACATGACACTGAGCTCTACTCACATTATCATTGCTCCCTTTGTTGTCCTCGTATTTGGATTCTATGTGGATGGAAAACTTGGGCAGGAAGGAGCACTGGAGTGGATAGAAAATACACAACAAAGAAAAATTGATTTGAACGGTGATCACCTTGTGAGATGATAATTACATGGCTTAGGTTTGGATCACCACAGACAAGTACAAAATGTGATTTTTTTGTTGACGGACTCACAAAAAGAGATGTGAGACTAATTGTGTCTCACAGATCTTTGTTATATTGCCCAAACCAGATGAGTAATTATGATCTTTCTCTTACTGAGTAGATGTATTGCACCATAGCTGCTCTTCATTCACTCCTAAACACGGCATCTTGATGAGATTAAAGCTCGACACTTCCAATTATTATACGACCAAAGAGTGGTGGGATACTGTTTAAAAAGGCTGATGGTGTACAAGCTTGTGTGTGTGTGTGTGTGTGTGTGTGTGTGTGTGTGTGTGTGTGTGTGTGTGTGTGTGTATGTGTGTGTGTGTGTGTGTGTGTGTGTGCCACTGCAGGACAAAGACAGCAGGAGGGATTGAGGAGAGAGGGAGCTATAGGGCCGAATGCCTAACTGTGTGCGTGTGTGTGTGTGTGTGTGTGTGTGTGTGTGTGTGTGTGTGTGTGTGTGTGTGTGTGTGTGTGTGTGTTTGTGTGTGTGTGAAGGTCACGCAGAAAGGGTGCTGCATTCCTACTGGCCTTGTGACTCTTATCAGGGAGACGAGAAAACAAGAAAGGTGTGTGCGGGTTATTGTGTGTGTGTGTGTGTGTGTGTGTGTGTGTGTGTGTGTGTGTGTGTGTGTTTGTGTGTGTGTGTGTGTGTGTGTGTGTGTGTGTGTGTGTGTGTGTGTGTGTGTGTGTGTGTGTGTGTGTGTGTGTGTGTGTGTGTGTGTGTTTGTGTGTGTGTGTGTGTGTGTGTGTGTTTTTTTGTTTATGAAAGAGACTGTCATTCAAGAGAAGACAATGTCAATCACAGAAAAATGACTCTGCTTTTATTTTACATAATTGTTGAGTCATTGTTTTAATTGTTTACAGTATCAACCTCACAAAGCAGTATGCAGGTTTTTATGGACGGGCCCAGCCACTATCACACACTTCACACAGTGTGATGTGCACATTGGTTAATGCCCTCAATGTGTGGCCCAATTGTGAAGGAAGAAATGCTAACATGGGCATGCTAAGTTAGTTTAAATATTAGCTTATATTAGATAGTTAGCACAGAACACAAATGACAGCGGAAACTAATGGTCATTTGTTTTGAGGTGATTGATCATATATACATAATGTTTGACCTGATGATGATGATGCTGCTGGTTGATGGTATTCCCTAATGTTCAAAAATGAATGGTAATCAATCAGATAGTTATTAAGATATTTCATTAAGAGCCACACATGTTATCCTGTTGGTGGCAGATAGACAGGAAAGTGTGGCATAACTTTGAGATATGACTACCTATTCTGATTCATAAAGTCATGGTCATTGCCTCTACCAATCATAAACCTCATCTTTTGCATCATCACCCCCACCTTGGGCTAATCATAACAAAACATTTCATTTAATTATCATTTAGACCATTTGGCAGCATGACAACACAGCACCTTCAACACAGGGTATAACTGCTTGTTATAAGTGGACATCTGGTTTGTTAGAGGCTCTTATAACTAAATCACAATGATTGCTGATTTGAGAATATTGAGCGCAGCTTTGTACACCTACAGCATATTTTCAAGAAAAGGGATGCTGAAGTATTTGCAACAGTCATGTTCTTACTGTAAGGTTGTAACGTTAGAAGAAGTTATCTGTTCACTTTTCAAATCATGAACATCCTCAAACACCCAAATGTTAAATGTATCTGTACAGTGTCAGAGGAGAAGAGTTGTGTTTCATTGATGTTTTCCTGCTGCCACAGACACAAGGTGGGCAGGCTAATGTCCCAGAGCAAATCATTAATGCTTTTTTCTCAGCAAAAGTCAATTAACCGGGTATCTCTTTGAGAGCTTTGGGTTTTTAAATATGTTTTTAAAGAAGAATTAGATGTATCGATATTGAACGGCGATCAATGACAATCAATGTGAGCCTATAGGTCTTAAAAGTCGATTTTACATTTCAACCTTATCTATGGAGCCTAAAAGTAGTATAGTTTAAGTTCAGATACAACGAGATGAGTTGTTGTCCCAGGGTGTAATTGTTTACCCTTTACGGACATGGTGAGGAGCTTTCTAGAAGAACTGCTGCTCCTTGTATAAAACAAGAGTCAGTTCATTAGGATTCTGATTAGGATTCACCCTGGACTCCTCCCTGTTATTTCAGATACATCCAACAGGGAGGTGACCCCAGGGTACACAGACAACCCACAGGAGGTATTACCACTTAAACATGGGAACACATCAAGATTCAGTGGAAAATAAATAAATAGGCGATGCTGATTTACACCTGTGCCTTGGGTACCCTTTATTATTGCAGAAAAAGTTATTAAGAAATAAATACACCAATAAATACAATATTCTGTGGATTTAATTGAGTTTCCAGATCACAGTTTTCCCTGATGTGAAATTTCAAGGGTTTAAAATATGGGTGTTTTCAGTTGAATGTCAAAGCATGAGGTGTTTCCAAGAAGGGAAAATAATTAAAAATAAGAAACTTGCTCGTATAATATTGTTACATATTACATACTTGTGTGTTGCTACATACAGTGTGACAGATCCTGAGAGTAATTTGTTTAAATTCAAACTAGACTATTCAGAGACATTTGTGATCCCGAGCCAGCATCATTCAGGAAGTGTAGCTACTCTCCCCTTTCATCTCCACCACAAAGATTTACATTTGGATCTAAGTGTTTTTTGTGTAAATGTGATTTTTCATGTGTGTGGGTGCAGACACATTGAAAGTACTTACCGTGTACTCTGATCGTATTCCCATCAGAGGCCATCAGTGTAATGGACAGAAATGGGAGTTGAGTGAGAGGGGCAGGCGGGAAGAGTACCAAGAAATGAAACCATATGAGAGAGTTAAGAAAGAAAAGCCATTTAGTTCAAAATGGAAAAAGGACAATTGAGCCAAAGCAATAGCACAGTCCCAGTGATAGCACATAAGAGGAACCCATGTTGTTATGACATAGTGTGTTATTTATTTCAAAGATGTGTCACATGGACTACTATACACATACATGT
>NC_136906.1:14524768-14865614 GCF_949606895.1 Notothenia rossii
AAACAAAACTATGTACATGGTGTTGATTAAGTACATAAGTAACATGACAAAAGCTTTGTATCGCACGAGATACAAACAGCGTCAATCTTGGTGAAAGCCCAGCGTTCGCTTTTTACCAATTTTGTTAAATCTAAGCCTTTTCCCTACTCTTAATGATTTGCTTTTCATACAACATCACCACATTTCTTTAGAGAAGTAATATAAGAATAAGAGTACCTTACTTTTTCGTAGGTACAGTATGGACAGGGAATGTATAGCCTGTATAGTTACACATCTGGAGTACATTCTGACAAAGCAACTGAATGGAAACAATATGCTGCTTGAAGTCCATAAAACAGACTCAACAGCATATTTTTTATAGCAGACACAAAAATAAACACAGAGGGGAAAATTCTAGGATTACTGGATGGTATCAATGCCTGGTACTGACACCTGGGGACAGTCCACATAGCGAAAGAAAGCCGGGGTATTAGGATCTGTCCGCAGCATAGTGATAAAGGCCTCACAACAGGTCAGGACCGAGCAGTACAACAATAGTAACCGCAGCAGCAGCAGCAGGAGCCAGTGCGGTGACCCTATACCACAACATCAGTTAACACCCACATCTTTAACTGAACACTGAATGACCCACTTGGCCAAATGACAATGTCCGTTTTGGTGGCCTTGAGAGGCTGCTTTGTCACACTGCAACTACTTTCCATACATTTACAAAACGACAAGCATTGGAGCGAGAGTTTTCCAGGACGGAGATTTCCGACTACTCGTAGGCCTATTCCCGGGTCGGGGGAAATGGATACGGCCCTGATGGTGACTTATTCCACTCTGCAGGAATGCCGAGGGGTCATATAGGACTCAAGCGCCACACACACAAACAAAGCTCCGACCCAGGATAGCTGTGTTAAGCTAATGGAAAAAATGGACAATCACTGCATGGGATGTCGCCTTGTGACTTCACATCCAGCCACAAAAAGCAAGGTATGGAAAGAAGAGAAATTTGATAGTGCAGTGGAAAAAAGCTGAGCCAGTAAACAAGCTCAGGTTGTAACTTCTTATATCACAATTTTCCATCTGCCGACCATGACAGAAAAACCAAAAGGCTGAGACAGAGTATTCCCAGCCGGAATGTTGATGGCCATGTGTTTCCGACTGAACAGCTGTGGAGAGTCTGGCATCATTTTTCCACAGCAGCGACACAGTTACAAGCCGGGAATTATTTAAAAGGATCCTGTGTGGTCACACACAAACACACAACAGACATAGAAAGCACAGTGGCTGTGAATCAGCCAGAATGATTTGTGTGTGAAGAACAGTTAATGAAAAAGCACTTTATATCGGAAACGTAATGCACTTAAAGTCAATATTACTATTACTAATGCATCGAATGCTTATCTGGATGTAAAAGGGGGATGAACCCACAGAAAGTCATCACCCAAATCTGAAGTTTTACTAATATCTACAAATTATTTCGGCATTGTTGAACTCAATGTTTTGGTTTTACTTCCTTCAACTTGACTGTTTTGGGTTAGTCTCTTTTTAACCCCTTTGAAGCAAATCTGCTCCACAAATTGGCTGTATCTTACCTGCCAAGCTAAAAACAGAAGACAGACAGGTGGTGAGCATTGTTGGCATTTAGCAGCTAAAGAGCCAGCCATTTCCCTCAGGAGTTGGTTGAGATCGAAACAAAATAAAAATAGAGTAAACACAACTCTAAATGAATACTAATGTTGGGCTTTATCTTGGACGTGTTAATTGGGCCACTGTTTGCTAACCAGTTTCATGTTTCTCCATTTCAACCTTATCAGAGGATACTAGGTCGGCGTTGCATATACAACTTGTTGTGGTGCCCAGAATTCAATTAATGCAGGTTAGAAAATCAAATAAAGGCCTGCAGGTGTGTCATGTTACAACGAATGGCAGTATAATCAATGTAATCCCTGCCAAACGGCTTTATCCTTTCATATGTAAGAGGAGAAGTTATAGGACCTAGAAAATGATTGTGTTAACATCATCGACACACAGGAGTAGCAGTAATAAGGGCAAACTACCCACCGGGGATATACTCAGGACATACAGTCGCAGTATACAGCAGGTACCAATACAAAATAACCAAGCGCCAACTCTGTCCCTGTTTAAAAAAGAAGTGTTATCTCAAAGGCAAAGTATTTGCTGTAAAAAGTTCATCTGGGTTTAACATATTCTGTTATTTTAAGGATGATGGAGTGTGAGACAGTTCAAAATATTCAGACAGCTAAAAGAGGAAAAAGGATGAGGATGCCATACAGATCAATAATTACATTTCCACAGATTCCTGTTTGGGCAAAACAAAGATGAGAGGCGGCTGAACAGCATTCATAAATCTCCCTGCTAGATGAAAAGCTTCACGGCAGAATAGGCACTCGAGTAGGACCTCTGAGAGCCACTCTGATTAGGCTGATGGCTAGCAACGGCGTATCTACATTAAGCAACGTCTTTCATGTTTACCTTGGCTCATTCAGGGCTCAGACTGATTGTGTAAACACGGCAGCTGTTATGAGGTTCTTCCTACCTGCCATTGTACTCAGCCCCCTTTGCTGTGTACCTGATGGGTGATGAATGACAGGCTGTTTTCATTGTGGTCTTCAAATCTAGCTATTACGACTCGGAGGGTGCAGTGGACCTTGCTTAGGACAGAGTGGCCATGAATAATCTTTTGTTACCGTTTTCTATTTATCTCTAATGACAGCAGAGCCGTATAAAGGGCTGACAGTGATGAGAAAAGATGCAGCATTGTAGGCTTAGACGTAGTTATTTCTCTTCCACCTTTCCTTGGAATTGTCTACACTCTCCATTTCCTCTATTTCTTCCTTCTCTTTTTTTCTCCTCACACTGCCTGCCTCATTGCAATTTCCCTTTTGTGGAATCCACTTCTCACTTTCTGCCACCACATGTTGCAGTTACCTTATTATTTCATCTCACATAGAGCTCAGTCATTTTCAGCACTCAGTCCTCAGTACCATTATACGTGCAGCTACTCTTAGTCCCAGTTAATAGGGGAGTTTGAGAGCTAAAAGACCATTTTTCAAAATGTCACTGTCAGAATGAACTGACCCCTAGAAACATTTTGAAGCAGAGAAAAACACATCTTGATTTTGGTGCCTCTGCATCCTTTTCTTCTGTCCCTTGGTGAAACTCCTCTGGTTTCAGTTCAAAGACAATGGCAGCAAAGTCTTATTTATAAATGTAGTCCTCCACAAATAAGAATTAATGAAAAATAACTCAATCTTTCGGAAACAATTGTGACTTACGGATAAAATACTGTCTATCCTATACTATCACTATACTCAATGTTTATCAATCAATCAATATTTATTTATATAGCCCAATATCACAAATGTTACATTTGTCTCAGTGGTCTTCACAGTTTGTACAGAATATCAGTATGACAATACGACACCCTCTGTCCTTAGACCCTCACATCGTACAAAGAAAAACTTCCAGAGAAAACCCCACAGTTTAAAGGGGAAACATGGGAGAAACCTCAGGGAGAGCAACAGAGGAGGGATCCCTCTCCCAGGACGGACAGACGTGCAATAGATGCCGTGTGTAAATCGAAGAGATAATACATTTACAGTGCAGGTAGACCAAATGTTTGGAAATGCATGTGTCTATAATAAGAAGATGAATCCACAAGCATGTCAACAATCCTGTGGGAGCCATCAGGGAAGTAGTATGATGAGAGTCAGGCAGGACCGCAGAAACAAATTGGCGGGGTGCACTTTGCACGCACTAAAAAATTCCACGTGCTCCGCTCTCACATTATGCTGGGCCCAAGTGCCTTAGCACCGCTGCTCGCAGTGACAGGTTCACCCACGACTCGAAGTCCAGGACTCAAATCCAGAACTCAGGATAGAGGATCCAGGACACAGGATCCAGGACTCAGGACTAAGGATCCAGGACTCAGGATCCAGGACTCAGGATCCAGGACTCCGGATCCAGGACTCTAGATCCAGGACTCAGGATCCAGGACACATGATTCAGGATCCAGGACACAGGACCGCAGCAACAGGATCAGCCACGGCTCAGGATCCCGGCGTAGATAGACACCAAAATTAATTTGGGGGAAACTGGGTTATTCGGAACATGAGAGTACACAGGTACAGACAGACAGAAGGAAGAAGTAAGGTGTCCCCCGACAGTCTAAGCCTATAGCAGCTAAACTAACGTACATGGACTCCCTTAGGATACTGTCAATACTGTTTACACTTCATCTGTTTGTAGCCTATTTATAATTATTCATTCATTTATTTATATCATGTAGACACTTGCACTGCTATTTTGCACTTCTGGTCAGATGCCAAACTTGAATCTGAATCTGAAATGCAAACAATATTAAACAAAGAAAAGCTGCTAGTTGTAACAAAAACATGCAACTAAGAAGAAAAGGCTCAAAATGAATATATTTAAAGTACAACACCATGTCAAGATGAAAGCATTGAGCTAAGACTGTGATCAAACTGTGTCTCATCCCGCCTCTCTGCTTCTCTGTTCTCACACAACAGCAGGTGGTGGGGGAGCTGTGGTCATTGTACTACAGGAGTCTGTTAGTGTGAGTGTAAGATAAGAGTTCTGACAAGGCACACGCACAAGCACACGCACACGCGCACGCGCACGCGCGCACACACACACACACACACACACACACACACACACACACACACACACACACACACACACACACACACACACACACACACACACACACACACACACACACACACACACACACACACACACACACACACACACACACACACACACACACACACAATTCCTCACATCAGACAATAATGGGCCCATTGCTAACATGTAATTAAAATCCAACCGCGGACAGAGTAATTAGAGCTTTGAGCGCTCTGTGTTCTTGGTTGAATGACTGTGCTCTGAATCTGCGTTTTTATGTCCTTTTTAGTGTGTGTGTGTGTGTGTGTGTGTGTGTGTGTGTGTGTGTGCGTGCGTGCGTGCGTGCGTGCGTGCGTGCGTGCGTGTGTGTGTGTGTGTGAGCGTGTGTGTTTGTGTTTGTGTGTGTGTAAGACAGGGAAAGAAATACATCTTTGTCTATCGCAGTAATCTTACAAAGTGGATTGATAAAGTCTAACTTATTGTCCTAATTATTGGACCGGTTTATTTTTTTAAGCATTCTGTTCCTTAGCAGTGGATTTTACAAATCACAGCAACCTTCCTTTTTCATCTGACTGACTTACAGTCCCTTCACAGAGATCTATTTTTGTCAAATCCGTCCATATGGTTTTATCTCATCTGTCCATACGGTTGATGTATTATTCTGACATCAGAGGGCGTACGGAGATATAAAAAGCATTCCTCTCACAGCAGAAGCAAACAAACAGTGGCAAATGAAACGTTCTACATTTTAACAGCCACTTTTTACATTTACAAAGGTTTATCCTCATTTTTCATATTCTAAAGACGGGGACAACAAATGAAATACTTGGATAAATATAACACTGCAGCAAAAAGTTGATGTAAACCATAACGTTGTTTCCACTTGTTAGGGATGTTACCTTCATGTATGCAGTGGTGCAAACTAGACTGGTACACCATACACTCTACAAATTGGGAAGAAGTATGCATTAAATCTGGGGCCGGGATATAACCAAAATCTAAATGTATAATGTAAAATAAAATGACCTGAATGTGTCTATAAATCCAGATGGAACAAACTGACTCAAATTCTTCCAGCAGCTGAAGGCCACACAATCCAATCCAGGTCATTTGGTAAAATAAAAACGAACTGCATTGAGCCTTTAGGCAGTGCGACTCAGCTTCCTCCATTAACTTCTTTATCTCACAGACTTGATGAAACCCATCGGCGTAATTTTTAAAACTGCTTATTATCTTACACTTGCATATAATAAAACGCCATTACAATTACCACCTGAGGCCTGGTGGCTGGCACTGAGTTGTTGTAGCAGGCATTAATGTAACAGTGATAGTATTACTGATCAAGGGAAGTAAGAGTGAAAGAGAGGCTTGACACTGGGAAAAAGGGTGAGAGCTATTTGTGCATCAGAATTACAATTTGATTTTCATGGAATAAATCTCTGTTTTATGCTGCAGCGTGTCAAGATCAACAATATGATTTAATGCTTGAACTCTGTAAAACTGGGGGATTGTGGTTTTAGATATTTTACAGAAATTCAACGGAGTGTTCTTACTCAGTTTTCACAGACGGTCTGTATTTAAATGAATGTGCTTAAACCTTCATGGGACCCTGAGACTCCAAATCCATACCAGAAATGATTTCTAAACTGGACAAATAAGAAAAAAAGTATTCATACTCAAATTAAGCAATTTCTTTCTTGAAAAAAAAGTCAAATTTCTTATCGATTAACTTTCATATATATATATATATATATATATATATATATATATATATATCACTATATAGTGAATATCTACCTCTCTGATATATCAGAGAAGCCTGCTGAGCTTGTTGAGGCACAACAGTAGAGTGCGAATCAGCTCTGCACCGACTGCTGTTTCATCTTTGTCTCAGTATTTATGTGCTGCTGCTGCTAATGCTTAACACACACACACACACACACACACACACACACACACACACACACACACACACACACACACACACACACACACACACACACACACACACACACACACACACACACACACACACACACACACACACACACACACACACACACACACACACACACACACACACACACACACACACACACACACACACACACACACACACGCGCGCACACACACCACCAGCTGAACTTCTGAGAGAGAGAGGCACTCACACAAATGCACACACACATGGACTTACAAGGACGCAAAAATCAATTTCCTAACCCGTCTCTCACACTCACGACGACAGGTCCAAGCTGAGTACTTTCTCCTAACCTCATTCAAACCCACACTGATGTGAGGCTACCCTACTTTGCAGTACCTTCAGTCTCAAACCCAGAAACTGTAAACTTTTTTTACAAGGACTAAAGTACAAAACACATACATCGCACACTGCTGTTTCAGCAAGAACTCGGGCCTGCTGCTGAGAACGAGGGCTTATGACTGACTGCAGTTTACCTCCGTTCCTGCTGATTCAGCAGAATGTGAAGGTGAGTGTTAACTCCCTGCAATGGTTTGACAAATTCACATGCCACAGCAGTGTCTCTAACATGCAGGGTTAAAAGGATGGCAGCTGGCTCGGGAAGCCATGTGTTCAACGCCAGCTCCACACCAGAGTATGCTGAGCCACACATAGCCTTTTCTTGTTTAATCACTGTGAGTCAGTGGAGGATCTGAGAGCAATGGAGCCAGACAGGTGTGAGAGCAAGATAACCGAATGTCAGTGCCTTTTCTTCAGGAGGATCAGGAGATTCAGTTCCGACCAGAGTTCGCCTATTTCCATTTTGAGTTTGCTTATTTCTTCCTAAACTAAAAGTTATTTTAAAAACTTTTGATACAGGAAATAATCCTGCAGAACTTGTTTTATAATATGTCTACTTGTACCACATACTAGCCTAGCCATTCAATCTCATATATTGTAATACACCAAAATATCACTTGTTCGATGTAATTGCAGCACTATAAGACTTTCGCACAGATATTGGTTTTATGTAACCGGGTATTGAGATCTGCCAACTCCTTAAATGAGCATCACTGGGTGATGTTCACTGGCATTTTAGAAGTGTCAACAAATAAAATGTCAGACTGCTATTGCGAATGTATTGAAGTGGGAATGACAGCAGCCCTGATCCACACAGAGAGGTGCTCTTAAAGCCACTTGAAAGGAGCAAAAGACTGCATTACATAAACTACGTCAAAGACACGTGGAGGGATGTAATTTATTAACACTGATCGTTGCAGGTGGGAGGGAGCACTTTGATTGCTCCCCCTTTCTCCCTCTCTTCCCCCCACCCTGCATCTCTGCAGTGTCTGAGGTCACTGAACCAAACATTACATAACGTCGAGATCACTCACTTTGGATCACTTCATGCATCATTTTTACTCCCTGCTTGGCGGCCCACTGAGTGTCCAACTGAAGCGATGTGCTAATATGCATGCCTGTAACAACAAGCGTGAGGAAGGATTGGATCGAGGTAGAGTGTCAAAGAGAGGTAAAGATGATGTGCACGCAAAAAAAAAGGCAGAGCTGAGGAGGAAATATGTTCAGGGCACTGACAGACTGTTGAGCTATTACATAAAGGGTTTGATTGAGGGCAGCTGTTTCTCCCCCCCCCCCCCCACTGATGGAGTTCCTCTTCCCATTTATACCATGCATGTCACTTTCTCCATAAAGCATCATTTTGCTTTGAATGACTCTTTCCCTTTCCACGTGTTTTTCCTTTCCTTGCTGTGTGAAAAGAAAACATAATTGATCATAGTGTACATTTATATGCAAATGTTTCTCAACTTTTTCATTCTTCCTCCTTAATTGTACGGTACATGTTTAAGCATTCATACATGACTGTTGTAAATCTAATAGGATTGATGAAATGCACATCATCGGGCGTATTGCGCTTGAATGTAAACAAAGTGTTTGTCAAAGGAATATGATGGCTGTAGCCATGGCATCTCAGCAGACGCTAAACCGATGGCACAACATTTTGTACAAATTCAAGGTGACCAAAGTCTCAATCCTAATGTGTTTGGTATATCCCAACCTTTTCACAATGGACAAGCATTAAATGTGGTCGGATGTGTATTATTCGTGAATCCTAATTGCTTTGGTGATGTTTATACCAGGGTTTCAAAAACAGATGACAATAAAATAGCCTAAATGTGTGTGCTATGGTTAAAGAGATAGTTAGAGGTTCCAGAAAAAATTACTTTTTTCCCACTTTTCTCAGTTTAGAAACTACTACATGACTCTGTTGACACCGTTTGTGTATTTGGTCTAGTCTAAAGATACTGTATGTCAAACAGGAATATATTAAATGTTAGATGCACACATTTTTTTAAACTTAAAATTAACAAATGCTTTCCATCAGATAGTTATTTTAGATTCAATCTATTTCCTCTAACAAGTCTAGGTGACTAAACAGGTGACTAAACAAATGTAATTCGATTTTTCTTGCCATCCAGCCCCAGTTTTACTCTCCCTCGCAGCTAAATTAATTCAAAGACAGTAAGGTGCAATAACAGGAAGAGATAAATCACACCACCCCTGACAACAAAGAGGAAGTAAAGCCCAGAGGTGGATCTAGAGGTGTGACACATGATCGCAAAGCTGATTTTGATTGATGTCATCTGAGTATACACGTGTGTGCACAAACAATATTTCAACTCCTTTTAGAGCCGCAATGATGTGCAGCCATCTGAAACGTCAGGATCATTCACTCTTGCAGTAATAAACATTGTTTTTTGTCACTTCTTCTTGAGCCTTGAGCAGGGGACTTGTTCCCCAGGCCTCGTGCTCTTGGTTGATAAACAACCCTACCTCACAGTTACATAAGCCTTCTGCTTTGGTACAAGTTGAATTTAATGTTGCTTGGGGAAAACCTTCTCATTTATTATGCACAGAGAGAACATAGTGTATTTCTTTTAGTCCTGTTGGGATTGTAGAGAGAGAGTAAAGAATAAGAGACAAACAGGGATTGACCGTAAGTGTTTTCTTGGTTTAGTCTTGCATACAATATCAGCTCTCCATTTACCTCCCACTACCTCGTGTTTTCTGTGCCTTGACGGAGTCTACTGTAACCTGGGGAAGCTGTGGGTCCCACTGTTCAATTTAAAATAACTATTTATGAATAAACACCAACATATAAGGGAGGCTGTGGTGCAGTGGACTAGTGCGCTGGTGTTGGGATCAGGGGGTCATAGGTTCAAACCCCACTGCAGTCAGCATGTCGTTGTGTCCCTGGGCAAGACACTTTGCCCAAAATTGCTCCTGTTGGGACTGTCCATAGTATTGAGTATGTGAGTCGCTTTGGATAAAAGTGTCTAACAAGTAACATGCAATAATATAACCAAAACTCCTCACTATATTATTTAATTTCACTCTAGTGAAAAAGGTATTGTACTGTATTCTACACCTACACCCAATCATTTCTGGTAGGGCATCTACACATATAGTAATGTTTATTATTCTTCCTTGTTTTTTTTGTTGTACCTTTAATTTAAATGATGTACTGGAAAGTGAATTAGCTTGTGTTATTAGTGTTATTATGACTTTGAGTACTCGCCCTTTTTTTAACAAGAGATACAGTTTGAATTGCGAGCAGCAAGAAACAAGATTACATTTTTTCAGAGTTCTTCAAATCTTCTGAAACTTCCATTGCAGAGGGTGTAACATCCTGACCAAGCTATTCCCTCTTGTGGTATTGAACTCTACCAAAAATGTGTTGTTGACATGATTCACAATGTCATACTCTAGTCTACACTGTCTAGACTTTTGAACACACAACACGTTGAATATTGCAAGAAATGTTCCTCTGAATAAAACTGTTGAAAATGAGATGAGAATAATGTTACATTTAAAACCATAATAACACCTAAGAATTTACATTTCACTGATTCTATAGAAAAAAGAAAAATAGTGATATTACTCCCCACACTGCGAGGTGAAAAGGCACAAACACAACAAATAATAATAAATGTGCATGTTATTATTATGTTAAAACAAAGCATTGCTACCACATATTTATTTATGAGTTAACAGGTACAAGGAAATAGGTAGAACACTGAAATGTCAACACAATGATAAATAATGGCACTGCCGTCTGGCTGTGTGAAAGCTCCAGCTGTATGCTAGTTCGGGTTATCTTTAAGAATGACAATTAATGGATTTTTAAAGGTTAACAATAATAACGCTTACACTATAGCACATGCAATTATGTTTGTATTTGAAACTTACTTAATCATCTTTTGGTAAAGCAGTTTCCAGGAATTGTTTTGTTACAAACTTCCCTTTTTACAGTGTTGACAACAAACACTTCTACAACACAACAACATAGCATCTAATGCCAGCGCTCCAATTATTCACATACCTTAAATGAGAATTAGTAGTTGATATTATATTAATTCTGATCAAAGATTTAAATTGTCTATTTAGAGCAGTTTGTATGCAGGTCTATTAACATCAAAAGCAGTTGTGTGCACATCCAAAGTGCTGCGTAGCATACAGAGTAAACAGTTCAATAACCATGACAAATATCCTGGATAATGTAAGGCCTAGTCGTGCAGCCCTCTTTCATTAAAAGTGTGGCTGTGGAGCATTAGGACTGAATGAAATGCCAATGTATTTCTGGCTCAGAATACAAAACCTGATCTATATTGATGTCAGGGGAAAGGTGCTCATCGGGGCTCATGGACACGCTTCCCCTCACAGCTGGAGGCACCCAGGAGAGAAGAAGACTGCACAGTATGGGTGCAGATCAGAGGGAGAGGTGAACTAAAACAAGAGCCACCTGTATCTGTCGGAAATTATTTCATGTTTCCATGCCCTGTCCTGCACAAATTCATAAACACACACACAAATAGACACCTGCATGATGTTGAAATACAAACAAACACAAGTGAGTCTTCATCAGTAGCACTCATTTAAATATATATAAATGAATTAAAACGCTGATGGGAAAGGAGGGAAGAGATGAACCGTTAAGACACACTGAGCCTTAATGTGTAGATCTGCACTCTGTAGCTGCCAGATTCAAAGTGTACGAAGTAATGTGTGTTTGTGTCATGAAAATATGATGCTATGATATTTAAAAAAAGGTTTCTCTCTGTTGGAATCTGTACAAATATACTTTTTTCCACTAAGGTTTAGAAGAAAATGTTCAATCCATGTTTCTTATAACATTTCCAAGGACGAGGTCAAGACCTTTATTGTGAAGTGTTTTTGTGGATGAATCACCACACAGGCACAGCCTCGGCAGAGTGTCAGGACCTCACTGCTCCTTCGGTCTACAAGCAGGCAAACAGAGGCCAGCCAGTGGCACGAGAACAAAGTGTGAATCCACGGCATCTAATGTAGGTGTGGTGACTCTCACTCAGGAGTATCTTTCAAATAAAAAGGCCATGAAAGAGGGAACCCACAGAAATAAAGCAGTGGAAACAAGTTACATTAGTGAAATGGCTGTAAATGACTTAAAGGTGGGGTAGGTAATTTTGGAGAAACCAGCTCGAGTGTGGTAGAATTTGAAAATACACAACCGGAAAAAATCTGCCACTTCCTTACAGAGCCCCTCCTCCAACACACACGAACGCGCACATGACCAATGAGGGCACGAGATAAGTTTGTGCACAGATGGAAGGCTGACAGGCAGGTAGGCCATCCAGTTATTTTAAAATGATTGGTCGAGCTTTTTACAGGCTTCCACAGATGACATTTTGTTATGTATTTATTGTCAAAGCATTTCATATATTCATTGCTATCGGGATGTTAAGAGCATTCCATGGGATATAACAAAAAGTGTTTCTGAAATAAATTGCATACCCCACCTTTAATCATACTTCTACAGGTCACTTTAGCCTTGTTTCAGTTTGAGTGGGTATGGAGGGTACTTTAAATAAAAGGATGCAGTACTTCTAATTATATGTTTCAATGGCTAAGCACACAATTGTCACGCCGAATAAAAAAAAAGGTTACAGTACATGGCCAAGAAACTGTCTTTCTCCAAGAAATCCTAGCAGGACAAATCAAGTCTCTCTAATTCCTGATTTTGGAATTAATATTCACAAAGTCTACCCGCACAAAGTCAACTATAGAAGTGAACTAAAAAACCATGGGAGATGTAGATATACATATGTTAGGCTTACGTCACAACAGCTGCACAAGGTTCTCACTCACATGATATTTACAGGCAGTCAGCCAATGATATTTTACTATGAGAGCCTGGCCATGACCTCTGTTCCTACAATAGCCAACATAAAATGTGTATGTACATGTGCTTGTGAATACTAAGCGTCTTTGTGTGAATGCATGTGCAGTATGTACTACACTAAACAAAATAATTTTGGACAGAAGGTCTTTTGTTTGTTTACAGTGACAAGAACATTAAGGCAAAGATCATTTTGCGATTAGGGAAATACAAAAAAGAAGAATAGAGCTGAAATTAGCCTTAGGGAAAATTCACATTACTGCAATTAAAACACAGTGTGGAGAACAGAGAGAATCTCCAAATCACTGGGGTCTGCTGACAAAAGCAACAGACGCTAGAGGGAGGGAGAAGAGGACCCATGCTGCTGGCCACCTGCATCCATGGCACCATCTAACTGCCTGGGCTGTTGAGTCAGAGAAACTACGCAGTAACAAATACACAGGAAGAAAATAACTGACAGAAACTTTGTGAAAACACAAAAGCAAGGGCGTACAATGTGAAGAATGGGACCTTTATTCTAAAAGATAAGAGGGTTTTAATGGCTTTGAATGTGTGTTGTAAGGAAACAATGCTTTAAAGTTAATCAGTTAAATCAAAGATGATGATTGCACTGACTACAGAGGGGCAGGTCCACTTGATGGAAATCTTGTCCTTGTGTTTTTTTATAGATACTCGACAATTACTTGGAGCCGCTTAAGAGAGAGAACATGTTTCTGGGAATGTATTTATGATGGTATCTGTACCTGTCTATCCTATATCTGGGTGTTCAAATTCAGAGAGGCTGCATTAATGCATATGGTCCGAGAGTGTGTGAGAAGATGTTCCTTTGTAATGTTGAGGCACAAAACCTTTGTCGTCACTGCCCTATATTCAACAGCTGTGCATCAGATTTTCAGGTCTATCAAAACACATTCAAAATCGTTAAAGATGTGTGAATATTTTATTAAAATAATGTGAGATAAATGCCCTTCAGCAGACACTCCTCAGCTGTTGTTTAGCAAGAAAAACGGCTATGGGTCATTACACACACACACACACACACACACACACACACACACACACACACACACACACACACACACACACACACACACACACACACACACACACACACACACACACACACACACACACACACACACACACACACACACACACACACACACACACACACACAAACGAGAAGCCAAAGAGCATTATAATCAGTTGTGAGCTGCTGATGTTCCTATAGCAACAAGGGACACTTGTACCTGTGATTTTGGCTTGTAGACGGTGCATCTGTGAATACATGCATCACACTTCCACATACTGTGGAAGGGTATGGACATACAGTACATTATCGTGGGTGTGTGTCATGATCAATTCATCAAACTCCCGATATGCTGCATCTCTGCAGGCTTCACAAAGTACCAAGAACACGGCTGGTAAACTGTGAGGCAGCCCTTTGACATGCTGTGGCTTTGACACAGTATATTTACAGCCCCTTGTGAGAAGGTTCATGGCAGAGAAATTCATATGTTAATGTAATTGCATCTTGGTGAAGACCAGGTTGTTAGATAATTGGGTATATGCCGCTGGAGTCGGAGGGAACATCTCCTAATTACACTTTGAAAGCGAAGCCCTTTCAAAGGATCAGACGAATATTATGCGGCTCATCGACTGAATCGGTTGAAGCCCTTGCTTGAAGTTGCTAACGGAAACATTTCTATTGGTGGCACACACAAATGCTCCCCACCCCCAAACAGAATTAAAGAGTGCAACACTAATTTGTGACTGCATCTGTGTTCATTCAAAGGATGGGAGAGATTTCAAATTGAAATGTACAACCTTTTTAGAGCTTGCAAAGTGTGAAGTTGAACCTGGACTTATGACTCTCTGAGTAAATTTACATAAACAGATGTCTTTCAGATGCATTTGCATTTGTTCTTGCACAGATTGGGGAAAGCAGACTGCAAGAACTCAAGACATCAATTTCACCCTGGTGAGTTCATAACAAACACAAGATGGTTTAAGCAATATTGGGGAAAATCAAAAGATTAAAATCTGTTTTTCAGTTCCTTGAACAATAATTTATTTTCTTATTACTTACCAGTACAGAAGCACTTGTTGTATTTGATGCATCATTACTGTTTACTAAATGTAAACCTGTGAGATTTGTTTCTAATGTTAACACAAGATTAAAGGAACAGTATTGAATATGAATGTTATTTACCAACCACCTTTGTGGGAATCAGTTCAATTTCTTTATCAAAGTAACTGATATATGTCACTCCTGATTATCATATAATCTGTCTGATCACAGTCCATAACCAATAAGAATACACAATGATATGTTTTGATCACATTATGGTGCGGCATGTCCAGCTGGTCCCCTTCTCATGCTGCGTCTCTCGTACCACCTGTCCCATAACTCTACTGACACATTCACAATGTGCCAGCACAGCTTCTATTCTCAGTAGCCATTGTTTCTCCTTGTTTGGACAGGATGTTGACAGTAAGTAGGGTTTAGGCAAAAAGGAAGAGAGGTGGTGGGGAACAGGGAGAAATGGACAGGCAATAGTAAAGAGCTTCCTGTTCTGATTAGGTAAATGATGATGATGAAGATGTGGACCCATCACCCATCTGCAACACAAGAGTAGGACCCAAACATCTAGCAGCATCCACTTGGACTGATCAGTAGGAGCTTGAAAGAACAATATTTCAATTATAAAAAGTATTTTTAAGGAAGTTAAGGTCGATGGATGGTGATCAACAAACTATTGGATTGAACACAGGAGAAAGCTGTTCAGTTCCTGTTCTAAACTGACAGCCAATGTTGGGTTAACAGACTTTTCCAGAACGTTGGCCAAGTGTTTATTACTCTAACCGTGACTATGAAGGTCCTGTAACCTTAACCTTCAAATATTCTGTATTTCTAGTGTCTAGTAGAATAGATTAAGTGTCTATTCTACTAGATACAGCAAAAATAAATAATGCATCTATGAGGCTGCTTTTTCATGGAAATTAAGTTGTGTGTGTGTGTGTGTGTGTGTGCATGTGTGTGTGTGTGTGTGTGTGCATGTGTGTGTGTGTGTGTGTGTGTGTGTGTGTGTGTGTGCATGTGTGTGTGTGTGTGTGTGTGTGTGTGTGTGTGTGTGTGTGTGTGTGTGTGTGTGTGTGTGTGTGTGTGTGTGTGTGTGTGTGTGTGTGTGTACGGGACCATTAAAAGGTGTAACTGCTCTCTCTAACCCCACAGGACCTCTGTTTGAAGCTCAGTGCTGCAGTGTGTGGAGCACAGCTAGTGGCAGCAGTAAAAGGGCACAACAGATGTCGAGCAGTGCTATAGTGCGGGATGTAGGAAGAATCACAGGAGGCAAAAGAGATTTAGGGTCATTAACAAGTGAAGGTGTGAATGTATCATAGATTCATGCATGCTGTTTTGTGCACTGCTGTTTCTGCAATACACTATTAACATATATTGCGTTATATTAAAAGCATATTCTCTTTTCAAACATGTATCAGTTTATGTTCTTTTCCTTGCTTCTTTCACTTGGTTGATCTCATTGGTAATCCCCTGTCCCTTTTGAATATTTAATTATTTGCTTTAAATCTTAAATGTTATTGTCCGGTCCTCTGACCAACAGCTTCTTAGTCCGCCATTTGTATTACTATCCTCAAGGCTTTCATTTTCATTTGATAAAAAAGATCCCACACCCAAGCTCAATGTAACTTTCCTCAGCACCTACACGTCAGCATTAGTTGATTATTGTCTTGTGAGAACGCCAACTAAAAGGGATAATTCACCAAATGAGGGAATGTGAAATGTAGAATTCTAACATTATTGGTACTACTGATTGGATCATTTGTCAATAATCATCCCCGAGGCGTGACACTCTTAGGTTTGCACTGTACCCTTGGTGAGTGTTTGAGGCGGCTCAATTTGTTTCTAAACCCTTTCATTGACTTGCTTTGCTTGTGTGTGAGCCAGTCATTACACTTGTTTGATTTTTGGCTCTAGCATGTAACCAAATTAATCCCTGTGGTTGACTGTTATTCCTCCCTTGAGCTACTGTGTTCCCTTCAATACTAATGGATGCTTTAAGCCTTACTTGGACAAATGACATGTTTTAATGTTTAAGCCTGTATAATGGTTGACTCTCCCTCTTCTATTTCATCTGTCAACTCGCAGGTTCCCACAACCTTCAGTAACCTGACCAACTGTTCCTGCACTGTTATTAGTTTTTAGTCGTTAGCTCTCTACTATAAATAGAAAACTCTTGAACCTAGAGGTCTCTCTATACCATCTTTAATATGGCTACGAAGCCATTGTAGTTATTATTCTTGCTTGTTAATGTGAGTAAGTAACCTTGTTGCCACATCTTTTTTCAGTTAATTGCCACACAATAACCTACAGATAAATAACAAAACTGACCGATCACTATCAGTAACAACCAAGGGTGAAGTGTCACACAGCCACATACGTAGAATACATTGTCTAAAACAGAAAGCCACTAGTACAACATGTGACTGGAAAACTCAGGCTGACCTTTACGGTGGACCAGCTATTCTTATTTTAGTGTCAAGCTGCTCACTAGTTCTGACCCCCCATCAGACCTACAACAACAGGAGGTCTCTTCTTATTTTTTATAAAAAAATAATACATTATTTTTCATTTAAGTTTAGTTTAAGTTTGTGAGTTCATGTAAGTGTAACTCATATGTATTAAATAAGCATTAGGATCTCAACACAGAACAATTGGAGCCCCTAAAAGGAATGAAAAACAGACTTTTTGATATCGTTCAGAGAATTGACATAATATTGTATTATTATGATAAAACTGTATTCAAACAGCTATAGGCCTACAGCTTTATCATGGATCACATCATGGAGCGGTTATGTCAGAAGGGCTCTTTACTCGTCAAAGGTTTTTAATGAAGTTCTAAGGCCAATGTGATAAGTAGCTTAAACCCTAGCACTGCCTGTAAGCTCCCTTTTAATGAGGAAGAAAGGCATATGTATTGCCTTATTAAGCGCTGATGGCAAGCAGACACTTCCCCTGTCTTTCAACTAAGCACTGATGATGTTCCTGTTCCCTCTTCTCATTCTCCAAAGCTCATTACTCAGGAGCCAATCAAGAAAAAAGTGATAGTAACTCTGCTCAGGTGCAGAGAATACACTCTCTATTCTTTAAGCAGTGAATGGTTAATTAATTGCAGAGGAAACTGCATGGTAATTGATGAGGCAGTAAAAGCTCTGCTCAGTGCATTCTGAAATTGAATGCACAAATAAATCTTCTAAGCTTCATGCAAGATTTGTTTTATGGGGTACTGAAGATGTAATGAGAAAAAATCTTGCATAGTAATATATCGTCAACAGGTTGCAGTGCACTGGCTTTGAGGCATATAGAAAAAAAAGAAAAATCAAATATAAACAACTAAAATAGAGAACACACTTATTAACTATATAGGTAACAGCACAACAAGGGCTATAGGGTCAAACCAGAAGTTGTGTTTAAAACAATTTGTTCATCTAAGATTTAAAAGGATCTTACATCTTTAATTCTTATAGGTTTTCTTGCTGGGAGTAGGTTGAAAAGATCACTACCATTGGTATGTCTTTATATTAAATATGTAGCCTAGCTGGAGCAAGCAGTGGCTAGCTAGGTTAGCTTAAACGGGAAATGGGGAAACAGCAAGTGTGGCTCTGTCAAAAGGGGACCAAATCTACCTAGCTACCAGCATGTCTAATTCTCACCAACTAAAATGTTTTATTTTGTTTGTTAAATCAGTGAGAAAAACAACATGGTAGAAAAAAGACAATTTAATGTTTAACGAGGTGTAGCCTACTGATCTGATGTGTGAGTATGAGGTGGGAGCAGTTGCCAGGCAACCGGTAGAAACTCTAGGAAGTTACAGCTCCCGATATAGCGCGTTTATTAGTGAGCTATTATGTGCTGGTAGGCAGATTTTATTACCGTTGAGCTGACACCGTTAACTGTTTTCCCCTGTTCCAAGGTTTTTCTGTAAAGCTAAGCTATGTTATAGCACGTGGGTATCAATGTTATTGACACGTGTGAATGTCAAATCTGGAAAATGCCGTGATAGCGAGTCATCGGCCCGCAAAAAATTCAAAAGGCAAAATCATGCTGTAAGCAGACTCAGACAATTACCACAGTCCATCAATCAAGCTCTCAACAAATGCAAACTCTCTCTCCCTGGCACATCTCTCTGCGTCTGGCAGATAATCTTAGTGAGCGTGCTCCTTTCCATCTGGTGTGCGTGTGCGTGAGCCAAGTCACAGTCTGACTGCGCAACGAGCTCTTCGGGGAACAAAGAAACACTCTTCTAGTTACTCAGAGCATGGGGTCTCCTCTCTGGGGACGTAAACAAGATCCTAGACGTCTCAGTATGCAGGCAGATATGGAAACCCCTGGAGACTGACCTTACACTGACTGGCTGCTTTCACCTTAATCAGAACAAGAGTCTGTCTGTCCTGCTGCAGGAGAACATCTAAAACTAAAAGAAAGCTTGTACATCCCTTCAGTGATTTTTTCAAAGAAGTCCATATATAATTAGATTTTTTTTAGGATTAACACAACTGACAAAGACCTTTCAACTAGAAATGTCTGAGAAAATACGTTATGAGAAGTGACATGTTTTGATGGAGTGATGGACTGCTAGTTTGTATTCTTGCTGTAGCTACAACTTGACTGACATGATCACAAAGGATGTCAGTATTGGGTTTGTATGCCACGTTGACACTGTGACAGATACGTCCCCTTGGCTTTGTTATCCTATGAAAGAGAATGAAATGTTTTGATCAATTTTTTTCTAATGTGCAAACTGATGTGGGAACTTGGACACAATGTACAAACTGTACAACAGAGACGCCTAACTAAAAAATATGTAGGTCTGATCAAAACATGCTCAGAGCTACAGTCTTTAATATCCAGACGATATATTATTCAAACTGATGGGTTTGCTTTGCAATGTAACTCCAGGAAGCATTTCAATACACACAGGCATGGGCGTAATTTCCACTGGGGACAGGGGGGACATGTCCCCCCCACTTTTCAAAATCCAGTTTGTGTCCCCCCCACTTCTCAAATGTGTTTTTTTTTTTACGCAAGTGGTCATCGTCACGGAGGAACGTCTGTGTGTGTGTGGCAGGAGCGCAGTTTGTGTGAGAGAGAGAGAAAGAGAGAGAGAGACAGAGAGAGACAGAGAGAGTTACAGGGGTTGTTGTTAGTATCTGGTGCTAGCTCGGAGCTAACGGAGATTAGAAGCTGTTTCAACAATAAGGAGAGGGAGAGTCCTCTCCTGTCGGACTGACAGGCTGAGATAACGTCAGCTCAGGGAGGTAAAGGACTCGCTGAGTGATTATAAACTTTAGTTATCTCAGTGGGTCTCAAACGGTTTGGTCTACAAATATTTCCATCTATTTAATATAGTTGTTCAAAATAAGTTAAAAAATAATTCCATTGTCAGTAAAAAATAAAAAACACAGTTTGAATGGGAAGTGATTAGTAAAATATGCATAAATAAAAAGAAAGAATGCAGACTAGGTAAGATAAAGATAGGAGAGAGGAGTATATCAATGATGTGTTATTGGTTGTGAGCATATTCTAATGGATTTTGGAGTATTGAAATATATACAGTTTTGTTTCATGAGTGTTGAGAGTTGTATCCATAAATCTCTTAATTTGTGCACCAGATTGATGCTTTAACTTCAATTTAAAGAAAAAAATCTTACCGGGGGTGCATGCCCTCAGACCCCCCTATAGGATGTGAGGTCATCGCAAATAAAACAGGTTCATGGATAGATAAGTTTGCACACTCATTATATACACTACACATTTTTCTTGGATTAGTTAACACCATAGTCCCTAATATATATTTGTAGAAAGGCAGGAAATGGAATTAAATAGAGAACAATGTTTCATTGCGGAGGACCCCCTGTTTTGTGTCCCCCCCACTTCTCAAACCAAAGTTACACCCTAGCACACAGGTACACACTAAACGAGTATAACAAAATAACAAAACACTATGCAATATTTATGTTGTGTGATACCGTACATTTTATAACTTTTTAGTCAATAGAAAACATGGAAAAATGTGTGGATGACAGTATGTTTGTGTTGGATGCAACAGGAAGTGTGATTGTTGAAATCCAGATCCCATTGTTCTTATTGTAGAAATAGTATTGTTTTACTCAGATAGTATGCATAACGGAGTGTGTTCTTTAAACATGATACATTTCCTAATATCAGATTTTTAAAACAATGTTTTGTGATAGAATGTGTATTTTTTCAGTAGTACATATCCCTACAGTACACTAAACACACTCTAAAGTGAGGGTTACATTAATGTCATCATCAAACACAGCATCATATGCCTGTTTAACTAAAACAATAACAACAATGTATGGTTAAATGTTTCGCTTTACAGAATAGTTTGAAGCTTAATTCATAACGTTGACATTCCATTTTTGCATTTCTACTACAGCTATTTTTTTGTTTTTGTGTAATAGTCACTTGACTAGCACGTATAAGATGAGGAGGTCATCATGACAGCGTCTCAAATTTGTTTTCTCAGCAGTGCTTGAACTTAATGGCGTCCTGAAGAAGCCTGAATAATAATATTGTTGATACAATTCCTAAGAAGACTTGTCATATCCTTGTTCAACAAAGCTGTACACTTCTCCGACAGACTGATATTTATCTGAAAAGGACCTTTTTTACCTCTTGCTGAAGAGACTCTGATTCGTCACTGTAATGATGTGTCGAGTGAGCAATACATATCATTTAACTGGGCCACCAAAAGCACTAAATGAATCATTCCTTATCATGATGCCTGGTATACTGAATGTGAAATTTAGATTAGTTTTATCATGCATCTTATTTTCACAGGAACACACAGCAGTAGAATGAGTAATCTGCGCCTGTCCAGATGACAGCAACTATATTAAAGATAAAGACCCCTTTTAAATGTCCTTGGTTGGTCCTGCGTTAATTAAAATGTAATATTTGTTTAAACACTCCTGAGATCATATCTGTCTCTCTCACACACACATGTGTCTTGTTGTGAGCGGGTATCTACTTGCAGGATGCAAAAATGAATCGATAAAAAAAGGTTGAATTGTCATTTTGATTACAGAATAAAAGATTAGGTTGGACAGCATCATTATTATTAAACCACAGCTGTGATAGCCTTCAGCTGGCCAAAAAGGAAAACAGTGTCTTCAATCACTACTGGAGTGAAGCGAAGGAGAATAATCAATCAGCCCTAGGACACGATGTGATGAAGCAGCATCCTGGTAAGTATAAACATAAAACTCACAGAAACAAAGCAAGACACAGAGCAAGATAAGGATCACTTAACTTCAGGAAAGGCTGTTCAAGTCAGCTTTCTAAAGAAAAAGTACAAATTTGATCTAAGAACACAACAAAGAAGGGGCATGGCTTGACTGCAGTGATGGATTGTATCTTCACAAACAGCACCGCAGGATCAAATGTAATGTACCTATGGAACTCTATGAACCACTATGATAACACATAAATGCATTGACTCCCTTTGAGTTGCAGCTCATGTCACATCATAGACTGGGTTAAATGGCGTGTAAAACCTTTATGACAGTGAGTTTCAATAAAATCCTTCAGCTGGAACATCTGTTGGTTGGTGCAGACATAAAACACATAGAAAGTTTAACACTAAAACGAGTAAAGAACATACAGGAGTGGAAGAAATTAAGAATCAAATATATACAGACCAACTAAGCTGAGAGCTGAATGTAAAGGAAGTATTGCATCTTATTTGCATCTTTAACTGTCCAAACACGGCAGCTATAATAATCGTGAGGCTGTTTTCTGTGTCACTGTGACCTGAGGGCAGCTTCAGCCACCAGATGCTTCTTTCCCTCATCCCCTTTTTTCACTTTAACACAAACACTGCATCAATATGTCTTCAAACTATATAAGAAATGTTTATTTAATTTGCATTTCTTTCATTTAGCTCTGAGACACAATTAAAGGCACGCCTCAATTCCTGCATTAAAAACATGTACAAGCAACCAGACAAAGGAGTACATAATACTAAAAAACAAAATCTGCAGTGTTGGTTGGAGCAGAATAAGAGCTGTGAATAAACATAACAAAGTGTGTCCAAACACATTCATTTTAACGACCAATCACCAAGCGTACAACTCAAACACTCAAAGTAAAAGAGAGGCACTCTTTTTCCTTCACTACAAATCATAACACGTATCCCTCTGCTGCTGTACACAAGCTCTTATAAGACATGACCAGTGTCGGATCTAGTAACAATTTTACTTGGGGGGCCATGCTGGGGACAGCTTTTTTATGAGAGGGGCACATTTAATACGGGACGAAAGAGACAAAAGCCGGTGTTTTAACATTTTTGGTTTTGTATAATCACAAAAGAAAGCAACATAATTTGTTAGTTAAAATGTTATTCAATTACATTTGAAAAATAAAATGTATTCAACTTAACGTTGGCTACTTACAGCACAACGCTACCTACAATTGTATTATCATTATAAACTCTTCTTTAGAAGGGGGCCATAAACTCATTGTTACAGGGGCACTGGCCACCGTTGTCCTCCCCCCCAGAACCGCCTCTGGACACTTCTCCTGAACGCATTGAGCTGAAGGAGAGACAGCAGCAGCTCCCCCCGGCGGCGGAGGTTGTCTGACCGCACCTCGGTTGTAGAGCTCAACGTGCACTTTGGTGCAAGATGAAAATCGCATGACAGACAACTTTGCAATAATCTGTTCCACTTTGAATTAAACCAAACGTGCTGATCTGCACCTCTGTGTCTATTTACCACGTCCACATGTATGATGACAGAAAAAGCAGGTTAATAACATTAGGAAAGCCAAGAGAACTTCACCTACCTCCTCCACTGTAAGAGGCATGCAGATGCGGTACTCCTTCATCAGCATAGTCCCTGCACAAAGGTGATGTCAACACAGAGGAAGATGTACGGGTGTCGGGATTCAGTCTTGGGCGATATTGGCTAGTCAGTTATGTAATTGAAATCATTTGTCCGAAACGAGAAAACTGAGTTTCACAAATTCACTAAATCCCTCCGCAGCTCCTGAGACTGCTCCGCTTTGTCTAGGTGATTCTCAAAGTACAATGAGATCTTTAGGGGGCTAGAATAACCCTGCCATCAGTTGCCACTTTAAAACTACTCAAACATCTGGATAACGTCTGCAGTGTGGAAAGTGTAAAGAAATCACAACCCAAAAAATAAGTCGCTTCGAGCAACAACCGCTGATTCAAGCTGCTTCTTGAAGCTGATCGCGTCCTGGACAAAGATTCAGGTTTTCAATGCTCCCTGGCTCTGCAGACATTCAGCACTGCTGGTTTAACCGAGATCACTTCAGAGTTGTTGACCACATGTACCAGCGTGTCTCCTGCCTTTCCTGACAGCTCCGTGTGGTGTATACCTGCGTCAAGTGAGCCAGAAAGCGACAGCATTGTACAGGAAACACTAGGATTTCAGAGTAAAAGCGTCACTATAACAGAACAGATCCAATCACTGATCTACTGTATTACTATTGATACAAGTAATAGGCTAGTGAAAGTGTATAATAGCCCGTTTGTTGGTATGTTTTTGTGGAGGTTTTCAATAGTGGCGTCTGCGTAAAATGTTCAATCATATTTTATTTTGTAAACTATGGGAAGTTCATCATGTGTTTGTGGCTCGTTTATCACAAGTCTGCCTCTTATATAGCTTTTTCCATGAATTGCAGAGCAGGGGATTAGCTTGTGGATTTCAATTTGCAATTTAAACTTAATGTTAAAACAGATTAGTGAAAAAATTATATCCATTCTTATGTTGCATTTGTATGTATCTCCCAAAACCTCTGTTGAAGTAACTAAATGTGAAATGTGGCAGCAGCATGCATAATTGTGTTTATGTTTTATAATTATAATTCTGAATTTTTCGATTATTTTGTTGTTGTTGTTTTTATCAATCAAATCAAAACCCTTTTATTAAGCTTATGAGAATGACAGAGTTTGTCCCCCGTTATAGACGGTCTATCATAAAACATATAACAAAGGTGGTCTATTTAAAGGCTTATTCAGTTGTTGGTTCTGGGACAGCACACAGAGTCTAGTTCTGGCCTGGGACCATCCTGGTTGTAGAGCTGACCTTGGTTCTGAACTGGAGCTGGCCTTGGTTCTGAAATCCAGCCAGAATTAAAAGTGTGTTGGTTGAGTTCAAGTTTTTCACATAAACTAAACTAACTATATGATTATTTAAAACAAAACCTACAGATGCTTTCCCCTCTCATGCCTAAATATACTTTCTAAGAAGTCACCTTTATAAAGAGTTTATACATTTACCTAATGTAAATGTATGGTTTTGTTTGTTGCTTTAAAGGTTTGAGGTCAGAGGTCAAACCCTCCAGGAGGAAGCCTTCTGATGAATGAAGCATATTTATAAGTGTCTTCATGTAGGATGATGAACTATCAACCCAAAAGCTTTTCATTTTAATGGCATAACACTGATCTGTTTTAACATTATAAACTGTTAGGTCATGATAATTCTAGATAGCAGTCAAAGCTACTTGCAGTTGTGTTAACGAGCTAAGTTAAGAGTTATCTGGTTACAATATGCACCATCTTTCCTCAGGTGCATATTGTTTGTTTCTTTTAGTCTTCATACGTAGTGTCTTCTGACGTGTTCTCTGTAACTGTAGTTGCAGAAAACATTTACCTGGCAATCTTGGGAGGGGACATACATTTTATTTCTATGGTTAAATCGTTCCTGTCTGTCTGCTAACACTTAGTTCAATTTATGAGACAAAAACTGTAATACACACATTACGACATATATATATTCAAACCTCTATCTTGTCTTTTCTTAGTTCTGGAGCATTATTTAACACAACTGGAACATGCATGGTTTGGCATGCAGTGCTCTATTTAAACTGCAGATAGCGCTAGAGATCTTTCTTTCATTGATGACAGTTGCAACGAAGACAAGTACGTGTCTGACATAAATTATGTTTAATGTAACACTTATCAGGAGTTTACGGAGCAATTGTATATATTTGACCCCTACGTTTGTCGAAAATAGGATAAGGCATTCCAGTCCTTGGATAAGTGGTTGCACGGTACAGTCATTATGCATTTTTGTTTTTACAAGGGTGTACTGTAGGCTATGTGTCTCTCACTGTATGTTTTATGTTGTGCTTTTACTTGGTTCTGATAAACAAAAGGCCTATGGGCATACTTAGTTTACAGCATGATTTACCAACAACAGTAAAAAAATATATATATTTTGAGATTTGACGGAGCAGGGTGTACTTGTACTTTTAATAGTTCTTTTATTAGAGATGTGTCAGTTGTCTGTGTTTGCTTTTAGAGTGTGTCAGGATGGATCCCTTGTCTTTTTATCTGCAAACTAAATCTACGGGTACAAATAAAGAACCTGAACCTGAACAGAGTCGGTTTGTAGGCTCCACTATATGGCACCATTTTAGATGGTATAATGGTATACATAAAGGCTATAGGATATACCTTCATAAAGTTGTGTGTGAAATGACTTAAAGTAAAACAATAATTCAATTAATATTGTGATTCACAGTAATAGATGATAAGCCCACATACTCAAAAATAAGACATTTAAGGATATATTCTCTTAAGATTGTTACCTATATGACTGGTTTTCATACCAGCTGTAGTATGCGAGGTTGCTTGTTATTTCTCATGAAATAAGAGATGTCATAATTTAAGATGTCAGTGTTGTGGCTGCTGGGATAAGTAACACTTCCCCCTGTGCTGGAATTAAGGAAGAAAACAGCAGTTCTTATGTTTTGACTCAAGAGGGTGCAAAACACCAACATGGCTTTGTATCTGTGAACTACAGAGGCAGCACAGACCAAGAATAATATTTGATTGAGTGTATATATGTGTACAGTACCTAAGCATCTGATGCACACACCCTCAAATATGAAGATCATAATGTATGTTTCATGATTCAAACGACAACTCTTCCACCATTATAGAAATCATGAACACACAGAAACACCTTTTCCACATTCAGCACAGTAGCTAATGGCAGGAGTCAAAACTGAGCTAAGATTCTTAAAACCAACCGACTGTCTAATAATGAAATATATTACATTATTATATATGTTTTATTAGTTTGGCTCCAGTAGATACTTATTACTTTATATTTATATTTTATTCATATAATGCAATCTTAAATATTTGTTAAACTCTGCTAATAGTTTTACAAAGCATGACATCTTATACCATGCAAGGTTTATTACAAGTGGTTATCATTTTTCAGTTAAGCATTCATATTGCTTTATACTTAGCGTTTGAAAAAAGTATCTTACACGTGTTAACTACCATAACTAAACAGTTTCAAAGACAATTAGAGAAGTGCTCGTATGATCGTGACAAATTACAAATGTTAAGTTTCTGAAATGGAGTAGTGTCCTATAAACATCAATAACACCTTATATGATGACTTTTTGAGTATCCAGAAGACATGATGCTAAGCTTTTTAAGTTGCCAAAGTGATGACACGTCATATAGCTATACAGACACATCTTCTCAAACAAACATACAAACCAGAATCTGTTTATCCCAGACAGCATCACAGCGTCGGAAGAGACGGGAAATTGTTGCTAAGGGACATGGCTTCCTCGCCTCTTGCCGCTTAACATCATTACTTGGCCTGTTTCTCTGCTCGTACCAACGTGGGGGTTGGGCTGTCGCTGAAATTAATAATGGGTTTATTGGAGTCGTCGCTCTGGGGAAGCAAACACCGATGTTAGATGGGCGTAACAGTCCAGCTAAGTGGTTGCATTACATCCAGGTGAATAGACTGGCAGGGGGTCACGGTGGATGTTTTGTATTCCTCTTTTGTGTTAACAGGGACTTTCTTTCTGTTATAGCAGGGAATGATTATGATTAATTGATATCCAAATTCGACATGGAACCACTGCTTATCAGAAATACACTGTGCGGTATCAAGGATGTTTGAGTACCCATTTAAAACTAAGATTTATTTGGTCCTCCTATTGCTTGGTGGGGAATGTTTTAGTTTTATATTCTGCTTTTCATATTATTCTGCTCTCTCAGGGAAAACATGACACTGGTAATCCTGACCAACCACCCCAACACACATTTACAGGACCCAAATTAACATTTCCACAACAGGAAAATACAGTTACACCATGAGACAGAACAACAGTGTTTTATCATGTCATGTATGAACCAGGGGTTAAGCACCATGAGTGCCAGCATTGTGGCTCTGCAGAACAGTAAATGGTGTGCTGTTTTTTGGTGAGAAAACATGAATAATGCTGTTATCAGAAGTGCATGGTTTCACCCCAGGGATTAGCACACCTCATCAGCATGTGATATATTCATAGACACTAGATATACCACACTGGATGTTGACAAATACACATACATACTAAAATAAACTTCACAGCACTTGTTCCAACACAGTTGTTTGGGGTGTGATGTCAAACCCACACCAGTGAGGGGGGAAATATCAGTAGAGAGGTGATATTAACAATTGAACAAAGTCCAAAGAGACTTTGACTTTGATGGGTATTTTGAAGTACAGACTGTGTAAGTTTATCCAAATATGAATCTGGAGCCAGATAGGAGAATTATCATAAAACTGGACCTGTCCGAGGAGGCAATAAGCAGGGTAAAGAGCAGTGCATAATGAGATTGAATTTGGCTGAGGGTAGAGGATGAGGTCATGCACATTAACATGAGGCATGGCAATATGAGAAGCCTGCAGAGTTGCAGGACAGAAGATGTGTCTTGACTTTCTGTTAGTCAAACAAAGACAAAGAAGAAGTTTGAGCGGGTTAAAAATATAGAAGAACAATATGTGGGGATCCAGCAGCACATTGTTGACCAGAGAATGTCAAGGATATCCAGCCTGTTTTAAAAGAACACAACACTCTGTTTACTTTTATGTACGTCACTGCTTTCTTCTTACAGGTGTGGATGTAAAGAAACTGAACACTGACTTTTATTTCTTACCTCAGCTGTTAAGAAGTCTTCTTTTCTCCTTCATGCTGCTTTTGTTCCTGCAGATCAAAGGTGTGTCTGATTTATCTCTTCACCTTCCACACCTTCCTTTCATATCAAGGTTGAAAGTGTTTTTCTGCACTTTTTCTGCAATTTCTTCTGCTGCAATTCTTCTAATAAACACACCAATCAAGCAATGACTTCTATCTTTTCCCTCTGTCAAACATTTTCTTAGCAGCAGCTGTGTTGTTTTATCATAAATGCAGGATGATTACTGTGGGAAGGAGCAGTGGAGCACTCATTCACAATCAAAAATAAGAACATAGGACAGCAGAAAACACAACAACAACATCAGCATGCAGCATCAAGTGGCATTAAGCGTTACATATCATTTACAAATGAAAGATGAGGACATTGTATCAACACATGGCTCACAAATGCTGTTCTTCTTTTACCACATGTGCGCTCACCCTTATCAATCATGCAGATGCAACCTTTTAGAGAGGAGATTGATGCTTCGTTGTCAACACTGTTTCCATGGATACACTGAGATCTCAGCTTTCCTTTTTGCTGGTGTGAAACCCAAACATGAAGGGAGTGGTGGTGGTGGCTCAGGACCAGAATTACCAAGAAAGAAGTGTACCAATCCCATAACCGAGGCCCCCATAATGAGCCTTTTTTATCCAGGTAATTTCAGACTCCCCACTTCCCAATCTCGTGGGTCAGAGAGCCATCTGGGTGTCATGCTCATTTCATCTAAAGCAGAAAATTGCCTCTTGCATAATGTATAATGAAATCTGAACTTATTGTGTGAGATGCAGCGTGATTTTTCATCTTGGGGCTCAGATTGCATTTCTCCTTCTAGATTAAACAACAACTGCTCAATATCACAGCTATCAGGGTGTGATGTAGGATGAGATCAGACTGATTTGAGATGTATGCATATATGTCTGTCTCTTCGTTGATATGCAAATACTTAATGTCTTGAGTGCATGACCAAGTGCAATAATTCCAGGGTTATTTTGTTTCTGCTTTGTCACAGTGGCCGCGGTGCTTTTTAAGGCTGCTGATCAACCCCTGCCAAGCTGCTGCCTCCATGTCACTATGGAGACACTGGTTGCTATACATCAGCCAATCAGTGCAGAGTAAGAGATGCTAAAAAAGTCGGCTTAAATATTTGTTGTGTTGTTTTGTGCACGTTCAGGAAGTACATCCGATCTGTACTGTGTGTTTCAGTTTGTGTGTCTTTTCCTCCCCATTGTTTAGTCTCCTTCCACATTATTCTCTTATTGTGTGAAATGAAGTTTGAATCAGAACAGCAGAACGATACAATTAACACAATGTTGTGTCTCTTGTGAAAAAAGTTTGCATCGCCACATCAGCGTGTCAAAGATATTTAAAAAAAAGTAAAGCAAACCACATTTAGTTAAAAAAAAAAAGAAAAAGAAGATATCTGGTTAAAATTAACCAGATATTTGGATGAAAAGTTGCCTTATAATCACTATCTTTACATAATATATCCTATTTTTGTGTATGTGCCAGTTTTACGGCCCGTCCACACGGCGGTGTGCGTTGAAGTTTGCCGGCGGGCGTGTCTGAAACTCGACCAACAACCAATCACATGAATCTCCCGCCCCGGACACACAAGCACGCGGTTTGATTGGCTAGAGCTTGTGCTGGCATATGATTAGATTTGCTGGCGCTTCCGTCGAAGCTTCAAAAGTTGAACATTGCTCAACTTTTGCAGCGAGCAACGCCAGCAAAGCGAAACGACGCTCCCACAATGCAGTTCGGCGAAGCGTGACGTCAACCCATTCAAAGTGAACGGGCAGAAGCGTTGAAGCTTCAACGCACGCCGCTGTGTGGACGGGCCGTTATGATGTGTGTCCACTTGAGGGCAGGAATTGAAGAATATGCAGAAGGGAGGTGTTTTAATAATCTCAAAATCCAAAGTTTTATTATATATATAAAATTATACTTTTCTGAACATTTGTTATTTGGTTTTACCTGATCAAAAAATGTCTGGTGTGAATTTATAATATATTTGCTTTTTGAAAGATAGCAATGGTAAAGAAGAATAGCAAACTGAGCTGAAAGAAAAGAGAAATATCTGGGGAAGAGAAAGGGGATGAGAACGAAATTGGAAAGTGTTCAAAAAAAGTAAAGTGTGAGAGAGAAACAGATTGGAAAGGGGAGTTAATGATCCTTCAGATGGAGGCTAATGAGTTCATCCGAGGGGCTTCGAGGTGCTGTCTAGACCTTGATGATAGTTAGAAGCACACACACACACACACACACACACCCACACACATACCCCCAGCCACCCACTTTCCCACCCCTCCACCCACCCACCCACACACACCCCCCCACCCCCCCCCCCCCCACACACACACACACACACACACACACACACACACACACACACACACACACACACACACACACACACACACACAAACACACACACACACAGACACAACTTCCCTGACCCTTCCTTCACCTCCTCACCTGTGGAGTTGTAACAAAGCGACACCATGAATTGATGAGATCCTCGCTCCAGTATTACTGATGTTAACATCTTGCCCCCAGCCGCTCAGGCAACTACTGCTTCTTATTAACATAATTTAGAGACACTTAAAGTTTAAAACCAAGACGTGACCCGGACCTCTAGCACCTTCTGAATATTTAAATATGGAAAGTCACCATGAGATAAAAACATGACTTTAACCCTAACAAATGAGTTAGAAGTTCACTGCAGCTCCTGAATGAGTTTCCTTGTGTTGATATTTATTATCATAGAAACCCTGAGAGAATAACTTATTCACAAGTTTTACAAACAACAGATTTATAATGAGCTTCTTCTTTTTTTTTTTTTTAACAGTACAAACCATTTATCTACACTCTGCTTTCTGTGATTGTGTGTGAGTATGAATGGAGGTTGCAGGCCGTTTTAGTGGTGGTTGTTTGCACTGCAGCAATCTCCTCACTGTAAACGGTGTGTTGTCTTTGATGGCCGGGCTTACTCACCTGCGTCAGCTCCACGATTAATAATGTAGGCGCCTCGCTCCTCAGAGGAACAACACTGATTGGATGGAAATATTGCTCAATGTGATCCTCCTCTGCCAATTAATAAATACCGCGTACACACACATGCGCACAGATGATTATACAGTACATGCATGTCACATTTTGAAACACATGCTAGACACGTGACACACACACACACACACACACACACACACACACACACACACACACACACACACACACACACACACACACACACACACACACACACACACACACACACACAGACAAACAGCTGCCTGTACTAAGGTAGATGTGACTCTGTGTCCGTCTGCAACACATGTGGGTTTCTTCATTAGACATGCTCGATATTCGTCCAATCCGATCCAGTAGAAACAATTGGCTTAATAATGTTTTTCCTCCCCACGTGTCTCTGTGCATCAACCTTGAAGTTACTTAAAAAATACAGTACACATCCAATAATAAAAAAACACAACACACGAGAAAAGTGTCTCATTTGTCACAGGACGTCAGCTCGACCTCCCAGAGTAGGACACAACACGACTGTTCAATTGGATTTTGTTTGATTGAAATGAATGATTGTACTGTAGGACCCATTTTAGAGATATATTGATGTGTGTGTCAGTATCTGTTTAAACGTTTGCCTCTTTCAGTCTTAGTTGGTATTTTTAGGTGCACTTTGTGTCATTTCCTGCAAACAGACTAAAGTGATGTTAGTGGTTTGCACCATTCTAGCTTCAGATGTCAAATTAACCTTTTTTGCCGGACTGGAGCTCAGCCCTAAGTCTGAGAGATATAGAATAAAAAACAGCTGATGCACAATACTGCCATGCAACAGGTGTTTCTGAATAATTTGTGAAAGTATATTGTATTTTTTGTTTACTTTCAGTTGTTTTTAAAAGTAGCAATGATCCAAAAACGTTATTACCAGCTAAATGTACTACAGTGGTAAGAGTAAAAGCTATTTCCCCCGTGACTGTTGAATAATCAACATCTGGTTCAGGTGCAGCTAGTTTTAATTACTTTAAATGCAGTTTATTTCAGTGGTTGCACCTTAACTTGAATGATTAACAGGGATCAATAACAATTATGCACAGACTATGTATTTTTTGTATTTAAATTAAACATCAGAGGGGTGTACAGGTGAAAATACCCCTTAAGTGGAACTGCTACCAATTAAACTCCTGAAGTCTGTGACCAGAATCATTTTTGTAAGATATGTTGTAATGTCTTTACAGGCCCAAATTACATGTTGAATTAAGAGTATCCTAAATGGCACTACTCAAATAAAGTACAAGTACCTCAGAATTGTACAGAAGAACATTACTTTGAAAGTAACCATGGAATTACTCGCTGTATAGGTCCATACTTTTCACCAATTTTTACTTGTCTAACTGAGGCACTTAGGAACTAAATTGACTTCAAGCCAGGTGCATTTTAAGTATATTGTGAATGGATAAATAGAAAGACGATTTTCAGATCAGAGTGCATATTAACCTACTTTGTTTAATAAACATTTTAAATCACAAAAGACCATTGTCGTGTCTTTAAAAAGTAAGGGAGTTGGATTTGTATAATAATAAAAATTTGAAAACAACACTCTGGAAAGGAAGGCAGACAGATTCAATCAAAAACATGTTCTACAATGAATACACATAGACTTGTCACAGCTGAGACGCACACATTATTGCTAATCAAGACAAAGTAAAAAAATAAATAATTGACGTGGGTGGACAACTTCATATTAAAAGCAACAGGATGTGATAGTGAGCCAGCTTCAATCCCATTCATATTTTCTTAATCAGATACCAAACAGTTTGTGTCAACCCTGAAACAGCCACTCATGTTACGGAGGAAATGCTCTTTAGCCACAGCTGCAGAGGCCCGATCACAGAGCTAGAGGACGCTGTGAGACGTCGTGGGACGCTGTTGGACGCGGTGGGACGCTGTGGGACGCTGTGGGATGCTGTGGGACACTGATGGACGATTCTGCAGGCTGAATCAGAGCAGAGCGTTACTGTAAGAGACCGGCAGTGTCAGCAGCAGTAACACACCACTCTGATCAGCTGGAGGCGCAGAGAAACTGCTGCGCTGTCTTTGACCCCAAGCTTTTTGGGAGACCTGAAGTGAATATCTGCTTGTGGAGGAAGTATCCCTCCCACTCTCTCCTTCTGTTCATTGGCAAAACCTGTAAATGAATGACGCTCAATATGCATTACTTAAACAATCCGACAGGCATCAACAATTCAAACCTCTTGAGGGAAACAGAAGCCATCATTAAATCCACTGTGCCCTTTTGTTCAGCCAACACAACAGTGGTATCTCTCTCTTTCTTTTATTCTTACTTTCATTGTCCCTCTCTCACAGTCACCATGGTGACTACGAAGCTCATATGAAAAGCGAGCATGTCATGTATAATGAGAAAAAGTAAAATAAAGATTTGGACTTATGTGCTCTCCGCCCACGTTGCCCAAGAGTGAGTCACAGGCCGGCATGATGGAGATGAGAGCTTTTACAGAGCAAGTGAGGAAAATGGTCGTTCTGCCGGCGTCATTCAGAAGTGATGTTAGAAAACGAGCAGGGAGGAACTGACTGCACTTATTTTTGCTTTTGCTTTGCAATCTCACCTAAAAAAAATGGACACGAATGAAGCCGCTGTGACCAATTTCAAGTACAAATGGCACAGTCACCAAGGAACCAGCTCCCTTCGGCGTACGCAACTTTAGAATTACATTTATTTTCTGTTCATGAACTTAATTTCGACTGAGTTTTTTCATGAAAACGTTTTGCTCTTACTCACTTTACTGCAAGTTCAAGGGAAACATATTATGTTCGTTTTCAGGTTCATATTTGTCTTTTGAGCATTTTCTGTGTGATTTCTATCTGCTTTACTGTTCAAGAGTCTTGATTTTTTCTCATACATACACCTCTTTTCACCCTCTGTCTGAAACCAGAGCCCATGCAGTCTTGTCTGATTGGTCATCACGTAGAATGTGTTGGTACGCTACCCAATAGCAGAGCGAGTGTTACTTTGTGACTTCAGTGGTTCGCGGGAGTAAACAAAGGAGTCCAATGGAGGCGTCTCATGCAGTGGGGGAGTGTGTGAGAGAGGAACTCCTTCTGTAGGGATTTTAGCCGTTGCAGACCATTTACCTTCACAAAAACATACTACAGGAAAGGGACCCCCAAGAAAGCATAATAGGGCCTCTTTAATTAATTTGAGTGAAGTACAGTAAAAAGAAGAAAATAATCAAACAGGACAGTTTTTAGTATTTCTCTTCAAATTAAATGAATGTTAAATCCATCTTTCCGTCACAACCTGTATTATCTTAAAGGTGACTTATCATGCAAAATGCACTTTTGTACATCTTTTATACATGAATATGTGTCCCCGGTGTTCCAGGGAACTCACCAAGTGTCAGAAAACACAACCCTCTCTATTTTCCTCCATACCCAAATCTCTTAAAAAGGGGCTGCAACGGATCTGATACAGACTGATCCAGATTTGAACACTTCTATGACGTCACAGAAGTGGCGCTACGGCTATTGTGCCAACTCCACCAATCAGGAGGAGACAGCCACGGACATTGCCGTTGGAAAGCGCTGGAGACGCTGTAGTACATATGCCAGGCCTGTAGATGGTGCTGTTCTCACAGAATCAGCCCATGCAAAGACAGTGTTAAATTGAGCGAAATGAGGAATGGCTAAAATGCATGATCTGTTTGGTATTTTTTTAAATAAAAAGTATAAATATGCCTTATATAGGTATGGTCCTACACTATATTATTCAAATATAGCATGATAGGTCCACTTTAAGGTTAATTAGCATAATCATATTAGGTGCCTGTTATTTTACACTTGTTACATGACATTGCTTCATTTTCTTCAGGAGGAAGTAAATGAATACACGAACAACAACTAAATCAAAGACAGAGAAACTTGGGCGAGAAGTAACAAAACAAAAACGACTGTCAAACTATTGCTGTTTGCTCCCGACAAACAGTTTATTTTCTCCGTGATTACCCATAGCTGGCTCTGTCAGTCTGACTAAGTACTACATTTCTTGTCTTCCTTTCTCCGCTCTTCTGTTACATAATGAGAAAAGAAAACATGATGGCAGTGCTCAAATCTATTCTTCCCCAAGGGCCGGGTCTGAATAACGCCCTCATGCTCATCATTCTTAACAATTGTTTCCAGTGCGTGTGTGTCTGTGTGTTTTGGGCAATTATTGCCTGACCTTTTCTTCCACCTCTCCTCCATATTGATTGTGAAAAACAGACATAGATTAATAATTCACAAAAAAAACAGTGGGAGTTTTGACTATACTCTTGTTGCCCATGGCAGCAGGACCAGAGCATGTGTTGCTTTGCACCTTCTTGTGCTTAAAATGTATATTAAAACCATCTGTTCTCTAAAGGCCTTTGCACACCAAGTCCTAACCCCTCACCCTGCCATCTGATAAAAATAGCTACACAGAAACTTTCTACAGAGAATTGTAATGTTGTGTTTGTTCAGTCTTCATTTTGAGTACTGTGTGAGTAAAGGTTGAATATAATGTGGGTCATTGTCAGCATCATTATTGCCACCTGTTGAACAGAGCTGTAGATCTAGTGAAAGGTCTGCCTGCAGAAATGTGACTGCTGTATTTGAGCTGGATTGAGTATCTTCATGTGGGTTTGAAGATTATAGAATGGAGTGGAAATGTTGGTGTAAACCCTGAGTTGATGATTTCCGGTAATGGCAGTCTATGAGTTTAGATTAGATTAGAAAGCTGATAATGGAGTTGATATTCCCAAATTCCCCTTTACACAAAACAAGATTGGAATGGAATTATCTGTTTTTTCAGAATGGTAATTTGTTGAAATATAACCCTGCCTTCCGTGATAAAATGTTTCCACTTGTTCTCCTCTTTTCTTTCCAGTAAGAATAACTGATTAAGTCGATCACTCTCAACCCAGGCGACATCATCTCCACATCCATCCTTGCTCTGCTCCTCTACCTCCAGGACTAGATCACGTCTGGTATGTATACAGGAGGATCACTGGTGGCCCGTCTCACTCTCACTGGGTTGGACTGCCTTATTACATGTCTATCTCCTTTCAGCAGTCACTACCGATCCAAGTCATTAGACAGCAGAGTGCCTGCTTGAGAGAGCACTGGAGCAGAAAGATAGAGAGGGGGAGGAAGAGGAGAGGGAACAGACAGAGGGAGAGGAAACGCTGATAAAAAGAAGGCCTACCTGTCGAGGAAAGCGTCAAAGAGGGAAAGGAAACAGAGGAGAGGAATGAAGTAATGGTGAATACTGAAAGAGAAAGAGAGGACCAATTTGCTGCCATGCAATGAAGAGACACAAAGAAATTGAAATGAAAAAACGGATAAAAGGTCAGAAAACAGAGATGACAGACAAAGAAAGAAGAGGACATCAAGGATGTGAAGTAAAGATTATAGACAGAATAGAAGCACACGCGAATTGTGTGACATGTTGATGAGGAAGATTAAAGGAAAGTGAACAGGGGTCAAATATATCCAACAATTGTTGACTTACAAAATGAAGAAAAGTAAGTATTTCACTCTAAAAATGTTGTACTTAAAACGTGGGCTTTGGTCTGGATCCAGAGAAAGTAGCAGCATTCAGAGCAAAAATGTAGCTGCAGTTTTAGGCTGTGCTTTAATTTGCTAAGATAGTACGCTTACGCTATGAGCACTTTGTCTATAAAGTTTACTGTCTTCGTAATTTCCCTTTCATTCTAATCTTGCATGGCTGGCCGAGCCTCAGAGGATTTATTTGACTTCTGTCAGTCAGTTTCACGGCCGGCTTGTGTCCATCTGTACTTTAGTGCGGTTAATGTTTCTCTCTGTTAACCTCATCACTCCATGCCCATCATTACATGTTATTTTTCATCTTTTTCCTACCGACTTTAAAGAATTGAAACTGAGAGATTTGAAACTCTGAGGCCAGCTCATGCACTCTCTGCGGGATGCAGCTGAATGCAAAATGCTGGAGCTGTCCTGCTGTGTGTGGAGAATAGTAGCAGCTTTGACAGATCTCAGTCAGAGGTCAGGGCTGGAAATAAAGGCTTTATATTCATAGCAGTGACTCAAAGGAATGGATGACTGCTGTATAAATCAGCTTTCTTCATCAATGAAGAAAGACGAAAGTGAGACAAATCAGTGGCATTCTTCTTCTCTAGCTGTACTGAAGACTTATTCACAAATGTTATAGATGGGACTTAAGGTAAGTAGAGGACAAAAAGACAAGAGTCATATTGCATAATCTCACATTTACTTAACACAGTAGTTGTTATTTAATATCATACATATATTTGTAACTACTTTATGGTTTGTGCAGTTGTGTTTTCTTCCCCAGTTAGATATTGTCTTGACTTTCTCAACATGAAAAAACATAAAAACAATTTTAGTTTTGAATAATGTGTATTGTGTTTTTGGTCTGTTAAGCACATTTCAACTATTTAAAGAACCACATCTGAGTGTCTGCACATTTTAAATCATGATTTAGTGTGTTTATGTTCACCAAATAATCATCTGCGCCCCTTTAGCTTTAGCAGGTAAATGCATTCTGCACAAATTCCATATAATCTACCAACACATTTATTCAGCCTTGGAGTACAGGTCAACAAATGACACAACACATGTCTGATCCATAAGCACATCTATATTTTTTAATTGGCATAATATACAAAAATAAACATAGTATGGAAACAGGTTTTAGAGAGCAAACAGTATCAAATAAAGCCATGAGGGGGTTCCAGAGAGTAGATAGTGTGCGCTCTGCTCTCGATGCTCGAAGCTAAAGGTCTCATGAATCATTTAGGGAGCTGTGTGCATCTATTAAATCCAACCCTGAGAAGACCTGCATGACCTGCGCTGTGTAAGGTCTCTGAAGCATTTCCAATAGGATTTACCCTCAATTCAACAATATGTTCTGCTTTAGAGGATCCTGAACAAAAGTCACTGTGAGTGTGTGAGCGACGACACAAGGATGGTTGAATTCCCAGTAAAGAAAAATCCCATATTTATTTCCTCAATAAATGCTAAACCACCTGTTAGTATATGTATGTTAACATAAGGAAGATACCTTGCTTTATTTCATGTTTTAAAAATAATGTACACAATAATAGGAGAAGAGAACTAACGAGAAAGCACAGCAATACACATTGATAGAGACCATGTGGAAAAACATGTACACATGATATCATGATTATTGACCTCTGTAGTTGTCAAATTGTATGTTAGGTTAAGGTATGATCTTTGACATGCTATACTTAGTCAGAACATTTACACATCTAGAATGAAGTGCAAGCGGGATGTATTGTTTTCAAGAATCTCAAGACTCCTAAAGACTTTATTTCTATATATTGAATTAAACATCTACATTTTTTTAGCTTGTGATTTAAAATTACAGACAGGTAACAACAACAACAATAACAACAATGACGACAACAGCTGAATGTGATGGCAGTATTCGTGTGAAGGTTTTATGAAATAATACAAACATATAACAAAGTAACCTTGTGATTGCAGACAGAGGAAAGGTTCCTCTCAAAAGCACTCAGAGCTGAATGTAATAATTTCTAGTTAAAGTTAAATCCCTGTGCATATAACAGCAAACTAGTTAACTACAACCTACGTATTTTAATTTGAATAGCTTAACATTGTAAGCACCATAAAAAAAGGTTTGTCTATACATGACACTTGAGGCCACCCTGAAAGGTCCCATGTCATGGCCATTTCTACTGATCATATTTCCATTGTTGAGGTATAGATTTATACTGTGCAATTTTCCAAACTCACATTGGTTTCTCATACAGCATCTCTGTAAAGTATGTGTATTCACCGTTATTCACTCCCCCCCCCCCCCCCATGAGCCCAGTGCGCTCTGATTGGTCGGGACGTTGAGGCTCGTTGCTGCGAGCTGCTGCGAGGCTTCTGTGTCGGCGATACAGCGAGAACAAGCAAAACTCATCCTGAGCACACACAAACACTCACAGCCGAAGTAAAGACAATAAGTGTGGCTTGATATTGAGTAAGAAAAAGGTTTATTATGCTTTTTAGTGGGCGTGTCAACAGGATGCCAGAGTGTGGTTCTCACGGGAGGAGGAAGCGTGTGTGCGGCGAATGCTTGTATTTAGCGGGATATTTAAGTTTCCTCAGCATGTATATCTATGTTAAAATGTAATGGGGAAGTAACTGAAAGTACTGATTGTGGATATTGCATCGACCGACCTGGAAGCACGTCTCCGTGGAGAGGACGCGCACAGATAGAGAGAGAGATTCCCTCCAACACAGGGTGAGATCGCTCCTTTGTGCCACGCTGATCTTCGTATTTTTCTTTTTGTGGATTATAGCCTGAAAAGGCCTACAGACATTTCTGTTTTTGCCGCCGACGGTCGCAGGAGCAACAGCCTTGTTTGTCAATCAACAATAGCCTGGAGTAGGCAGTAAAGAAACTTTTGGTGTATCGCAGAGCGACTGTTTATTTTATTTTTTTTGTGTTGTTTGGCTGGAAAACTGTCAATATAATGGTTCCATGTATGAAATCTGTCTCTGTTTATTTTGTTTAAGGAGCAGATTGTCCGTTTATCAGTTCTGTTTACCTTTTATAATATTATTTTATTCAAGAACCCCTTGTGCGTTTAATTAACACAACTATTTAAGATAGTTGATCGTTACAACCTTGTTTGTTTTAAACATCATAAATACACAAACAACAATGAATACTTGCAGGTTGTGTACCCGAATCTCCCGCTGGTCCAAACAAAGTAGGAACAGCATCGTTCTTCAGTGCCCTACACTGTACATATCCGGCATGAATCGCTGAAAGGTTTGGGAAGCTTTGTTTCGTGAAAGGCTGGCAGAGGGTGTGGCCTCTGGGTATCCCCACGTCAGAGTACCCGGGAAGTAAACAAGGGAAAATGAGAAATCTCCAACAAGGCGTTTTGGGGAGGTCTTTTCTGTGTAAGAGTTTTACTCCCTACAGGGTGTACTTTGATGGGTTTTGACTCAGCAGACCGTTTACATGCATAAAAACCTTCATAACACACAAGGGGAAGGGTAATCACCGGAAAAGCATGACATGGGACCTTTAAGTTAAATATAGGTCCAATGTAATATGCAACTCGATCAAATCTTAATGCTTTAAGGTAGCATTTTCAAATCAAAGGCAGCCCTTAAATGAAAAGATTATAATGTCATACTCATATATATGTTTTATTTCAAGTAAACATTTAAGCAGCATGCAGTTATTAAAGTCACACAATTTAATACAAATTTGCAATTGAAAATGTAATTGCCACAAACACGTACATTTATTAAAACCCCCCAAACATTTTTTTTTAAAGATTTATGTTATGAAAATCTTTTATATTTGTTCATTTTTTATGCAGATAACTTTTCTTAACATGTAAAGCATAACCCTACTGTTTAGCAAACGCTGTGGACAATAGTGGATTGGAGGTTAAGACACCAGAGGTCCTGAACATTGACCTGAAATAAACGACTGATCCACACTGGAGTATCTGGCAAGTGTTCCTCTATTGACAATCAATGGTATAGATTGGTTTTAAAAAGTCCTTTGAGAAAAGAAGAGGCTGAAGTGAGAAGAAGCCATTACAACGACCCACTGCTGCACTTAAAACACAGCCTTTCAGTTCAATAGCTCACCATTTTATATCTGTGTGGTACAATCCAAACCAGTCTTTCTTTTGTTAAACTTGCCTGGTCTTTTGTATTGAATCATTTAAGTCTTGAGGTTTAATCGTGTCTGGTCTGCTTGTTGACATACTTTGTTCTTATTGTTCAGTGTTTAATAGACTTTGGAAAATAATTGTACTTTCATTCGAAGGACAGATAATCGTACTGATTGACCATAAACAATTTAACATTACAGTTCTGATTGTCTATCACTATGGCATTGCTTGTTTGGCATAAAATCACTAAACCAAAGCCCAAAAACAATTAATAAGCACACACGGACTTTGTATAAAAGATAAGTTTGGTTTTGGTTCTGCTCGGCAGATGACTCTTAAGTCTCAGATGTTACTTAACCATTCCTCTGGTCTTGAACACCTCAAAAAGGAAGAGGTTTCCAAACAAGTCATATTCTCACTGCTTTAGCCCGTAAAGATAAGGTGAAATTCATAGTTTTTGTTGCGGCTGGTTAACTATCACAAGTCTCTCCAAGTTGATTATAATATTTTACTAACATAAACTAAGCTCAATTGGCAAGGGAGGTGGGAATAACTAGGACAACATCAGTTAAAGGGCTCAAGGTGTAGGTGTATTTTTCGTCTTTTTACCCAGGCTTTCAGACATTGTATCACCTCTGGCTAATCTAATGTGTCCGGCTCGGCGTCCATGCAGGTCTCCCAGGGGTTACGGGGCATGTTGGGCATGGAGATGAGGAGCAGGGCACCCCCGCTGAGGATGAGCAGCGTGAAGGAGGCGCAGGCACAAGTGAAGGACCAGGAGTAGTAGTATTCAATCCAGATGGTCTCATCACTGTCAATCATGCGCTTGACAGACTGGCGCATAACCTCAACTGATATGATAATACAAAGACCTGCGGGGACAAAACAGAGAGTCATGGTCCTTTTAGGAGAGGCTTCACTTGCATGGCAGTTGTGTTCAACCTTTAAATGTCAAGATTGTCCGTTGTGTTTGTAAGAATAAAAGCGATTCAAAAAGGGGGTTGACACCCATCAAAGTATATGATGATAAATATATTGAAATGCCACCCTAAGGCTACATCAAGAAAGAGCGCTTCATGAGTGAGTTTGGTTGGTGGTATGAGAGGGTAAGGCTTCTCACGTGTACATGTATCATTAGTATTCGAGCTGACTGCCTGAACTACCTCACAGGCTTTTTTCCAATTAGTAATATTCTTGACAAATGAAAAGGTCTAATGACACTTTTACATCTCACTTGAAGCTGTAACACAAAAGACAAGAGTAGCAGACGGAGCCTGATCTGTGATTCACATTATCTGCAGCGTCTCACCTGCGAAGGCGAAGAACATCCCAGCAGGCCGGAGCAGGTAGTCCCGTCCCTTCCCGAAAGAGAAGATGACACAGATGGTGCCCAGGATCATAAAGATCAGACTGAAGATGGCAATGGCTGCTGCTGATATATTGTACTCTGAGGTTAGGACAAAGCAAGATGAAAAAAGATAAAAATAAACAGTAAATAGGGAGTGAAGATACAGAAAGAAAAGCAAGTGAAAGTGAGGGATGTAGAAAAGAGAGAAGCTGTAGTTATTAAAAATTAGAAGAGAGTGGGAAGGAGCAGAAGGGGAGGTTGCAATCTCGTTTACATAATCATTTTCAATGTTGCACTCAGGCGAGTTATGACACGGATAATTAGCCTCTAAATTAGCCTCCCTTTAAAACAACAGTCATTTATATAAAACTGGCAATAATGCCATTTGCAGATAAGAATCTCCAGGCTTATCACAATGTGGTTACAACGTCTCTCTCTTCCCCTCCTGTCTGTTGGTAGATATGTATGATTTAGTCTTTCTTTCAATCTAACACTCCAACTGTGATAGAAATGAACCTTAGAGCATCCAACGGGAGCATCAAGTGTAAAATAACCCTATGCACTCATTCTCTCCAGTGCAGCTCGCCTGTCTCTTTGAGGGCTGTTGGTCCGTTTGGTGATGCATGAGTATCTCTTTTGCATTTCACGTGTGCATGTTTTTCCCTAAGCTTGATAGCTTTTGCACGGTATGTTCAGTTCAATAAACACATTTTCAAGCCCCAATTTGATTGCTTGTATTGTATTATTTGTGGTATACTTCCTGCTGGTAATAACAGGCTCTGCAGTCTCTGTAGAGTGTTTGAGTGTTGTATGTCTTTAAAAAAAAATTGACCTTGAGTCTCTTCAATAAAGCTGATGATGATGATGTAGAGGCTTTTTAAAAAACTACTGAAGACCTATCTTTTTACATTGGCTTTTATTTCAATTTGAAATGTGTGTGATGTGTTCTGTTAATATGTTTGTTCCATTCAGGACTCCACGTGGTGTGTTTTGTTTTTATGTTGACCTTACATTTCTGCCTCATGTAGTTATTGTAATCATGTTTCTGTGGTCTTAATTTTAACTATTGTTCCTTCTTGTGAAGCACTTTGTGAATTCTATTTCTGTGAAAGGGGCTATAATAAATAAACGTATTTATATATACCTTAAATGGTGTTTTCAATTTGGCACAACTACATACAAAATAAATGCACATGAATAGATGCTTGAATTTAGCGGCATTCAAATTGAAATTATTCATTTCCAGCCAGAAGCTGATCAGTGTTGAGATTCAGACAAGACTGTAGTACACACTGTATTAATTTATGTATCTAAACTTGACAAGGATCTGTAATTGCCTGTCTTTATGAGTACCTAGATGTGTATCCCCCACGCTTTGCTGTGTGTTCTTCAAAAGCTGAAAAGGGTTTAGCTGTTTCCTGGAAATACATTGACTTTGAGAATAACAATCTTTCTTAAGCCGGAAAGATGAGAAGATCAGAATAAGAGGATATTGGAACATATTTCTATCTTATCTTATCTTATATGAAGGTCAGTGTGCATTTTACTGAGTTGGTGTTCAAGTGTATTGTAGTTGTATAGAAAAGAAAAACCTAGGTTCCTTGAACATTTCCTACAAACGTTTGTGGGAAAAAAAGATCTGTTGTAAGTTTCAGTATGAGTGACAGTGAGGAGGCACCCACCTTTCTGTGTCTTCACTTCAAAAACTTCAGCTTCCTCCCCCGAGGTAAAGTGTTTGAAGTAGGAACAGTTTTGTGCTGAGTAAGAGGAAAGAGAAGAGGGAGTTGAAAAAAGGGTTGTATCTGTGTGTCTGAAATACCAATCAATCCTAAACCTCTCAATGGACCCCAGGTCAGCCAATGCACATACATTGATTAAACAGACAGCCATGAAAAATGTTAATGTTGTGTGACCATTATATTCTTTTACAAAAGTTAATTTATTTACCCATTCATAACCTCACTATTTTGAAAGTTCCGAAATTATTTAGAATTATTTTTGTTTGCAAATCTAGCACATTGGCTCTTAGCTGTTCACCTAGGTGGATTCATACAGCAGCTAAAACCTGAACATCAGAAATAACTAGAGAATGCATTTCCTGAAGAAATTGCTAGTAATGCTTTATGCTGAAAAGCATGTAAGAAGAAAGTGAAGAATTTAGATTGAAATGATACATGAACACTGGGGGCTTGAATGTGTAATAAGAGAAGAAAATAAAGTAAAATGGCTAGGAAAAGTAGCAGAATATTTGAACAGCAAACTATTGAACTAACTTGATGGCGAATTATCTGTTGCCATGGCAACGGTATTTGATGACACCTCATAATACGCTTAGATATGTTGATGGCTGCATCGTTACCAAACCTGTCCATTTTTGGGCTGTTTGAAGCATTTTCACTGAAGTTATGAGATAACCGTGTTTCATGGCGAGCATTGTGTTGCCATGGCAACGGCATTCGAAGAAATCTCAAAACCGTCCCGTAGATGTCTTCACGGCTGGACTGTTAGCACACGTGAAGTTTTTGCACTTTTTGACAATTTTCATAGGAGTTATAGCAATATGGTGTTTTATTACAAGGGATGCGTTGCCATGGCAACAGCTTTTGAGGAAAACTCACTAATGGCACATAGACATGTTGAGGGCTGGACCATTAACTATCATCTGAAGTCTGGTGGTGTTTTGACCATTTTCATATCAGTTACGACAACATCGTGTCATTTGGGGGGATTTCCATGGGTTTCCATGGAAACAGCCTATGTTGAGATATCAGATTTGGCGTAGAGCTGTTGAGGCATGGACCGGTGATATACAAGCGAAGTTTGGGGGTGATCGGACCTTGTCCATTGGAGTTACAGCGACATTGTTTTTCATGGCGAGGGATACGTTTCTATGGAAACGGCATATGATGAAACGGATGAAACCCCATAATTGACGTAGAGCTATTGAGGGCAGGGCCATTCACCATTTTCTGAAGTCTGCTGCTGTTTTATGGCGAGGGATTGAAATTTCAAAGCGTGAAGCATGTCAAGGAACTTGAGCATCTGAAGGACATTTTTGGTGTACTTTCGGGTTCATAATGTGGCCTTTTTGGCAGATTAACTAAAGGTGTGCGGCTGCTCTGGTGGGGAAAGATGAGGCTGAATTTACAATGGGGTTTAATGGAGACATGTTGAAAGTTTTTGTCACTTCATGCCCTCAGGAGGCATTTTTGTTTAATTATTTTGCTTAATTTATTTTTATTTTTCAAGCTGCAAGATGTTTTCCTACGTTTGTCATGCAAAATTATGTTTCAGGAATGTAGGGTTTGGGAATTATGGCAGGTTTAAAAGAAAATATGAGGGCAAAATGTAATCTGTCCTCCACTCTGTGACATCACACACTCTAAAATCTGAAGAAGGCCTCTTTATCAAGGTCTGAACAATGTTTAATATCTCTAAAAGTAAGAATCAGATTTCAAAGTTGTGTTACACTAATAATGTCAGAAAGATGTGTAACATTTTAAAGTTGGAATGAGGTTTCTGAGTGAAAGTATGAAGGAGCAGTTAGCAGTTGAAGAAGGAGCAGTTAGCAGTTGAAGTTGCATGAAGATTGTTGAAGTCTGAACAGTTCCTTCATTGTCTTCCATGTTCTTAATTCTCAGATAACATGCCACACCCATTTCTACACATCTTGACCATAATATTTTCTATAGCTTCATACAGAAAAACGAATCCTGATTGGAGCCACATCCATCTTTCTTGTTTGTTCTCTCTAAGGATGGCTCTTTTCCTCCACTCAGCGTCCTTTCTTACTAAGGTTAAACCCATAAAGCAGATAGGTGCTCTCTCTGTCCTCTCAGAGACGGACAAGGTTTCTGTGTCTGAACACGTGTGTGTGTGTGTGTGTGTGTGTGTGTGTGTGTGTGTGTGTGTGTGTGTGTGTGTGTGTGTGTGTGTGTGTGTGTGTGTGTGTGTGTGTGTGTGTGTGTGTGTGTGTGTGTGTGTGTGTGTGTGTGTGTATGAGTGACGAGCTATTTGTTATCCAGGATGAGAAAGAATCACTAAAGAGGTAACCTAGCAACAGGCTGCTGCACTTCTTGCCCAGTCCTATCTGTTTACACATGTAAATTGTGTGTGTGTGTGTGCGTGTGTCCGTATGTTTGTGTTAGCATGGTGGCTAATCACCTTTATGTTAGCCCTGTATCTGTCTTGTTTCTGTTTGTCATTGATCTTTAATATATTGTTTCTACAGGTTATTGCTTTTGAATTATTGTAAGAGTTTTCAATTGTTGTGAGGAAAATATATTATTTTTCCTTTTTCAGTTCTTGTGTTACAGTGTCTCTTAGCATTGGAGATGTTCACCTACTATGGGGCCGTTTCTGTTTTGCATGTTTTAAATCGGAAACAAGGTTTTGCCCGTAGAGTTTCTCGCTTGTTTCATCTTTATTGAAAATTAATTGAATGCGGATTTACATTTTTCAGTCAAATGTTGACAAGTTATTTCTTAATCAAATAGTACATCCTTCAAGGTCATGATTTGTATGTCTACTTAAAATCCTCTTGCTTGTTTTTCCTGATGCAAAGAAATTCAATTTTGCTGACATGCACCAAATGGTCTCTAACCTACTGTAAGGTCAATTTGCCTGGTGGAGCTGTTTGTTATACGTCAGATGACAAATATGCAAACATTAATTAAATGAACAGCTCAAAACTTCTTCAAGGCCAGTAAGAGAACATATTTTTTCTTGAGTACTTAACCTTGGTGCTAAAAAGGAAGATCAGTTCTACAAGTGTGATTCATTCAAATAATTATATCACTTTCTACTGCTTCAGTATGCGAAAACCTCCAGGTTCTGTCCTTCACGCATTATACTTGCAAAGTTTACTGTTATCGCACATATTTTGTAAGGTTAAAAACAAAGCTGTCTTGTAACTTTAGCTGGTGAACATTCACTGAGGAGGAGGACAACATCTGGGTGCGTATCATTGACCTTGCAGTCAGGCTAATGAGGAGATTTAGTTCCAGTAAGGGACAGCGATTAGAACGAACTACCGCCTGTCATTTTAGCTTTGCCTCTTTCGACTAAACTCTGCTGCCACCTTCCTCTGTTTGATATGCAGATTCTCCTTTAGCCTTACCTTCCTCTCCATGCCTCCATCTCCACCTCATTAAACCTGTCTCTCTCCTACAACTCAACTGGTCTTTGCTTATTCTTCCAGTTTAGTATTTATGTGATTTTCCTTTTCCTTTGGTACTCATATTTTCACCAAAATTAGAACTCATATTGCTCTTAAAAAATAACTCCTATATCTCTTGCAGGAGTGTTACAGAAGATTTTTAGGCATGAAGAGGGCCTGTTCTTTTTGTAGCCACCCAGAATGACCCACTAATTCTGGGTCAATGTGAATAAGATGGGTGGTGGGTGTTATTTGAATGGCTATTCCTCTGGAGGTCTGATAACTGGGACACAGCACAAGAGCCCGTGTGTGTGTGTGTGTGTGTGTGTGTGTGTGTGTGTGTGTGTATGTGTGTGTGTGTGTGTGTGTGTGTGTGTGTGTGTGTGTGTGTGTGTGTGTGTGTGTGTGTGTGTGTGTGTGTGTGTGTGTGTGTGTGTGTGTGTGTGTGTGTGTGTGTGTGTGTGTGTGTGTGTGTGTGTGTGTGTGCGTGTGTGTGTGTGTGTGTGTGTGTATGTGTGAATGCGGCCTGACTCTTATTATGACATTCAAAACATTAAAGTTATCATTTTCAACCAAAACTACGTCTGAGTATCTCATACTGGAAGGGTTTCTCCCTTTTACATTTGCATACTGTGGGGTGATTCATTCAGATTTTGAACCTTACTCTCATTTTCTGAATGCCAAAGCAACGCAACACCTCCACATTTTTGGCTCTCAATCCAAAGCGAGAGAGGAAAATGACTGGATTACTGTTTGGAAACTAAAAGTGGTGGTTCAAGGTGGCATTGGTGATTCAAGGGAATGAATTGGGGCACCAGTGTTGTGTCACTGAAAAAACTGAAACGTTTTTCGGAGCATTCTGGATGCTTTCTAATGTAGGAAAGAAACACTTTCCTACTTTTAAGCTCTTAAACATCTCCTAACTCCTTTCCTTTTCCTTGCACACATATGTTTTGAAAAAGCACCATTAACGCTCTTTATTTCCCTTTCGAGATGCGTGATGTAAAAATAAAGGGTTTGTTTGACTTTTACAGCACTTAAGCCGTCGTGCGTCATTTGTGGGAAGCTCATCTCAAAAGTCATTTTGGTTCACTGATTGCTGCCGTTGTCAAGCAACCTTTTCACAGAAGCAGTTCAACTGTGCCTATGAAAAGTGTTTGTGTTTGTGTCTCTTGAAGACTGACTCCCCCTCTTTTTGGGAAAATGCAAATGTGTGTTGTTGGGCTCAATCACTGGTGCCTGCTTGGGTATACGTTTCATCAAGGTCGTAATGTATTATGGTGCATTCTTGATTCATTTAGTTTTTTTTTTACAATGTGGTGATGTACTAAACACTTGACCATGAACGCAAATTAAATTGAGAAGCAGATAAGTAACACTGGTATGGTGTTGTCAGCCACTCCATTATATATACTGTATATATATCCTTTATTTAACTAGGTAAAAGACTCATTGAGATTAAAATCTCTTTTCCAAGAGGGACCTGGCCATTAGACTCTATCTCAGCGGCCAGTAACATACGACCATCAAAAACTATTTCTGTTCTCTTTACTTTGTATTTTATGTTGATTTCTGAGATTTTGAAAGAACCGAAAAAAGTAGAAACCAGTCCATGTTGTAGATCTCGTCATGATGTATTCATGGTGTTGCTTTAAGGCTGGCTGGCTTGTTTACTGCAAACACTTCACCCTTAAAAGAAAAACCGTGAATTTATCTCATGTGAAACATTATTATTCATGTGAAATTGCACTCAAAGTGTGTAATCCAGCCAAGCCTTAAATGCTCAGCCATGCTGCCATTCCTGATATCACTCTTATCAAAAAGGAAACAGACCGGCTTAAGCTAGAAAGTGGCTGTAATTCTCTCTGCTGTCAACCAGATTGACCAGCGAGGACCCAGAAGATAGAAGCACCTGTTGAGAGGAAACCTGTAGATGCCTTTTCTCATCCAATGGAGAAGCGCAATAAGCTTTGCCTGGTGAGGACCATCAATGAAACTCACTTTCTTAACCTGTTAATGGACCAATCAGCATCTGACCCAATGCCCTCTTTACTCAGGGACACACCCCCGCACATCTCTGATGTCACCTGGACCACAAATCAGTACGGATCATCTTATATAACCACCAAAATTATTTGTGCCCAGTGTGGGAGCCACAGGCTGCCTAGTCACACACCAAATCTCCCACATAACCCAGGTTTAGAAATATCAATGTGGTTATGGGAATGTAACCAAATACGTCTATGTAAAAACATTGGTTATTTTCAATCTCTGACAGGAGTTTGTCTGTCTTTTTTGTGTCATCCCAGAGTATAGCAGAAGCCGATTCTGGACACATTATGACACTGTTTGTGTCTGTCAGGATGTGGGGGTTATAACGTATACTGTTGTTCATCTTATGTGAGGTTAGAGTCTGTCAGATCAAATGTGCCTCTCATTCATTGCTAAAACGGTGTCCTGGAGGCTCCAAATGTGTCACATCATTATGTCAGGGAGCTAACACAACTTTTGTCTACCTACCTTGTCTTTCCGTCCTCTGTGTACAGTGCCACCCCCCCTTCTATGAATACTATTCGATTCACCCACACAGACATCTGTTTTCTTTCACAATCCCTTTCATCCCTCTTGAGCGTTCCAGGTGTACTCTAACTCATGACCTGGAGTGTGAAGCTACACTTCATTAAGGCCTGTAGTGATCCTGAGGAGCTAGAGCTGGAGGCTAAGTCAATGATAGAGTCAGACTGAAATCTCTCTGTTAGGCTGCAAGGCATGCGCACACAGCCGGAGGCAAACGAGACGCTGTTTGTCCCAGTGCTCGCTCTGTTCAAAAAGGGCTCGTCATTTAAGCTACAAGGTTTTCCTGGCGAAGCATACATTTGAACACCGAATGCCTCTGTCTTTTTGAACTAAAACACATACTCTATGCAACATATGAAAGGAAATCATTTCTAAAATTGACTTGCACCAAGCAGCATATCTTTTTTTTTTTCATAGCTTGTAATTAAGCAAGTTATTTCAAATTGTTTTTTCAAAGGTTTTTTACTGGCATCAGAAAATCCTGCTTTAATTAGTTGCATTCCTCTAAAGCATCTCTCATATTAACTTCAGATCTGCTGTGACACTGCAAGCCAGAGTTAAGAGTTATATAGCATCCCTTGATTTTAGTCTATAAAGAGTATGCTGAAAAATTACATAACACTTCCTGGGTCAAAAATGGCTTTGATGTCTAATTTTCCATTGAGAGTCCATCAGACCAGACAGAACCGATTGATGTCTTTGTCATGTTAGCTGTGAAGTACAGCAGCGATGCTCTTCCATTACACACTTGACTTTAATTGCTCGACTGTGCTAAATTGGTAGTCTGTTCAGAGACTTCCTCTATGGAAGATAATAATGGTTTCTGTGAGAAGCTGGCCATAGAACCATTAAACATATGTCTGTTTGGAATGAAACATAGAGTGGAAGAAAAGGTTGACTCAAGGTGCTCGGAAAGAAACTTGACTTTTGACCCGCTCTTTCACTCCTTTATTTCTATTGAGCATATATATTAGACATGCATTTGATGTCCCGAATATAACATAATTTAAAAAAATGATTTTATGGTATCAATGCTGTGATCACCAGGTCTACATAGTTGAAATTCACATACAGTACTGAAAGAAATCTCAAATCTTTAACTCAAATACAAGTTAGTATATGACAGCTAGCAGACAGAAATAAATATTTTTCTGTTATCTAATATTTGTTGTCCCCCTGACATGAAGCTTAACAGTAAGCACAAAAATCCTCAAACAGTCAGATTAAGTAAGAACGAATAGCTTAGTACCTCCAGGTAGGCTGATGGGACCGCAGCCTTTGCCCTGAGGGTCTTCCTCCACGATGAAGATGATCTTCTTGCAGAGCCTCCAGAGGCCAAAGTGGGCCGCCTCGCAGGTGGCGTTGAGCTTCTCCACCCGGGGGCTGAGCACGGCCCAGTGGTCGGTCACCACCGCCGCCAGCATCGTCGCCATGCCCACCACAATCACCACAGAAGTGATCTTAACCTTGGTCGCCTGCTCCTCAAACATGTTGCTGTTCTAAATGTGTGCAAAGTCTGTGCACATGCACACGTTTTCACGTGTGTGCGACCCGGGTAGGTGAGAGTCAAGGTTGTCTTGTTTGTCTAGACGACGGGTGTTGACTCCAGAGGTTTCCTCGTCTTGTCTACAGCTTCACTTCACTCTTGAAGTCCTCTCCTGTCCACCGCTCTTTCTTTCTCTTTCTCTGCTTTGTGCCTGATGTTTGGTAAAAAGGGGCCAGTTAACAGTGCCCTAGTTTCTTCCTCTCTCTGCTTTCTCTCCCTCCCAAGTTGCATTTGCTGTGTTGAGGCCATTAAGCTACAAAATGAAGATGTACAGGGAAGAGCTCAGACCTATCACACCTATTTCTCGAGCAGTTCTGTCCACAAGGGTCAGGTCAAGATCAGACACTTTAAAGTTCAGGCACAGTATATTGATTGAGAAGGTTCCAGTCGTCTAACTCCAACATCTAATTAAAACTTCCAACAAGTATTGACAGCGCAATCATTTATTTATGAACCTCTAATGTATCTAAAACATTTTCTGTCTCGTTTATACAGTCCCATTCAGCTGAATTGTCTCTTGCACTGTGTGCCAGGGGAGTTCACAAGGGGTGGGGTGAAGGGGACTGGACTACTATATTAGAAGTCGTCTGGATGAGCTGATCTACTTACTCAGCCAATCAGCACTTAAGGGCCGAGACAAGGGTCCCACCTGATGCAGCTGATCCAGATTCAGAAAGACAGAGAAATAGCTTTGTGCAAAGGACCTTTAAAACAAGATGTTAACTTCACAAAGATGTAAATTCCTCTGCAGCACAGTAGAGAGAGTAACTTTATATATTTGAGTTTATTAAAAATGGCCTTCTTAATGTCGCTGAATATACATCAACTTGCATTTGGATCCTACAAGTGGCTATGACACGCTGTATGTCGCACACAAATGTTTGATTCTGTTTTTTTTTTTATTCCCTAAATCCATATTCATCTCAAAGGCACAAGCAACCTTTTCCCTATGAAATGCTTGAGTAAATGGGTAGGCTTTTTATAAACCATGTGCCCCATTTTAGGGAGGACTCTGGCCCATTTTCAACTTTCAACACTCACTCTGATCTGGGTTTTTTAACACTAGACATTTTAAGCTATGGCAAGATGTAAAGGGAGAGCATTTTCTGTGTTGTTTTCTGTCTTATCAGTGTGTGTGAATAAAAGAGATTTGCAAATAATTAACACTGACTGCCTGATATCTTACCCTTTTTACAAAATGAATGTATTATGAGAGAGCAAAAGTGCTTCCTGTCAAGACCATCAGTAGCTAACTGAAACAGGAAATTGATCATCAAAGACAAATCACCCCAATCACCAGCTTTTAAAAAAGAAACCCCACAGTGCGGGTTGAGAAGAGATGAGAGACAGTTGTGTTCATTATCACGTTCCACCTGAAAACACTTGAAGCGAAGCTGCCTTTCTCCCAGAGGAGGAGGATGTGAGAGCAACCGCTTGTCTCTAAGCATGTTATAATAGTGTCTTTGTGACCCCTGACCTTCTTCATTTGCTCACGGTCTCCTGGTAACTGCAGGAACACCAAACAGCTGCAGAGCCTCCATGCACTAGTCCGAAGTGTGGGCGATTGGTGACACGATATTGACGACTGAAGTGTCTCACACAAGAGGGATCACCTCATGTCAACCAAGATGTAACGAGAAACACGGAAACAGATGACAGCATCTCTGATCGTCTCTGAAATCACACGGCAAGCTTTTCAGTACATGAACAATAAGAGAAACTCACTTCCATTGAAATCAGGACTGACACATCTAAACGCAGCGGTGATTAACGTTGATTACAGCAGCCAGACTCCCTGTCAGAATTATATTTCAGGATGAAAAACAATTTTAACTGAGGCTAATTCTACCCATGACGGAATATATCGCACAGCCATCAGAGGCACCCGACTGTATTCATTTGGTAACGACAGGCATCATTACTCAAAGTGAATGAGATTACCCAAACCCCGGGGCCACCTCTATGAGGGTCATGTTAATAACCTTCTCTCAAACAACGGGATCATTTACAAACATGATGAAGCCATCCTCCCATCTCAGACCTGTTCAACAAAAGCTTTGGCCGTAAATCAACATGAAGCAGAGGTTAGGTGATGTGGGACGGTGAATTTAGATTTAATGAGAAAAATATAAAAACATATTAAACAAGGCGATGATTAAGCTGTTGTACTGCAACATCAGATATCACTATCATTATTTCCCCAGCTAGACATACAGCTCCCCTTTTACCTAATTAATATTTCAACGGCATAATTACACATATCATGCAAGGCAATGTCATGTTTTGTTATATAAGGCACTCTTAACTACCTAGAGAAACCGGCCGTCCTTGATATGTACAGGTACATGACGCAGGGCTTTTAAACTGAACACAGCAACAGCCTTGAGAAGTTAAAAGGATTGAGCCTGGGCTGAATAGTCCTTTTTCTCTGTCTATTGTGCTCTCTTTTATTCAATATGTGTATAAACCAAATGTGCAGTCTGCTCACGGATTGTTGGCTCCATATTTTCAGGTGGCACCTCTTTGAGCGACAGACACAACCTATGAACATTTTTTATCAAAGGGTGCTGCCTTCAGCTTTATGCTGTCTTCATTGCTAAACAATGCGGCGACTCTCCGAGGCTGAAGGAGTTAATAACTCATTCTCAGATGACGGTGATTCAGTCTGAAAAGACATTCAGGACTCAGAGATATGAAGGAAGGTCGACAATCAAAGGTCTTCAACTGAAATCAAGCGCCACTGAGGGAAGGCTTATGGCTGTAATCATTTGGCATACATTTTTAGAAATTCCCAACACATCTCTACTCTACCTGTATTCTTCTATACATAGCAGGAGGCTTGGTAAATAACATTACATGACCGATTTTGAGGGATTTGAGCCATTTAAGCAGCATGCCTCTGTAGCAATGTCAGTTTGCTGGTTGGTTGGTCGGTTGGTTGGTTGATCCACCACTTGCTGACTGAAATATGTATTTACATATTTATTGGATGGATTGCTATGAAATTGCTTTACTTAATCAACCTCAGCCATTGTAAAGCGTCCTTGGGTTTCGTGAAAGGCGCTATATAAATTGAAATTATTATTATTATACTTTGTGTTAAGTGACAGAGACATTGAATACAATAATGATTGAAACCTCTGTTGCACATTCAATGTTTTTTTTTTTATTGTACTTTTATATACAACTTTGCAGCTTTACATTACAAACAAACACATTTGGATGTTATACCCAAACTGATATAAAAGTGTAAGATCTACACTCTACAATGGATCATACTGATGATGTCTTTGTTTTACATAAGTTTAGCCTGGTAGTGGTATCTCTAATGGGATATCAAACTACACCAAATACAATCAAATACGATGTTGTGGTTGAGTGAGCTCGCTTGCCAAACCAGAACCAACTGGTTAGCCCTAAGAATGAAAAAAGAACTCCCCAGCTGGTTCTTGGAGCAAGCTCAAGCAAACACTCACAGCATTTACAAAAAAAAACTGTAATGGCATTTTTTTCCCCAAATCATTTTCACCAGGTTTATCTTTTTCATCGGTTCGTTTCCCAGCCGTGCCACCAAGAAGGGAGAGGACCTCAAAAGTGTTCATCCCTGCCACGACAACACAATATTTCCTGAGAGAACTAAAAGAAAGAGCAGTGATGGATGTTCAGGGTGACCACACACACACACACACACACACACACACACACACACACACACACACACACACACACACACACACACACACACACACACACACACACACACACACACACACACACACACATCCTTCAGGGACACAGATGCAGACAGCTCCCTCTGCTTCTGTCTGAGTCCTCTACTCAACATGGGGGGGGGGGGGGGGGGGGGGGGGCAGATGGACCCACAGGCGTTGTGAGGCGTTGGGTGCTTTCATTCAGAGCCAAAGGAAGTCCTGACCTGTGTGCCGTTTTCACAGAACTCGTAACCCTCTTTTTTATCAGCTGCTCTTTTCTTGTGACAGGCGCATACACAATGTCACGTCCATCGGGGGGCTGATGGAAGAATAGCTGACTGATGTGGAAGTGGATAAAAACAAGCGATTGAATAGAGGTGCTCCACCGGCATTTCGTTTGACTGGAAAATGTCAAAGAATAATAAATATGAGGCTAGGACGGCAAGTGAGACAAAACCTTTCATATTGACTGGATGGTCAGCTTGTACAATCTGTTAAAAATACTGAACATTTAGTATATTACAAATCAGCAAGTCAATCATTTGTGAAAACACTGGCCCCCAAACCACACACTCTTGAAAAAAAGCAAAACAATTATGATCATTTATGTTTGTTTAAAAGGCCAGTCATTCTTATAAATGACATTGCTAAAAGACCCTGTTGTCTCTTTCATCAAATTAGAGTACAAGGCAAAACCAAACAAATAGGGGTCCACATTTTAACTACACACACACAAATGGAATACTTTCAAGTTGAAGAGTACATTTCCTTTTAGCACCTTGTTGAATAATTTAAAGGTAGCATACTGCTGATCGGCTCACATCAACACATCACACCCTCAATGTTTAGTAACTATTAAAGAATCAAAGGTTTTCATCCTCACGCTTCTCATTAAAGCATTTCAGTTGACAGATAGCGTCAATTTCAATCCAGCTACAGCATACACTCTGTAACTCTATTCTGCTTTGATGATTCCCTTTAAATGGTTCTCATGTTCTGTTAATTTGCTAATTTCCCGTCCGTCTGACTGTAATCTCTTCTCTTTTTTGTATAACTGTGCCTCTAAGATGGCAGGCTATCACAAGTACTCAGGCTCCAACAGACCCACTGAATTTTCATCAGTTCCTGTTCATCCACTTCTATTGACCCTCCAACTCAGCAGCAGCATGTCCCTCACACCGGTGTGGTCCTGTGATTCACCCCGTCCTTTAAATCAGTGGTAAAACAGTTATGGACCTGGAGGAACTCAGCACCAGACTCGTGTTCTGGGCTGTACGTGTTGTCCGTCACACAGTCCCTCGCCAGCGCGTACATGGACAGCTCGTCCAGGGGCCCACTGGAAGATGGCCTCCCCTTCAGACCGGCCCCAGGAGAGTTCTCCCTCGAGGCCTCCGTCGAATGAGAGCTGGCGTGTGATGTCCGCCGGCGATAACGGAAGCTGGGTATCCTTGAGTACGGGGAAGAGGAAGAAAGCGAACGGATGAACTCGCGCCGCGCCCTCCAGCGAACTTCCTTGTTCCTCTCAATGTAGATGTTGATGGCGAGGACTGCCACAGTTTCGGCAACGATGAAGGACAAGGCGCCAAAGTAGAACGACCAGCCGTAAGAGTAAGTGTACTTCTTGTCATCGTCGCGTTTATCACTGGGGTCTCCCGCATTGCTTGAGATGTAGACAATTATGCCTATTATGTTGCTCAGACCTGATAAAAAAGAAACAGAGACAATAAAGAGAATCAGGGAAAGGGAAGGTCATGGATGGATATATTGAAAGGCCTATAAAGGACCTGTCAGCCTTAACCTTCATAATATTCAAAGACACGTTCTAAACAGGAAGAGAGAATTCCAAAAGACCACAAAGAAATATATAATGAACACAGAGATACAAAAAGTCTACAAGGACACAACAAAGTACAAAGAGATATGAAATAAAAAGTTAGGAGAATGTACTAAATGCTACCAGGCAAATAGTACCTATAAAAAGACCCAAACAATTATAAACTGCTACACAAAACAACTACATAGAGACACAACATGACCACATCAAGGGACAAAAAGGGACAAATGAAATCACAGACAAAAAATAACTACAAAAAAGTGCAAATCAAATAGAAATTAACACATAGATACACAACATTACCAGAAAGACAGATCCAACATCAGGGGAAAACAGAAACATAGGATAGAATCCTAACAACTATAAAGACACACATCAATGACAAAAAGCTACTGTATATGGGCCATGACTCTATTAATAATGGATCCCAGGAACTCCCACTGTGTAAGTCAGTGATTACTGAGTGACTCTCATTACATTAACCCCTAATAACATGTGTCCTCATCACTTGTGTGTCGGGTCCATGACCCTGACCTTCTTCCAGAGGGAATACAGTTCTGTATGATTGCACCCTTGGTGAAGCACAATAGGTTATCAGAGGGGCCACATCAAGCTGCCTTAGCCCATTATAAAAACCCCAGCCTTTAGGTGATTGCTGCTCTCTGGGATCATGGCTGACAAGTGTAATCCTGCAGCTCACCTGCAGCTACAAAGAGAATTCCTGCACTGAGGAAGACGTTGTTTGTCTTGTTGTAAACTCGACCCGCCCCGACACACAGCCCGCCGAACATCAGCAGAAAGGTGCTGATGATGGGGAACACACTGGAGGCACGAACTATACCTACAGAGGCAGAGGAGAAAGGACACAACATGGTTCATAATGGATAACTGATAAAAGGCCACCTATGCAAAATCCACTTGTTCATGTCTTATACATAAACATGTGAAAAAAGATGAACTCACTTTTGTCCTGATCCATTTATATATACTGAAAATGAGCTGATCAGATTTTGGCCACTTTATGAGGTAACCACCCCCCCCCCCCACCTTATCAGCTGAATCTCTCTTCCTAGAGCACCATTGTGTTCTTTCTAACCAAATATCTCTCAGAGGGGCGTGGGGAGGGGCTCCTTACTTTCATCTAAAGTAACAGAAAGAGAATCAGCACTTTTGAAACAGGGCTGAAACAGAGGGGAGTATGGGATGCTGCAATGATCTGTTTGGTATTTGGAGCAAAACATTTCAGAGACATGTTTTGTATATATATCTGAGAACTATAATATATTGAGGAAAAACAGTATAATATTAAAAACAGTATAATAGGAAAAACAGTATAATAGGAAAAACTGTATAATAGGAAAAACAGTATAATAGGGGACCTTTAAATTATTTTTAATTATTATAAGGAGGATATACAGCACTTCTATAGTCTTTGAGACCCCTCAAAGTGCTTTCACAATCAATCCCTCCATTCACACCAATTCAATTTTACTTTGTGGGGACCTGATTTTTCTTAGACCCACCACCATCTCTTCTACCATCTATTTCTGAGAACTTCTTTATTACTTTTACTCTGTGACCTTGTTATGACAAAGTTTTGACAATCGGCTGCAGGAGGTATATGAGCTCTCCCACTGACCCTCACCTCCCACAGGAATGAGTCACTGTGCCATTTGACAAATTTCCAAGGATAGGTGAGCTTATTCACTGAAAAGTATTTTAATAAGCCCTCATTAGGACAGTCTAATACGATTTCTTTGTGCTTCTTCACATATAAGGCAGATGCAGCATTGGATGTGCACTAAATGAAGGTCTTATGCTGATTGAATAACCCAATGTTAAGTCAAACATTATCAGAAATATGTATAAGCCTTGACATAATCATTTATAAACAGCTTTCACAGAACAAAAATCTTTTTTAAAGAAGCAGAAAGGTTATAACTATTTTTTTTACCTATTAAGATTAAGGGTTAACAAGTTAATACTCACAATAGGATGTATCTAACATAAGAGAAAAAAGGGAAAGCAAGGACAAATCTGATCCTGCTGCATCGTCAATGAAAACATTATTGCACTGCAGATAGAGCTATATTCTAAATGTGAGCTCTATTGGAAACCAAGCAATTGAGGGACCCAACATTACTTTTTGAAAGTTTACTTAAAAGTCTTTATTATTTCTTTTAAATCGATGCAAAAAATGTAGACAGACAAAAGTAAATAAATAACATGGGTTGCGTTGTTAGTTTGATACAGACATGCTTGAAATCTTATCCTGTCTTTTTGAAAGCTGTCACATTTTATCTGCTCACTTTCTCTGCCATTTTCTGCATTTCTCTCTATAAAAGCGTATTGTCTGTTTTGGAGGCTGCTCGCTGAGATAGAAAATAAGAGGATGAAGGTCAGTGGGCTTCCTGCTTGTCCTTACAAATAAAGAAAGACGAGGGCCAGACAATGAGGAGAAGGGAGCACTCACGCAGCAGGTATTCAGAGCTGTCTGTGTCATAGTCGTTGTCGTCCGGAAAATGGTTGATTCTGAAACAGATGCCTTGATTGATGCCTGCAGGACAAAGAGAAACATGTTCCATATTAATTATAGTCCACAAGTTGATACGACAGCATCATAACAGAGCCGACCAGCTAACCATTCAGAGCAGACTGGGCTCTGGTCTCAGACAGAGGGAGAAAATAAATGCAGCACAAGCAGTAGGAGAAAAATAAATACCTTTTTGGACATACTTTAATGTGACTGTAGAAGAGTTGTCAAATACCAACCATGTGCAATATGTGCAATATATATATGCCGTGAATAACTGCAATATGGCTGCTACATCTTCAGAACTGTTACAGACTGTTTATTTTTTAAATTGTGTAATTCTTTTTTTATTATTATTGTTTTATCTTTAATATTTTTTTTCTTTTTTATTCATACTTATTTGTTAGACATTAAGCTGTCTTTGTCTCTTTTCTGCTGTAACAAATGTAAATGTCCCCTCTGTGGGACGAATACAGGTATTCTGATTCTGATTCTGAAAATAAAAATATGGAAATGAGCATAATAGGGTCCCTCTAATCAACATTTAGGATAAACAATAGGAGACAAGTTAAAGGGTACATTTTGTTGCAAATCCATCAAACTGCAGTAGGTTCTGCTTATAAAGGAGGTTCGGGTGCTGGAGTCAGAGCCATAGTGTCTCACTATTCCAGCAACCTGTTTTTGTAAAACTGTGTCCAATGGAGTAAAATGATCATGTGCTTTTGTCTTCTGATAAGAGAAAAAGGAGTAGGAAGTAATTTCTCGAAGGACCTCTAAAGAGCTTATCTTGAGAAATAATACAGCAGTACCAGGATGTTATTTCAGTTATTTACTGTATAGACTCCTTCATAGCTGTTGTCGGATGACATAATCTGGATCCATTCATATAGCTCTCTAGGATTAACCCATTACCCTGAATGGTTTTACATTCCAACCATCAATGAGACTTGACCTTCAGCCTAAACTTTTAAAAAGCGCTTTACTAAAGATCACAGCTCAATGCACTCATATTTCAGAAAGAAAGCAAATGAGAGGAGGGCTTATGTTTGTGTGTGTCTGGGATCAGTGCAGATGCTAGACTGTGAGATAAAAAATGCGTTGCCCTGAGGGACTTCATGGCTAGTGGAGCGTGTCCAAATCCAGCTCAGGTAAATGGGTGAGTGTGGTGGGGACAGGAAGCCAATTTAAACAACAAAGGACCGTGTGCAGGAAGCTTTTAATGCAGAGGTGGGTTAGAAAGGGAGATGGAGTAGCGGGTGGGATACTAAGAGAGCGGGGGGGGGGGACTGTATCCGTAATTGTGCAGGGTAATAAACAACACCTTGCCCAGAGAAAAAAGGGTTGGGGGTGGGGTTAATGGATGCACGCTGTGTAGTGGAGGTAATGCAGGGAGCTCTTTGTCTCTCTCATAATTTGGGCTGTGAATAACCACTTTAGTTATTTCTGCAAGCGACACCCATAGCGTCAAAGAGGGGCTGGGCTGTGATCACATTTGCATATTTTTTCATGAGCATATGTATGTTTTTTTGTGAGCATCATGTGCGTATCTTTGCGTTTGTCTGCATCCCTGAGATAAACAGGTGACACTGACACACCGGCCTTAGTTACTGTTGCTACGTCTGTCAAGCATTGGGTCTCCACAGCACATAATGCGTTTTACCATGGTGGCATTTTCCTCTTGAAATAAGACTTTGGTTTCACATTTAGGTGGGCAAAATCAGGCTTCACATTATACGGCTGTAGCTAGCCTTCTAATTAAGCTAATGTTAGCTGAGTTTAAAATGGCCTCTCCTTGAGGACTTACAGTACAGGTACCTCATTAAAATAAAACCTTTGTCACAAGGACCTATAAGTTCAGCCTATTCTCCTAAAATGTAAGTTTCTAAAAAACGATACTGCATTGTCAAAAAATATTGTCTCTTTTCTGATTACATTCATTATATGTTTTACAAATACGTTGCTCATCGTAATTTGTGGAAGAGGAGACTGCTGTTTGTGTCCTGTGTGATTATTAGTTTGTTTTTTTCATTTTAAAACATTTACCATGTGCAAACGTAATATTGTTCGGATTAAGAATGCAATAAGGGAGTATGTGAACTTAATTTTGTGGGGGACAAAGGTCACACCAATACGTTTCTTTCAATGCTAAATAATCACTTCTTGGTGGCAGTTGTGAGGAGTTAAGGAAAGAGTCAATCCTTAGCTTTGCCTTTTTCTGTGAGCAATGCATTTCTGGTCCCATATCAGAAGAAATACAAAGTCCTATTTTCCTCTCTAATGGGCTAACAGGCAGCAGACATTAGAGCTGATGACCACGCATTATATACATGTCAACCTTTCCCGTAACTAATTGTGTCAGAGACAGACAGACACCTGTCAACTCCATTTCCCAGGTGTCAAAGGGTCAACAGCCATCATCGTCTGTGACACAGCTTTTAAGGGCACACTTGCTTCCATTAACTAGGTGTATTCCCTTGTAAGGGACATCAAATTAAGCAAGAGTTTCTGTGTCTAATCACTGATGGACAAAATGGCTGTGGATTATTTTAAGCAACTGTGTGAGACTTGTGAAAAAAACACATCTGGCTCCTGTGGTTGGATCAAGAACTGTGAAGATAACACAAATACTGACACCTTTGCTGTCCTGCTAATGTCTGTGTAAACACTAAATCAGCTGCAGCAACACGAGCTTGTAGCATATTTTAGACATGCACACAAAAACATACAGTTCGCCATGAACACAGAACACTTTTACTGCTCTGACTCCAGACCCCAGCTACTTCAGCCGTGTGTGTGTGTGTGTGTGTGTGTGTGTGTGTGTGTGTGTGTGTGTGTGTGTGTGTGTGTGTGTGTGTGTGTGTGAGTGTGCGTGTGTGAAATTGAAGTCTGAATACTGACTAGCTGGGAGGGAAGGAGGAGGGAGGGCGCGGAGATTCAACGAGGGAAGAAGGTGGAAGGAAATGAAACAACGAAAGCGCAGGGGGCAAGGGAATGATGGGGATGAAGGAAAAGATAGAAGGCCAATAAAGTGGGACTCAGTCAGAGGAGGAGAGCAGGGAAATCATGAAAGGTAGATAGAGCAATATAGGGCTAAATGTGTTTTTAAATGTTGTGCAATAGGGGTGAGAGGACAGTTGTGCAATGTATAATCTGTGAAAGTGGAAAAGGAGCCTGCCTTGTGTGTGTTTTTCTTTCTTTGGGCTGTGAACAATTTAGAATTAATCTGACACAATCAAAACATTAATGGGAAATAATGGGTTTCTTGGGCTTGAGTTGCAAAGCTACATGCTGATCATCACATCCTCTTCGCCATGGCAACCGCTGGTAGCCTAAGCTCATTTACATAAACTATCTCTGAGGATACTTTTTGACGTCTTCATTATATTTTGAACATTACCAAGTAGGAGAAGGCACTTCCCTGGTAAACCCCTTTGTCACTTAACAGTATGACTGCCAGCTAAAACACGTGTACACACAGAAACACACACACAGACAGACACACACATACAGTACACATACACATATACATACACACTGTGGGTTGGTAGCAGCTGTCGTGCCACTGGCAACAGGATAATGCATATCCTCATTACTTTGAATTAGGACTGCAGAGCCAGTAAGGGAGCAGCCTCGGTGGAATACACCAATAGCATTGTCTCATCGAGACCAACAGCAGACTCTGGTGTGAGTGCAGTATATCATGACAACGAGCTCCACGAGACACATGCCCCCACTTCTTAGCCTTCACAGCTTAATGGCTCTGCAAATAGATTGACGAATAAGCCAATCAGAAGTCACTTTCATATTGCAGTTCACTATAACTGGGTATCCTCCAGTGGGTGATACACTTTCTGTAACACTACTTATGACAGATCTACAGCAAAAGGAGTAGCAGCAATGTAACCACATTCTGCTTTGTTTTTCTCTTTGATGCTTTATTGAGTTTACAGCAGGTGGTTATAAAGCTGTAAACAGGTAGAGCACTGTCGCTGTCTGGGGCTTCATATTAAATGAAGACATGCAAGCACAACTCACGGAGACTTCACATGCATTTATTACTTTGGAGGCAGGGAATGCCAATACCAAGTATAAAGCCACTGTGAAATCAAACAAACCCCTCCAATTTTTTTTTAAGCCCAAGTGAGGATGAAAGAAAATAAATGACAAAATAAGCTATTTGGTGTTGACATGACTGACAGTTAGTTAATTCAATTCTCTCCATGCAGGAATTTCTTCAAACGCAGATCTGCTTGGGTGTAGTGTATGTGGTCTGTTGTGAAAACGTTTTGCCTTGTCACTTACTTATTAAAATGTACATATATAATGAATTCTCAGTAGAATGCTTAAGTTATTATGTCTAAGCGTGGATCAGTAAAAAGGATCTGTAGCACTGCAGACCATAGGCTGTCTTGTACATGTTGTTTATTTCCCATGTGGCTCAAAACAATAAGGACAATGTAATTTGAGAATAGTATGTGATGTTCATAAATATAATCTTATTTCTTATTTCCAATCTAATTCTAGAGTCATGAAACTACTTGCATAAAAAAAATCCATGTTGCATACATGAACATAGAATATTTCCATAAAATAGATTGAAATTACTTTTTTTTATCCTGGTCCTTTTATTTTCCCAAGATATTAAATTAATCCTTATATTTGTTTGAAGACAATGGCCTCTGAGGTAGAAAAAGGTTAAAAGCATTAAATACATGAAGAAAGTTTGGAAATTTAAGTTTGTACATAAGTCTATGCAAAAATGTACACATTTAGTTTAAATATTTCTTTAAAACTTCCGTGTTCAATTTCTAAATTGTGCTCCCATAAGTAACATTATAAAGCAGAGTATACTTTAGGGCATGGCTGCTTTGATGACCCTGATTATTTATTGTCTGGAGGCTCTCCATGTTTCGTTTAAACTGTAACACTTTCACAGTGTGTTTCTCAGTTGCCTAACAATGTTCTTTTTTTAACATCTGGTTGTACTTTGATGCACCCTACTTCTGGTTCTTAAGCACCAAGTTAGCAAGGGCCAAAAAACAAGATAGCAGCGGTCCATCTGCTAAACTCAAGATTTCAAAAAAGTAGTCCAACACCAAATGAGTTATATCAAGGTGACTACTTCCACTTTTATACAGTCTATGATAACAATTAAAAGTTTGACATTTGGGAAACACACATTCACTTTCTTTTAGAGAGTTAGATTAATAATGGATTGAACGCCTGGCTCTGTCGTCAGGTTATCTGTTCATCAGCACCTGTTAAGCCCACTAATAACTTGCATACAAATGACAGAGACCATGACCATTGTAAGTGTGGGTATTCACCTATTCACCTATTCATCTATAGATTTTTTTTTACCATTGGGCAAAGTAAGAATAGTGGTTGATCTTTTCTCAAATCTTTATGCTAAGCTAAGCAATCTGGCTGTTGGTGATAGCTTTAAATTTACCAAACGGACATTAAAGTAGTGTCTTAAAGTGCACCTATCATTCTATTTTTAGGCAATAGCATAGGTCTCAGATATAAAAAAATATATAAAAAACATGTCTATGAAGATTTTTGCTCAAAATACCAAACAGATCACCCACTCTAGCCATGCCTCATATCCCTCCATTTCACTTCCTGTTTCAAAAGTGCTGATTTGGGATATAAAGCTTTAAAAAATAAAATAAATGTATAAATAAAAAAATAAAAAGGAGGGGGCAGACCCAGCTAGAAATGTTTGGTTCTAAAAACATTCTGAGAATGTTACAGTCATTGTTCTCGGAAGGTTTTCAGCGGGAAGTTTTTGTTTGGTTCCCAGAACGTTCTTCTGAAAGGTAGGATAACGGTCTCTGAAAACATTCTTAAAATGTTTGGTGATAACATTGTTAGAACATTATGCCCTCCTATTCTTAAAACGTTTTCAGCGGGAAGTTTTTGTTTGGTTCCCAGAATGTTCTTCTGAAAGGTAGGATAACGTTCTCAAAAAACATTCTTAAAATGTTTGGTGATAACATTGTTAGAACATTATGCCCTCCTATTCTTAAAACGTTTTCAGCAGGAAGTTTTTGTTTGGTTCCCAGAATGTTCTTCTGAAAGGTAGGATAACGTTCTCTAAAAACATTCTTAAAATGTTTTTGATAACATTGTTAGAACATTATTCCCTACCGTTCTTAAAACATTTCCAGCTGCAAGTTAGATTTTTTCTGTTGCCAGAATGTTATTATTTTAGAGAAGGATAACATGGTTTATGTTAAAGAAATTATGCAAATGTTCTATGGTAACAATTTACTAAAATATGTTAACATTATTAGAACATAAAGACATAATATTCCTGTAATTGTTCAACTCAAAATTCCTGGGTAAGTGGACTGACCACTGTGGTCATTAGGATGATTATGATAGTTTACTTAACTATTGGAATTTGACTATTAACACATGTAAAAGGATGACACGGAATCAGCTGGTGAAAGTAACATTTGTTTATTAGAAAAGGGGAGCTGGGAGTGGAGGTTGGTTATGGCGGCAGTGGGAAACAGTTGTTCCAGGGTGGGTAGAGAGGCCTGGCTGGTCTTGGGAGTGTGGAAGGCCTTGGATTCTTCCTGGGAGAGACACAAAAATCAGTGTGAGGCAAAAGCAGGCAAATTTGTCAAAGAATATGCTGGTAAAAAGCTAGAGCAGCACGCAACAAACCGTTCACGGCAGCAATCTGGCAGGGAATGAGTGCAGGCTGCAGGCTTTCATAGTGTGGCTGACGAGCAGGTTGCAGGTGTGGTTGATTGGAGATTGCTCCCAGCCGTGCAGAGCAGACCAGCAGGCAGAGAGAGAGACAATCAGTAGAAACAAACACATACAAACACTAACAGGGCTTTTAGGGACGGGCAGTGATAGTCGGTCCGTTCTTCTATATGTCTGTCTTTGGTTTTCTAAGTGTTATTCGATCCATATGACAATAGAGATATGTGCATAAACAACTAAAACACTTGGGGTATAATGCTCGAACAATGTTATCACCAAACATTTTAAGAATGTTTTTAGAGAACTTTATCCTACCTTTCAGAATCACATCCTCGGAACCAAAATAAAACTTCTCGATGAAACCATTCCTAGAACAATGAATGGTAACATTCTTAAAATGTTTTTAGAACCAACAATGTCTAGCTGGGAACTCAGACATGCCTACGCAAACATGCAATATCCTGAATTACGTGCTTGTTTTTTTCTAAAAAGAAAATGTGGTGACATCAGATTTCTTTTAAACATCCTTTTCAAAAAAATGCAACAACTTTGTTTTTTAAAGCGCACTACAAATAAATCTGACGTTGACCATGACCCTGTTAATATTTCGCATCACAGGAACATTTTATAAAAAAATAATAACTTCCTGAAAACATTATCCAAATGTTGCTTTCAAAATGTTCTTCTTTGGTTATCATGTAACACTGAGGGAATGTTCTATAAAAGAACATCCTTAATGTGCTACCCCAACAACGTCCAAAACAAGTCCTTAGAATGTTGGAGGCAAAACGTTCCACCTTTGTTGACTTATCACATGAAAGGAACATTTTATAAAAAAACGTTCTGTCATTTCAGGCCTCAATAACATCCTCAAAACATTCTCTGAATGTTGCAGTTAAAACGTTATGTCTTAGTTAACCTTAAACCTTATAGGAACATTATTTGAAATAATAAACATCCTAAAAAGGTTATGTGAACATCAGATTGAAACGTTTATTTAAAACCTTATTAGAACCTATAGGTAACGTTAGCCGAAGTTGTGAGAACATTCCCCGCTAGCTGGGATGTATTTTTTTTATAAACGTTAGTCCTTAACATCTATCACTGTGTATATCACCATTCAAACATATTTTAAAAGTTGAACAAACCCTACACAGCTCTGTGAAATGTTGACTTTATTTAATCATTTCAGTAAAAACTAACGTTCATATTTGTCTTGTTGATTATAATACTGATGAACGTTCAAAACAAAGCATTTTGGCAACTTACCACATACGTTTTAAAATGCTTAATAAGCACCGTAAGTTTCATGATATAATTTCTCAGTCATAATCGGTTGTTTCTGTGAACGGCCGACTGTTGTGTGATGGCAAATGCTGCGGCTGCAAGGCATTGTGGGGCAGCATTTTCTCCTCTCCTTTCGGTGAGGGAGGTTCAGTGGTTCCTAAGCTAAAGGAGGTTATAAAGGAAGTTTGAAACCTCCTTTCCTATCATGTAGAGAATTCGAACGACACTTATTATTAAGATGTATGCGCTCATACATCTTAAGAAAGTTATCACCAAAAATGTTAAGAATGTTTTTAGAGAACGTTATCCTACCTTTCAGAAGAACATTCTGGGAACCAAAATAAAACGCCCCGCTGAAAACGTTTTAAGAACAGTAGGGCATAATGTGTTCTAATAATGTTATCAAAAACATCTTAAGAAGATTATCAAAAACATCTTAAGAAGGTTATCACCAAACATTTCAAGAATGTTTTTAAAGAACGTTATCCTACCTTTCAGAAGAACATTCTGGGAACCAAAATAAAACGTCCCGCTGAAAACATTCCTCGAACAACGAATGGTAACAAACATTTCTAGCTGGGAACTCACACATGCCACCACAAACATGCAATATCTGGTTACAGCTTATCATGAATTACGTGCTTGTTTGTTTTTTTCAAAAGGAAAATGTGGTGACATCAGATTTTTTTTAAAACATCCTTTTAAAACAAATGCAACAAGTTTGTTTTTTAAAGCGCTCTAGAAATAAATCTGACATTGACCATGACCTTGTTAATATTTGCCATAACAGGAACGTTTTATAAAAAAAGAATAACATCCTGCAAACATTTTCAGAACGTTTCTTGGAGAATGTTCTTCATTTCTTATCATGTAACATTGAGGGAACATTTTATACAACCCTTTCTCTCATCTCAAGCCTCAATAACTTCCTGAATATTTTTTTCAGAATGTTGCTTTGAAAATGTTCTTCATTTGTTATCATGTAACATTGAGGGAACATTTTATAAAGAACATCTTTAATGTGTTACCCAACAACGTCAAAAACACGTCCTTAGAATGTTGCAGGCAAAACGTTCCACCTTTGTTAACATATCACATTAAATGAACATTTTATAAAACACTTTCTGTCATCTCAGGCCTCAATAACATCCTGAAAACATTTTCAGAATGTTGCTTTGAAAATGCTCTTCATTTGTTATCATGTAACATTGAGGGAACATTTTATAAAGAACATCTTTAATGTGTTACCCAACAACGTCCAAAACACATCCTTAGATTGTTGCAGGCAAAACGTTCCACCTTTGTTAACATATCACATTAAAGGAACGTTTTATAAAAAAACTTTCTGTCATATCAGGCCTCAATAACATCCTCAAAACATCCTCTGAATGTTGCAGTTAAAACGTTATGTCTTAGTTAACCTTAAACCTTATAGGAACATTATTTGAACAAAGAGCATCCTAAAAAGGTTCTTTGAACATCAGATTAAAACGTTTCTTTAAAACCTTGTTAGAACCAATAGGTAACGCTAGCCAAATTTGTGAGAACGTTCCCCGCTAGCTGGGGAGCTCATGCGGGAGATTCTACCGGAAGATACAGCGTTGATGAAACGCCATATCATGGATTATCAAGAATTACAGTATGGAGCTCAAAGGCTTTCTCTTTTGCCGGTTATACCACAAGGTGAGTTCCTTTTTATTTCCTGCTACAGGTTAGCTCTGAGTGTTAGCGATGCTAATGTAAACATGCACCGACCATATTACGTCCAAAACAGTCGGGCATGGTTTCTGATAGCAACGTTTCTGATTGGGCCGTGGGTGTAAAGCCAGCCTACATTTCTGATATTACGTCATATCGGATGCAAACCTGGATCAGCTCCGTTGTAGCCCCGTTTTTAGAGATTTGGGTACGGAGGAAAAAAGAGAGGGTTTTATTTTCTGACGCTGCGTGATAATTCCCTATAAAAGACATCCAAAAGTGCATTTTGCATGATAGGTCCCCTTTAACAAGAATATCAATAAGCTATTTTCCAAAACTTTTCTGTGAAGGTTCTCTGCAAATATGGCTTGCATAGGTGACAGAAATATACTTTATTTAAAAGAAGAAGAGAAAATAAATGAATGCATACTAAATTAAAGGACGCAAGTTCGTGGGTAAGAACAGGGTGACAGGGTTTATTAAAAAAGTAGAATGAAACCCATAAAATAATTATGAGAATGGAGGAGTTGAACCTGTAAAGAGATTAGAAGAGAGAGAGGAGAGGGGGATTCGCTGAGGTGAAAGTGGGGGCCTGATGGCTAATGAGTGACCCCACATTACTTCTCAGTTGTCACACTTTGGTGGGCATGGTGGGAATGAAAAAGTGACACCCCCCCCCCCCAAACCCCTCCTAAACAAAACCTTTCTCTCAAACACTTCCAATGCCCCCATGCCTCGACACTCACACTAAACCACTGCGAGCTGGGATGTTTAATGTAAAAGTATACATGCTAATTGGATTATTTCTCCTTCTCAAAGTCGGTTTTATGTACTTGAGTCACACATAAGTAACAGCCTCTGATGCTTTACTGATTCCTATGCAATTAGGAGCATTCAGTGCCTCCCTGACCTTACAACATTCATAAGGAACAACAAGAAGTGCAGGGCGGAAAGCAAAACAGCTGTTATAAATTGCATAAGTGGGGGTTGTGCTAACCCCACTGCAAAGGAGCCTCACGCTGGCTTGCTGGAGAAGAGGTGACTCCTGTAGAGCAGGACGACTGGAAGCACACATTGCATTGTGCTACAGCAGTTTGTTGTCGCTGAAAGCTGTTCAGCCAAATGTTGAGATGTTTCCCCCCCAGTAGCTGTGTTTGTCATTATGTGGGGGTGTCTGTGTATGTATGTGTGTGTGTTGAGGGGGGGTAAGTCTTCCTTCCTAGTCTTCTCCTCTATAATTAGGTGTCTCCATGACAACAGAGCCAGCGTCCAGCAGCTTCTTGTAGTTTTCGAGCAGAGGCACAGAGGTGAAACTATTAGAGACAATCACATTATGGGCCAGCCTTTGTTTGTGCAAATGATGTACTCAAAGTCTCAGAGCCCCAACCTCATCAACAGTAATTTAGTCTCCACAGTTATTAATTCACCTTCAATATTTACTTCAAAGCTGATGGGAAATTATGTAAGAAATAATTGTTGGCTGGCGTTTCACAGTTATTGTTCATTTCTTGAGGTCTCAGAGGATGTTTTGCACGCTGTGAATCTGTCCACATCACAGAAAGGTGCACTCCGAAGCAGGACTCTTAGTAAACGGTAAAGAGTTATAATACATCAGGAAATTGCTTCACGTATCTGAAGCGTACATCTTCCTGCAACAGTTTAATCATTGATGACAGCTCCCAGGGCCCTGATGACATTATGTCTGGAAAATATAGTGAGCTCAATCAAATCCACCTATTGAGAGGCTCCTGATCTGACATCAAATATAAGCAAGTTTTATTTTATAGAAGTATCTAGTTTCTGCGCAGTATGTTTGTCTCATAGTATAAAGTGGAAAACAATTCCGCTGTTTTTTTGGGCAAAGAAAGAAAACGTAATAACTTATTGTAATGTATACATTATTTGTCATCAATCAATTAGACAGTCAAAAGAAAAATGATTAAATGTATTTCTGTTTAGTAACTGATGTAATGTTCCAGATATGACAATAATGCTATCTCATATCAGCTGCATCTGTATGGACACATCCTCCTGTATAAACATGTCTCTGTATCTTGTAATAGCTGAATTGAATGTCTAGCCATTTTCTAAACATGACATGATGTATTTGTAGAGTTTCAAATTAAATTACATCAGTGGCATGCACACACAAGGAACACCATGTATTGTTCAATTATTTACTTACACCTTATTTTGGTTGTACTTCCAAACTGTCTAGACACATTCTGAAAAGATGTGAGTTTACTTTGTTTGCTTTAACTAAACCACTATAGGCCTACATATTTTTCTATTAATATCTCCGTTGAGATATGAGAAACTACAGTCACATCAAATCACTCTTTGATATCTGAAGCGAGAAGTCAAAGAGTTGTCCGGAAGGAGCTCCACGAATGAGCGCCTGTCTACCTCTGAAGTAAAACGTCACCGTCAGCTCACCTCCTTTCCCAATATCAAACGCGTAAAAGGATTCAACAACATGAAATTGGACCACACAAAAACAATTTGTTTTTCTTTCTAATTTGCTTGGACATGACGTGAACCCAGAGTCATCTATTTTGATATCACTGCATGTTTCCATAGCAATTTCAGGGATGTTGCCAAGCAACAGCATTGGATACAATGAAGACATGAATGAAAGTAATAACAGCGCACACATTTCCGGCTTGAATGTGAATGGGCTCGCAGGCGCGCCGGCTTGGCATCGCATACTGTTACATACTTTAACACAGCCTTGTTTATTGTGTGGGCATATGTTACAACAATCCGATGTAACAGTTGGCAGGCAGCCTGAGATGAGCACTTTGCGGGACACCAGCCGCTATTTTCTTGTTAATCTGCTACTTTAGCTGTGTTTAAATCATCATGTGTCTGTGATCTATATCCTCTGAAAGTTGTTCCACCTGTATGATCTTTGCTTTTTTACTTTTTTAGACATTTTGGCGTGCGCAAAGAGAGTTGGTCCTTTTGTGCGCACTGAGGAACCAAACATTCCTCCATATTTGTTGTGATACAAGAACAGCGAACCAAGCAAACCACCACGTAGAGCCCTCCACATGTTAACGCCTATAAGAACCTCAGTAGCCCTGGAACAGGCTTACCTTCAATACAGCAGATTCTCCACAGCCCGGAGTGGGTGAGATCGCCCTTTTTGGTTCTGGGCTGCGACTGACTCTCTTCTGATGAGGCATTGGTGCTGTTGCAGATGTACGCCCGCGAATAGAGCCAGTAGTCCGTGCCGATTGCGATAGTCATCAGGCTGAAGGCAGCGAAAGCCCCGAAGCTGGCCAGCAGCGTTTGAACCCCGCGGTCACACCAAGCCATGGCGCTTCATACATACGCTCACCGGTCCAACATGCGCTCAGAGGAGCGCGTCAGGGCGCGGAAGCTTTGTTCATAGTTTTAGGTTCAGGTGCGTCCACTCTCTGCTCCTGCTTAAAAAGAAACTATAGCCCAGACAAAGAAAGGGAAAAGGAGCAGGAATATTATCTGAAACGCTCACTTGATGCTCAAAACATGGTCGCAGCGGTAAAAGTGAGATGACACCAGTTGTGCCCACTACGGAGGCTCAACACAGGTTTTAAGCGCGCCTGGAAACACGACTGCAACATCGTGTACAAATTCAGAACCCTTCAAACCTCTTCCCCACTTCAGTATTCCGTTTATCCCCTCTATCCTCGCCTCAAAAAAACACTTTTCTCTGTTCCTACACTGACTACGCCTCTGTTAAAAGCCATTGCCAAAGAGGCTACGTCAATGGCTCCAAAGTGAGACCCCACCCTTGCCAAATCTAACCAATGAAGGTGCAGACAAAGAAAGAAAACATCTGAGACATTAAAATGTACAATTGGATCACTAATTAATTTAAAACATGTGGAATATTTGGGGAATAAATATGTACAAGTCTCTCAGCTGAGACATTTAGATACTCTCCACTGAATTCAGAAGCTATGAGTATTACCTAATTCTGAGTCAGCTGTCACAACGATGATGGGGGCTGGGGATTGAAATGATGACAGACTTTGACACAAGGGTGCTTCTCTGTGGTGCACTAACACCAAACAACAATCCCCCATGGAACAGAGCATTAGAAAAGCAATTAGATGCTTGTGTGCATGTTATGACACTGTAAATCACAAAGGTACTAAGGATTTCCCAATATCTTTACAGGAGAGCATATCCAAAGTAAATTTATGGATAGAAGATGGATGGATGGATGGATGGATGGCTGGATTGAGGGATTGAGGGATAGTTTAATTAAATACATTAATGCACATCACAGCATGCAAACAATATCTTGTTCTTTTTAATATTTTAAATCCTGCACATTTCTGCTACCTCTTTTTTTAAATCAGCATAACACTCCACTTTGAACATAGTATATAGTATAGTCATATTTTATTACTGCACTCAGTTTCCTAAATAACTATATTTTGTGTAAATATTTTCTTTATTTTTCATTTGTTGCAATAGTCTTAGCTTTTATATACTATTTGTTTTTATTTTTGTGGTTACGTTCTTTCTGTGTCTCGTATGCACCACTTTTACCAAAACAAATTCCTCGCGTGTAAACCTTGGCAATAAAAGTTATTCTGATTCTGAGATAGATACTTGTTGCAGCCAAAAAAGGCTTGAGCAACGTGTGTCTCATTACTGAATAAAATCAATGTAGCAAAACATTCTGAGGAAAAATAATGAATAACTTAGACATTTTCCAGTGCTCAGCCGTACTTATACAAACTTTTCCTTCCCCTGATTCTTACTTCGATCATGCAGCTCACAAAATGGTTTATTAAACATGCAAAAATGGCCAATTATGCCCATGTGAAAACCAGATTAAAGACATGCTTCATCTCTGAGCCAGATGGAAGGTTTCAAACTAGCCCGGGAAACAAATTATTTGATGGCTTAGACTGGCAAGCTGCCTCTGGCTTGATAGAAAACCTCTCTGAATAGTTCTGCCAGTCTTGTTTCAGCAGAAATACAACCAGCAAGCAGATTTATTCACCCCATGCAGTTCATTTTAGAAAAAAGCAATTTTTTGTGCTTGTCAATTTAGAATGTGAAACATTGGTCGAAAAACAGCTTTCAAAAAGCAAACCACCTGAGGATGTCCTGATAATAAAATAAAACAGTGCATGGCTAAGTAGTCTGAGCACGAGTGAAGGTATGAAAATGTCTGTGTGAAGCTGTTTCTACTTCTAGCCAATCAGTGGATCTGTCTCTTGTATTTCTAAAAAGGCAGTAATTTAGGAGGGCATTCCATTCTGTCAGGTGAATCAGAATCAGAATCAGAATACCTGTATTAGTCCCACGGAGGGGACATTTGCGTAGTTACAGCAGGAAAAAAAGCTTAATGTTACATTATGTTAAATGTGACATGCATTTAAAAAGGATATACTAAGTTAGGATATAATAAAACATATATATATACAATAAAAAATAAAAAGTTAACATCATTTTAAAAAAGGTTATTGAGTGAACACCACAAGAATGTTAATTTCATTTCAACGTAAAAATCCCTTCCAGGCATATTTTGAAACGTATGCAAATGGTGTGCTTGTTTACATATGTTATCTATTATTTCTTCCGCAACTAAGTTAAAGATCCATAAATGTCCTCTTCTCCTTCCCCCTCAGTTAAAATATATTTTTTAAAGCAAATATTATTTGTTTCTGTTTTGTTATTTGATATACGAGACCCTATAGTAAAATACATGTTCAGATGATACAATTAAAAAATCTACACATTGTATTCAAAGAAAAGTTTAAATCAGAGAGATACATTTTTTGAGTGGGTAAATAAACATTTAAATATCATCAGTTTGAGAAGGTCTAATGCAGGAGAGATAATAATAATAATAATAATAATAATAATAATAATAATAATAATAATAATAATAATAATAATAATAATAATAATAATAATTCATTACATTTTTTATTTAGAGTGCTTTTCACTTGATAAAAGTCTATAAAACCAGCCAACAGTTTTTGAAGCCAACAGGTTTAAACCTTTTATAAACTTATATTTGATAGTTTATGAAAAGTATTGGTAATTATGGAAGTCTTAATACATTTTTCCTAATATGGCTATTTACTGCTTGTTGATCAGACAAGCAGGTCATACAATGCTTTCTTTATTTGTATAACTTATGAACTATAAGAGGATTGTTTTTGATATATTGAATAAATTAATATAACATCTATTGGCGTTTTAACTTCCGCAGCCCTGATGGTGGCGCAAATTCGCAGCAGCACTGGAGAAAAAAGGAAACGGTGGTAAAAGTACTACCAGAGATGCATTACCATGAGTCTGAGAAAGAAAATCACAAGGAATGGGCAGTGACGTCACGGTAAAGGTGCCCCGGTGTATAAAGCGCATGCGCATTGCTATGCGGTGCCCATTCTTTCAATGGATATGGCGGATTGTCAATGCGCCTGTGCCGGAGTGTACGTGACGTCAGAGTCTACTCCTTGTTGCTTTTCTAGCCAACATCTGAACAAAGGCCTGCCCCTTTTCAGGAGGATTTCTCTACCGCAATCGTTACTTTACGTGTAATCACGATTACTAAATCGGATTACGCTACTTTTATTATATTTCAAGACGTCAGTAACAGCAGAGATGATTTCCGAAATGGAGGTTGATCACAATGAAAGCAGCGTCGAGATCAAATCGGCCATGCATACTTGGCGTTATCGCCACCATTTCACGTACAAGGCAGATCAAGGAAAAAATATCATCGTGCAGTGTAATCTATGTCTGCCGAGGGTAAATCTGCTATCCACGTCGAAAACCTCCACATCAAACCTAAAGAAGCATTTAGACGTAAGTTACACAGAGTCAGATGACTTCCCGTTCCCCTTTATGTTAATGTTTTGAAAGCGTCAATGAATGCAGAGCTACCCTCGTGATTAATAACGTTACATTGTAGCTGCATGTACATTACATACTCCAGGCGCTGGAGGCTCTTTGTGTTCAACTTTGATGAAAAAACATGGTGTTTTTTTCATTGCATATGAAGTTAAATGACAATTCAGAACATAAAACTCACAAGCAAAAATGACACGCCTCCCACCACTAACATGTTGGCGTTTTGTCTTGCAGAGAACACACTTGGGCTGTGAAGCCAAGCCTGATGTCAAGAGGGGGAGGAAGAAAGAAGAGTATAACGGTGAGGAGAGTAGGCACTGCCAACTCAAAAAATTAAAAGCAGAAATAATCTCCAAATGCATGACCCAAACAAAAATTGATGAGCTGATATTCAACTTCATTGTGGAGGATTGCCAGTCATTTTACGTGCTGGAGCAACCTGGATTCAGGAAGCTGGTTGCAGGCTTAACTGAAGGGCTTAGGTCCATGGACAGAGTGACCTTGTTCACAAAGGTGGACCAGGGTTTCTCCAGGATGCGGGAAGAGCTGATGGAGAAACTCAGCAGCATCCAGTATGTGTGCACCACGGCTGACATCTGGACAGCCAACAGCAGGAGCTTCTTCGGGATGACCTGCCACTGGATCGACAAACATTCTCTGGAGAGGAAATCTGCGGCTCTGGGGTTTGCACGGCTGCAGGGCAGAATCACGCACGACACCATCGCTGGACGCATACATGACATCCACGTGGCGTACAATATTGAAAGTAAAGTTCAGACCACGGTCACTGATAACGGCAGCCCCTTCATCAGCGTGTTCAGAGAGTTTGCAGTGGACAGCAAGGAAAGTGATGATGACATCGGTTTCTATGAGAACGTGAGCACCGTCCTGGAGGGTGAGCCAGAGCAGGACATGCTCCTGTTCCTGCCCACTGTACAGCGCTGTGCCTCACACACCCTGGAGCTGATAGTCACTGAGGACTTCTGGCAGGCTGTGTCCCAGGGGCCCATGTGCCAGCTACATTACAGCACAATGGCCAAGGTGTACGCCGTCTGGAACAAATGCCACCATCTCCAAGTCGGTATGGATTCAGCAGAGGAGATTGGAAAGATGGCGCTCGTTGTTCCGGCTGTCATACGCTGGAATGTGGAGTACTGCGCTGTGCAGAAGATCGTGTCCCTCTCTGAGCGGGAGCTGACAGAGTTGTGCGCCCGCCTGGAGGTCCCACGCATGCAGCCAGAGGAGATGGCCTTCCTGAAAGAATACGTGACTGTGTTCCACCCGCTCGCTTTTGCACTTGAACTTTTCCAAGCGGAGCAGAAATGTTACCTGGGTCTAGTCATCCCGACCGTACTCAGTCTGAAGAACAAGCTAAATGAGCAGAAAGATTCTGCAACTTACTTAAGCGGAGTCATCAACGCCATCGTGGTGGCTATTGATTTGCGGTTCCAGGAGCTGTTCGCCAGCACAGAAGCTAAGATTGCAACAGCGACGACGCCTCAGTTTCGTTTGCTGTGGATGGCTGCCTCAGACAGAGAGGAGATGTGTGCCGTGCTGGCTACAGAGGCAGCCCAGATGGATCCAGGCACCATAACTGAGCCAAACCCCAGCCGAAGCTCATCAAACACCATTGAAACTGAGGATGACTTCTTCAGCTACGGGTCTGTGAAGCCTGCCATTCAGATCCAGCAACGGGGAGTGATGGAGGAGATCCGCAAGTATGTGGAAGGAACGGGGAAGAGCCTAGAGTGCCTTCAGGACTTCCCCAGAATAAAGCAGCTCTTCTTAAAATACAACACAACTCTGCCATCCACGGCCCCCATCCAGCGTCTCTTCAGTCAGAAAGGCAACCTGGTCACCTCACAGAGAAACTTTCTGACCGACGATTACTTCGAACGCATTCAGCTCCTGAGATACAACAGTAACGTGTGTACTTTGGTCACTGAGTGAAAACATTGCCGGTGACTCTCTCGCTCAGCCTTTTAATTGATTCAAAATCAAAACCATTTTGTGCTCAAAGTCATTACTGATAAACCCTTAGTAATATCTCATTTCAGACAATTAAGCCCATATGTGTTTTAAAAAAAAAATATTACTCTTATCTTTTTTTAATAGTCATAGTGTATATCTCCCTCTCTGAAGGGCCTCGTGAAATATATTTGTTGACAATCACGGACAATGACATTCAAGGACTGATCTAATGTGACAAAAGCATCTTTCTAGCTGTGCTATTGTTGTGGTTTGAAGTAGCCACAGGGTTAAACCCAAGTGAGTTCCTCTTTCAGTTAGGTTTGTTTTTCTCTACAGGTGCTCAATGAGAATGCATCTCCTGTCTGTTTGTTTTATATCATATATAAAAAGACAAGGAAAGAGCCCTTTTTTGTCTGTCGTGCCTTTTTTTTTAGCGACGTTGGGGTTGGCTGCCTTATTTGTATTAAGCCAAAAGTGCATCTGCAGATACTGTTTCAAAGAAGCCACAGAGCACACAAACTACAAAAATCCCATTGCTGCAGAGTCCCGAGTGTATTCCTTACCGAGCGTCCAGGTGTCAGTTGAGAGCGTTTGGATGATGTCAGAACACACACACACACACACACACACACACACACACACACACACACACACACACACACACACACACACACACACACACACACACACACACACACACACACACACACACACACACACACACACACACACACACACACACACACACACACACACACACACACACACACACACACACACACACACACACAGGCAGTGTGGACCTGAGCGGTCAAAAACATGTCACTTCTGAAGATGTCGGCCCTGAGAGAGTATGAATCGCCTTGGGATTTGCTTTTTCTTCTTTTCAACATCAGTGCATGTAGAAATCTATATGTTTATATTTTCCAGTTATCTGTATTTCTTTGACTTTTCTTTGAATTTCTTTGAAGCCACTAAGATTTAGGCAGAGATATAAAACTCTCCAGCAGTGGGCTACAGTTAAACTGCCCTCACTGCTTCCCAAAAGCATGTTCTGCTTGAGAGACAGGGTGTAAGGACTGTATTCAACAACACATCAGCTGATAAGGGGAATAAAGAGCTTTAACAACATAAGGCCGATAAGGGAAGCAGGATTGTATGAAGCTAAAGGGCTGCTGCAGAAATGCAATGTGATACACACATGCTCAGTTGGTTTGCACAAGGATAAACAGGTAAAATACAGTCAACTGGTAAGAAAAGAATTGCCTTGCATTACCTATGCTTAATCATGGGTGAATAACTGCTGGACTACTAAATCAAACTTGAAGTCACTTTTAAAATAATCTGTGTTTGTTTGACGAGAATTTTTAATTATCTTCTTTTCAACCTTGAGAAAAGTATTGGTCTGTGTACACTAGCACGTTTAACATTAGTGTATACTAGGCTTCTCAATATGAAAGGTTGCAGAATATCAGTCATATCTGCATTACTGTTATGAAACATGGCCAAATCAATAAATATTTGTATGACGCCATATTCAAGTCAAGTTTCCATTAAGGTCTCACTGTTCTCGCACACAACCAAGTCTTAAACGGAAGTTTTAAAAAATCTAAAACCTGACGTGGAGAAACAACAAAGAATCCATCTCACTGTTCATCCCTCCAACTCGGTTAGCACACGTTTCTGTCTTTATATATCAATCAGGCAAACATCTTGAAACAACCATTTCCATGTTAACAGCACCATACTAAAGGCTTTCATTTGGGAATCAAATGCCAATTAGAGGACGCCAGCAACCTTTCCCGGTATGCTTACAAAAAAAAACGCCACACTGAGCTTACAGTAGTAATCATACATTTTGAATCAATTCCCATTAGGGGAATAAGACTAGAACACATTTTACAAAAGTCTTTAAGTAAGACTTTAGGCTACCTTGTGAAATATGGGACTAATATGTAAAAACAAAAAAGCCTAATCAAATGTTTTTATATCACTGTAGCAATATGTAGCCTTTGTTATTTAGCTAATTGATAACTTAACTTGGATGCATACATTTGGCTCTCTGGCGTCCTGATTGGAATGATTATGTCTGATTATGGCTCTTGGCTTGTTCTCACAAGACTAGAGCCATAATGTTTATAGTGCTATTTGCATGATGCTGTTTGTCTTCATGGATTTTACCTGAGGAAGTTCTGAAGAGAGAAACGTTGTTCAGATAAAGCAAGTTCAAGCGATCACTGCAGTTCTTCAGATTCCTTTTCATGGTTTAGTCCGGCCCCTAAATGACAGTTGGGTCTAAAACAGCTAACTTAATTTTTGCAGTACAATCATTTCAAGTGATTAGCTCATTGTCAGTCCCAAACCTTAGTGTGTGTTTGCACTTATGTCCTTACTGTGTTAATGTACATGTTCTCATCCAATGAAAGCCAGGTGAAGGCGAGATTTTCCCAAAGATGAGATTTCTTGCATAAAAGAGCCACCTGCAAAATGCTTCGCTACCTTTCACTTCTTGTATGATGCGGTGCAGCTCTGTGACTCTGGATAGGATAAGCAGATGAATGAATGAACGACACAATTGTCTTCATTTTTTAAAATGCCAATACTGCCACCTGTTGGACACAGAGGTGCACTTCAGTAAATGTAACTTGAGGATCTAATAAAATAAACCCCAGGCACCAATTTCAAAGTTTGATCCAAAGTTGTAGTTTTTAATGATTTCAGAAAAAAGGCTGCAAAGTATTACTTTAAAAAACCACAGAGTAATACCCATCCCTACACACATTTAGAACAGGATCATGTTAGGCACAAAGTGGGTGGAAGGTGTACAGCGTGTGTTAATTCTGTCAGTACTTTTGATTTAATCCCTAAGCCCTTGTCTCTTCAGTCCTCTCATGCTTCCTCCCTTCAAAAAATAGCTGTAGAATCTCTTTGTTATACAAAAGCAGCATGGCGACGACATATACTCTTAATTTACTTTCCCTGTCAACCATATTGTTTCTACCGAGTCTTTGTCAGTGATATATTACAGTAAGGAGGGAAGCATTAGAGGGTGTTCCAGACATGGCTGGGATATTTTAATATTCTAATGCCCTTCTCTCACTTTGCTCTGAAAAAACACCCTTCAGGTGTCCCAGCTCCATTCACTGCAGAAACGGCTTGGCCGGGCTGAAGTGGCCCAGGTTCTCACAGGACTTGAGCCAGCGCTGCACATTAGAGGGAGTAGAGGAGGCAGGGCCGCTCTGCAACACGCAGCAATAGCACGCCATGTCGGCCAGGGAGAACTCCTGCCCGGCCAGCCAGGGGCTGCGGCCCAGAGCCGAGTTCAGGGCCCGCAGGACAGCGGCCCGCTCCTTGGCACTACCCTCTGCCAGCTGGAAGAAAGCCATGTCCACCCAGCTGTCCACCAGCGTGGCGAGAGCAGCGTCACTGGGGTAGGGGGACAGCAGCTTGAAGAGGAACCGCGCCACGTTGGCCTCGCCCTCGATAGGACACATGTTCTGGACGCTGAACTTCATCTGCAGTTTGGGGACTGTGGATAAGGCAAAAGAAAGACATGGTTCCTGGTTAACAAGTGCACACTCATTTAACAGCCAGCCAGATCATGTCAATAAGGCACATTTTTACAACATAAAAGCAAGGCTTGGAATGGTTAGACATGGCTATACTAAAACATGAGCTTTCACATATTAAGTAATGTTATAAGCTATCTATATTGGTCAGAAAAGGCACATTATATACTCCACAGCAAAAAGCCCCAAAGTTTTTTTTTGTTTTTTTTAAATGAATTGTTTCTACACTCTCAAAAGTGACTAACATTAAAGAAAGTGAAAAAGCTCAAAGTAAATGAATCACTCTTTGTTTACAGTCATTACTTTGGTAGAGTAAGGTATTGTATCTAGGATATATTTCTCAAACCCCAGACACACCCAATAGAATCCCACACCCTAATTTCTAGTTGGCTTTTTTGCTGTGATTTATACAATGAAGGCCGAAATAGCAGACACACGATGAACCAGCATATTAAACCGAATCCGATTAGCTTTGGCTATATTCTCTTTTTTGGGTTTTGATTTACTACCATATTTGAGCAGTTTTGATGCACTTGAGTTCACCCTGTAACACATGCCTCTCTCACTGTGCCTTACCATCTTTCCATATGAGGGTGAAGCCCAGCTGGAACATCTGGCGGGCATAGCTGTCTGCATGGCGCGGGCCGAGGCAGGACAGGAGCTGCGGCGGCACATTGGAAACCGAGGAGTGGACGTGGACCGTAGAGAGCACCCGATAGCGCTGACACAGCACGCTGTGGAGCACCAGCAGGGTGAGGGGGGGCTGTGCTGGGTTGACGTTTATGACAATGTCACGGAGAGCACCGAGGTCCTTGTGACATAAAAAAAGATAATGGAGGTAAATAGGTGTAGCATCCAAAATAAATTGAGTAATACAATGTTTGTCTGCTCTCACTAGGCCAATACAGCCTGCACAAACTGGCAGTAATCACTCCACACCCTCAATGAGCGTCAAGAGAAATTCCAATATGAGCAGGTCTTTCAGGTTACAGTGTTATTTATTGCATTCAATGATGGGTCCAATCAAGAAAAAACAGCTACAGAGAAAAGTTAAGTCAAACTATGTTATTTGCAAAAGAACGATGCATGCTTTCAGTTTATGAAGGATACATTCTGGCATCACTAGTAAACACGGTGTTCAGTTATGCTAATACCCGAACACAGAACTTACTAGTATTATCCCCAGCTTCTTACCTTGCCCAGTAGTGTGTCCAGATTGGTGACTCCTGTGAAGGTTGTGGAGCTTGGGCTTTGGGAGGAGAGGCTGCTGCTGACCGTCAGGTCAAGGTCGGCGTCGGGGGTGGTCACCGTCTTGGCCAGGCCGTCCACCGCTGCTTTCAGCTCGTACAGTTTTCTCAAGATCTCATCCTGCCTGGCTTCCAAAGCTTTGACCGCTGGATCCACCTCGCCATTCTGGGGAGACAGAGAGAATTGACGATATGAGCATCACAGTTTTCATTATTTGAGCAAAATCAAGCCACAGTTTTGTGTAAGCTGGTTTCTCTACAATGTACTGTTATTGCACATAAAAAGGCAGTATAGAGAACGTATTTAATGTAGCCCCATTCTTGAGATCAAACAGTACACACAAATATATATGACTCAAGAAAGACATCTCATAACAAGATGTTAAAGAGTAAACCTAGACTTAGTTTGGTCTTGTATAATCATGATCAAGTAATACATTAATACAGTAATAAATATATCTGACAGCTTTGGTTACTATACAAATCAAGATTTTTGCACACAAAAAAAATGATGTATAAAACATGATTGTTTGCACTAAAGTAAACCCACCAACAAATATAACACCCAACAAGTTCAGCTATATGATGAGCTAAATCATCTTTTTTTAATTTATTGCCAGAACTATTTCGATCGTTTCCATGCAAAAAATAAAAATCATGTTTCCAGCTTCTCAAATGTGAGAACGTTTCTGCAAATAATTTACATTTTAGGAGAACATGTTCCTCACAATGCTAAGAACCCTTTACTTGAGTAACGTTTTCAATGCATGACTTTCACTGGTAACAGTATCTGAATACTACTTTGACCACTGCATAGCTGAATCAAGGGTTTGCTATGTAGACATACCATCATGATGTGCACTTTGACGCGTATAATTGACAGCACAATTATAGAGACTATATAACAGTGTCATGTCAACTTAGTCGTTAAATAATCGCTAACATCTCATATAATATTGTGTAGTAATTGTTGCATCAGCCATAAGTGATTTTCCCTGCCAAGCTAACTTAGCTTGCTAGCAGGAGAGCTTAGACAGCTAATACACGATGCAAAATGCGCATGTATCAAAACGTGGGAAACTAAACGAAATGCAAGCAACAACAGGAGTAAAATACAAGCTAACTAAATACAAAATATATATAAACCTGGTCGAAATTAAACCAGTTATGAGTTACCTGAAGCGCGTGTTCAGAGCATAGATCAGAGGTGCAGCTGTCCCCTTGCTGCCCGTGGATATTTGGTAAGGTGTACATGCAGGTTGGTAAATCGGTCTTTAGGAGGCTTCCACAGACGGGCTTTACCTGGTACATGGACATGTTGGAGGACAGTAAGCGCTCTGTCACAGACAAAACAGTTAAAAACTAAATCACAGATGTACACAGACAGGCTCTTCAGGGCTGTGTGATGTGTTGACAGGCGGCGGGGCAGCAGCGGCTACCGGACCGGACTACTCTCGCGGTAACAGGGAAGAGGCATCAGTGACGTCACATCCCGTGGAAAGTAAAATATGGCTGTGGTGATGTTTCTTTTATTATAACATATATGAACATCATACATTTTGAGTACGAAAAAGGTTCGCATCAAGGCTAGACATAATAAATCAAATAATAATAATACAAAATTACATTAAATAAATAAATAAAAGCAAAAAAGAAGACAAAAAAATTGTTTCAGATTAAATATTGGCTGTGGTGAGATGGTAAAGTTTGAATGAATCAGAAGAACCAGAATAAGGAAAAGGTTGTATTGCCAAGTAGGTATGGGTGTTACTTTGTTTGAAAAAGTGGTGGGGACAATTTCTCCAGATTTAACATCAGCATAGCAGAAGACACGCGATGTCCCTCTTCTGGGTGTTGAACCCTATCGTTGAACCTCAAGCACCTGCATGATAAACCAATGCGTAGACCTCTGGACCACCAATGTGTGTTCAAACCAGTGAACGCCCAACTATAGTCCTTGTTGTGATGTGATTTGGATTTAATGTGTACCTTGATGCACACAACGAACACACAGGTATAAGTACAACATAAATAAACTGGAATAAATACAGGAATAGAATTCCAATAATAAATAAATGTGGAGAAAAAAACAGTACATAAATATAATAAATAAATAAATGAATGTATAAATAAAAAAAATATAAGTTGAGAATAAATCAGAACACACATTCTTATGTATCTTTAATGTATTTCTGCATTTATTTTCACTTACATTTATATATTTATAATTGTTTGTGTCTGTTCGTGTTTCACACAATGTTATTTTGCTTGGTAGCCTATATTCTGTGGATACAACATGTATAACAAATGTACTTTCAATTGCTCTGAAAGTTTCAACAAGTGCATGTGTCTTTAACAATAGCTTTGAGTTGCTATAATATTGTATTTCACTTCCTCTGACCAGTCCCACTTTTATTTGGAAGCTTTGTGTGAAGTTGTAAACAGTGCAAGGAGAAACACAGTGACTCTTCTCTCTTCAATCAATATTTTTAAAAGCTTACAGCACCGGGTATTCTGGCGTATTCATGTTCTATAAACCTTAAAGCCCCCTGAGACAAAAGTACAATTTGTGATATTGGGCTAATTAAATAAACATTGATTTACTTGTATTGATGTTATTTATTGTATAATGTATTATACAATGACATCAGTTATGGGCGATCAAATGTATTGGCATGATACATTCCACGTGCACTAGAGGACGCCACTGTCTCATTTCTCAAATCCCAACTTTCTGAGTGCAGGAGGTCAGCAGTCAACAGAGGAGATGGTCATTCTATGAACGTAAATAAAGATCACAACATAGCTATCAAATAGAGATTGTTTTTTCACGATGGCATGTATTTATATTTAAATTGAAAAGGGAAGTCACATTGACCTGAGTGCAGAGAATATAAAAACAAAACGTTTCAATCTACTCGTTTAATTATTCTAGACAAATGTGGGAACATGTCTGTCATGTCATTATCATGATTAGTATTTACTACAACATGTAGTGTGTAATAAATCCTGAGAACAGGTGTTTAATGTGTGTTGTGAATAACCATATATGCAATCAGTACAAAACAGCAGCCATGTTTTTAACATATATATTGTATGCACCTTACTGTCTATCAAAATGTTGCATACTTTTGCTTTTGTTTTGCTTTCAGTATAATCTGAGATGATTTATCTTTACAAAAGAAAGCAACTTGTTGTGAGGGTTTTTACACATTACCTGTTGAGACATTACTTAACAGGGTTTAGCCAGAAGTAAAACATTCTTGCAAATGTCAGCCTCCTTTCCCATACATATTAATCATACATGACAAGTCCCAAAGTGTGGTTTAAGCAACCTATTACTAAGCCGTTTCAGGAGCAGATGTTTCTCTGACAGGAATATAAACAACACTGAAACATTTGGTCTTGTTCTCCATGCCACCCATGATGGCATTTCATATCTACACGACAAATTGGCCTTTTGAAACCTTAAGTTAATATTGGCAAATGTACCTAACATTTTTAACAAGTGGTGGCTCTTAGTTATGTCATACATAATGGTCAAATCGAACCACATTTGTCAGAAATACTTAAATTTAAGAAGGTAATGAAATACGCAGATATATATGCACATTTATAAAAAATAATAATATAGTTGTTACCTTGTGTCTAATCTAACATTAGTTATCAGGAGCTTTTTGCTGCAAGTGAAGTCAGCTTTCTACAGTCACCTTTATTATCTCAGCTGTAGAGACAGATCCTGAGGAATACAGGTGATAGATTATTTAAAATGTATTTTGCACATACATTTCAATAGTCTACATTGGCATTTGAGATGTAGTAGAATTTTGTATCTATCCAGTCTGGTTTTGTCACCTGACATTAACATCTCTGTGATTTCTTCTGGCAAGATATAAAGTAAGCTATTTTAGTTCTGTCTGCTTCAGTCCTATCAGTCAACTATTACACCGGCCTAGCCTGTGTTATTCAATCACAAATGATCTTTTGATTTAATCAAACCTGGCAACAAAATGCGTTACCAGGAAGCAATTGAAGCATCTGTAACTTTGCCTGATACTTGGCTCTCCTTTGACATGCAGTCTCCTTCTTCTCTGTCAGAGGAATCAGCTTAGTACTGTTTCACACTCCAACTACATCCTGTCCTCTTAAGCAAGAGGTCTATAATGAAAATGCCCAATTAAGTTTACTGTTTCAACAGCTTGTTAACCCTAAATTATTCACTTTCTGCAGCAAGAGAGATGGAAGGTTAAGTAGGGCTGGTGCATAAGGGAGGGAGGGGGGGGGGGGCTGATACTAGGGCCAACCTGGCTCTGGTAAGTCGGATCTGATGGCCAGAGTAAGACCTGAGATAGAAACTGAGACTAAGGAGGGAGCTGAAACCTGACAGATCACAGTAGTTATTTTAATCATGTAGGAACAATTGACATGGAGTCTGTCAGGCTGTAGGTAGTTTGTCAAGCTGAAGGTATGGGTGTAGTGCGGGGAGTGACTTATGTCTTGTAGTGCTGTCAGGAACAATTATACTGGATCACTGACAGAGAAACAGCGTGTGGCCTGATGCAACGAATACTTAGAAATGCTCAGAGTTGATAAGAATCCCATAAGGAATAGTTTTACATAATATTAACTATGTGTATTCACTATTTGGCAGAGTGACTGTAAATGAAACGACTGATTCCACTCTCATATTTGTGAATTAAATATGAAACGTCAGCGAGATTCTGGTTAGCCTAGCGCACAATCCTTGGTAAAAAGAAAGCTGCCTATACAAGCAAATCACAAATAAATACATTATTATATTTAGTTTAACCTGTACATTGCTGTAGTGTATTAACAACAATGTGATGTTTTACAGGGGTTATGTGCCAAATCGTTTCTGACATGGGGGTCATGGTCATTGGTTGCCTAGCATTAGTTAAGAGCATCAGTTAAAGAAATAAATTAAGATCAATTTTGTGCACATTTTCAGGTGGTTTTCTTTTTGTTGTTGTTGTTTTTAATGCTGATCTTATAGTCTGTGATATGACAGTCTTTGTTCTGTGCTGAAAATGTGGTAGGAGAAGGCACATTTTGTTCTGTAATCAGGCTCACCCTCAGAAATGCTGACATCTTTCAGGCTGTGGTTGGACTGTGGTAGAACCAGGCACAATCATGTCTCTTATTGAAATCAAAGTTAAGAAGCGTAGCTAGAGTTCATTTATGTTATAGACTGGAAAGGAATCGATCATATCGCTGTACATGTGGAGATTTTTGGGTGTGCGATAGGATTAGCTGTACGCAGCTACTGTTATTCAGCTTTTAGGAGATTAAAGGTATATACTATACTGTATGTAATATATCCTATAAAGTATATTATTAAAAGGTGAAGTTACATATACCTGTCTACTGCTCAACGACAGCCATTACTCAGTCTGAGGGTGAGTCAGCACATGTGACAGCTAATCAGGGGTTTAAGCCGGGTGTGGCATTTTGTTGCTAACTTGCATTAGTGATGTTTCGATGTCTATAAATACAACCTCAATTAGCGGAAATGTAAACAACACGCTCATGGCACAAGGGAAATAGATTGCTAGAAATCAACTTCCACGATCGGCCTTTGTGTGTCGGTTGTGGCTAATGATATATGCATGGCCTATCATTCATTAATGAAGGGACGCTGCACGCAGACATCATAAGCAGAGGCTCAGGACCAGGGCTTGTTGGGGAACAGAGGCAGTGCGGTCATCCCCTGCATTATGGATAAAGTTCCTTCACATAGCTCACAAAGCCCATCCAGTCATCCTAACACGCCAGTTAAATCTTTTACGACGCTCTTCCTTGTTCGTACTATCAGGTAGCAACTTCTCTCATACTTCCAGGCTCCAGAACACTGGAAATTAGACAAAATATGCGTGTCAGAGCAGAGATGCCAAATGCACAGCGGACGTCCCACCGGTTCAACTTCATGTTACTTGGTGTACTTGATCACTTCAGTTTGTTATCAGATGAAGATGGGGTGCACATTAAAGTTTCACACAGACTTAATCAGTAAGGTGAGCCTGACACTCCTTGATATGAGTTTTTGGTGACAATGAAGTGAGGGCATTAATAATTGAAGTGCAAAGCAGACAATCGGGCTAAGCCTATGTGTCCATCCTAAAGCGCCCATCCAGATAAATTGCATGATACAGTATCACACAACATGTTTCGATAAAAAAGTTGATCCATATTGCTGCATCCTTACATTTAAAGGTGACGATACTGCTACTCTAACCTCTGCTACAATGACTTTAACTAAAATCAGCTCTAAGTCATTTTCATTGTAATTCTTCTGTAACCTCTCTCTTTATTCCCTTCCTTTTGAGCATACATAAGGGAAACCCAATACGTCATTCTCAGTAATTTTATGATTTTCACGATTTTCACACGTTGCCATATGACTTGGGTTTATTGCTCAAATAATAATAATAAGGGAACAGAACTTTTACAAACGAACTTGTATAAAATAATGTGTTACACCATTTTTTTTTTGTTGCTTTTTACTGATAGCTATCTTTTTAACGCCAGTATTTTTGAAATAATATGAAGACCTCTTTCATGGTCACTTTGCCTTCCAACAACTGATGTTGTTTTTTATTTTCGTCTCATTTTCAGCTAGGGCTGGGAAATATTTCAAAATTGTGATATAAGACTAGATATCGTCTTGGATATCTTAATAAAAGTGTTTTCTTATCCTGGTTCTAAAGGCTGCTTTATGTTAGGTGCTGTTTTTTGAAGGTACCAGATTGAAAAGCTTTTGTATTATTTGTGCTTTACCCATTTTGTGAAAGCACCAATAATGTGTATCCTACAATATTGTTGCAATATTGATATATTAAGATTATGTTCCCATGATATTTGATTTTCTCCTTATTGCCCACCCCTATTGTCAGCCATCAAGGACTGCTGGGCATTACTGGCCTGTCCGAACTGTGCTCTCCTATAGAAACAGCGATATGGTGTCTCTCTCTTCCTGCCTCCGCCCTTGAGTCCAGGTAATCTATTTGTCACATTATCTCGTACTCCTGCTGTCCCGACGCAGCACATCCAGCAGTCAGCGTCGACCTGTTGGCTCACATTTCCTTCCTGTTTACCAGTCGCTTCTCCTGACCTGCTGGGGTCACAGCTCCATTGTGTATCCTCTGGCTTGTGTTTCCTACTGGCTTCCCCAACCTTGTCCCACTTTCAGCCTCCCATACTCCCCACCCCCACTCCTGTTCTCACCCCTCCAGAGAGACGGCCAGAAACTGATAGCAGCAGACATGGGTACATGATGATCTGATAAGTGTTGTGTCTCTCTGTGTGTCTAGTGTTTTGTCTTGATAGACAAAACCTTGTCTGAAAATGTGTTTAAATGACATGCTCTAAAATGCATATGCAGGAAAAGCAAAATGCAGGCATTATTCAGGCTTATAATTAAAGTCAGTTTTTTGGTTTACTTCACAAATTCTTAATACGGATTTACAATACTAAACTCTGCAGGGGTCTCTCTTATTTTGGTCTTTGCTCTTACTACTGCAAGTTACTTACTACTAATTGTAACTTGCATGACCTCAAAAGCTTGTTTTGCTTTATCTTATATGTTTTATTTTGAATATTAAGATGTGTCCTTCATTGAGGTATACACTGACAATGCCCAGGAGGTAACTTATTTGAACATGTTAAATTGCTAATAAATCTATATGGCTTCATGACAGTATCACTTATTAATGAAATGTGTTATATGTTAGGACAAACACAGACAGTGTGTGCCCTGCTGAAGAAGGAGCACTCTGAAACCCTCTCTGATTATTATTTACAGCACACCCTCTGAATCTAGCAGCAGAATCCTACACTTGTGATCCTGACCTCATGCTAATACCAGGCTATGACCCACAGCTGTGAGTGGCAGGTGTGTGCTGTAAACACCAGGTTCCCCCTGTAATATAGAGGTAATTGAAATGACACTTATGTGGTGCCACCGGCAGAACGTGTGTTGCTCTGTATTTTACCGCCTCTAGTTGGTGCGTAATAGGATAAAGCAGTTGTTAATTTTGATCCCATGAATCCTGTAAATGTAGTGCATAAAAACGATATGCTATTTACAGTCTCTTGGAGGGAGGAAGCCAAGCTGTAAGAGCGAGCGTCAATCTTTTGTCTGAGAGTTTTGGTTATAATGATTGACTCTTTAATATATGCTGAGCAATCTCACAAGAAAACCTGGAAGGCTAGCATCCTTAGCAATAGCTTTCGGCAGAATTTGCATCTTCTTTTGCACACACAATCCCTGATGTGCGTGTTACTTGGGGATGATGTGTTTGCATGGATGGCGGTCTGATCTTATATTTGATTTTTGCAAATGCATTGGTTTTTGTGTGACCTGTCTGGGTGTGTATGTGCTGCACGAAGGTTCAGATGGGTTTAGTTACAAAAGCTGAGGTCAGGTGTCACTCGATCCAGCCGCGGTGACACTCAGGTGGTCATCAAGGTCACCTCCTTTGCTTTTTCCCTGCGCTAGCTCTGAATCTATAACCTCCCATACACAAACAAAAAACAATCCGAAACACACCTGTAATGTATACACCTCAAACAGAAAGTGTGTGTGTTCAGGACACTTCTCATATACCTTACACTGTCTGACATTCAGTCCCATTTAACGCTGTGTTAGATCAGTAAAGATTCAAGGAGACCACAAAAATGTAAAGAAAACCGTGTTTCTCTTGTACAAAGGCACACCTTAACGATGATGTATATGGATGTCCACTTCCTATTGGTTACTATCACCATCTTGTGTATATGACACATTTCAACACTCCCTTCGGGCTGGAGTGGATCACATCAGTCCGGTTCTGAAATCTCTACATTGGCTTCCAGTCGGCCAAAGAATTGATTTTAAAGTACTATTGCTAGTTTTTAAATCATTACATGGTTTAGGACCAAAGTATATTGTTGAACTCCTACATAATTACGAGCCATCAAGGTGCCTCAGGTCTTCTGGGACGGGTCTGCTATCGGTTCCGAGAGTAACAACAAAACGGGAGAGGCAGCATTTAGCTGTTATGCCCCGACACTCTGGAACAAACTACCTAAATCATGCACGTCCGCAGAAACGCTTACTATTTTTAAATCGAGACTAAAAACATATCTCTTTGCCGCTGCTTTAAATGAGATGATCATATTCGAACTACAGTATGCCTTAACAATAACAAGTATTGTATACCTGTGGTGTTTATTTTTATTATTTTATTATCTTTGCCTTGTAATGCCTGTTGTAAAATGCCATTATATAATGTGTTTTTACTGTATTTATTCCTAAAAAGTATTTTAATTTGTTTTGTAAAGCACTTTGAATTGCCGTGTACAGAAAAGTGCTGTATAAATAAACTTGCCTTGCCTTCATAACCATATGGCATTTTTTTCATGCCACCCTGTGTGATCTGAGTATAAGACATACAAAAACTTGCAAATTATGTACACTTAATTCAAAATAACAAAGAACAGCCACAGGATTTGGATTTTATAATTTTTATTTTCTCAGTAATTTGGGAGTTTTTTTATACATTTGGGAAATACAGCTTTATGATCTGTCTAAGACTTAGGAAAAAGACAAAAAAAAAACTAAAATCATGACGTGAATGTAGATATCTATGGACCAGAGTAAGTCTTGCAAAAATAAAAAAAATAAAAGTAAATATCTAACAGTATGGAAATTGATTGACTAAAACTAAGAGAGCCCTTGAAGCAGTGGGGGTTAGGGGGTCAGATCAGGTTGGAGAGATGGAGTCCAGTTGTTTAGGACAAGACCATGGCCTGGAACTCTGTGGAGAAAAGAAACAGCGATAATGAGATTATTATTTCTCACCTGTCCGACACCTGTCTCAGTGTGACTCTAAACTGTGAGTATTTTATATAAAGTACCAACAAATATGTGAACCCATCCACAGAAAGAGAGCGAGCAGGTCTCAAGTTTACAGCATGTCATTGACACAATTGTGTCCAACCAATTGAACTCTAATATTACATACACTCAATAGAAACACTTTGCTGGTATCAGTTTTGAGATCCTAGGACAGAACAAGTGTGAGGGTACATAGAGGGTGTCACTATGATTGCTGCTCATCTTACTTCAGCGATAGCCTTTATAACTGTCTCTCTTTCCTGAACAACAAGACTACTTTAGGAATATGACACATTTAGTGAATCTGCATTCTAACGTAGTATCTAATAAATGTGCAGAATTGTTCCTCAGCATTGTTTTGTAATTACACACAAACACGCTTGTCTTGTATTATGTGTATATGAAATTATTGGAAATCCGCTCACCATCTGCTCCAATGCGGCCGTCACTGTCATCATCAGCAGCGCTCAGGAAGCCCTTGGTCTCCTTGTCTGTCAGAACGCGAGCCCCTGGGGAAAACCTCTGGAGGAAAAACCTGTCGCACAGAGAAAGACAAAGAAAACCTAAAGTTAGAGGGAACCGCTGGATGATGTGTTGTGAACACAACTACAATGGACAGACTTTCCATTCGCTGTATCCCTTCTTGTGAAATAATATGCAGAAAACTGAATGGAAATCTGATAATGTTCCAAAAAGACTTCAAACTATCCCGCTGTGAAGATACTAAAGTTCCTGGGCACCAAATAAATCATAGTTTGTACAGTAGTTAGTAAACTGGCAGCTCACTCACTTGAGCTCTTCCTCCTCAACAAAACCATTGCCATCATTGTCCAGGATCCCGAAAACCTTCTTCACGTCCGCAGGGCTCTTCTTGGTGAGCCCACACAGCGTGAAGAACTTCTTGGGACAGAAGGAGTCTGGTGCTGGGGGAAATAAAGAAAGTAAAGTCAGGAACAGCATCATGAAAAAACACTTTTATAAAAGGAAATTATTAGCAAAAGCTCGTTTTTTTCCCTTTAATTAAGGTTTTTATTTTAATAACATTACTTTTACAATTGGTCTTTTCTGTATTTGGATATTAGTTATTCTTCCTGTTTATCTATGTCTTAATTTAATATCCTCGTGATTTCCACACTACTTGCACAATTGTAAGACAAATTAAAATGAGGATGTTCTCAGTTATAAAAAAAAAAAAAAAATTCTCATTAAAGAAGAAAACAGGCATGGCATTATGAAGTGGTGTAATGCACCGAACCTTGAAGAAAGGGCACAAAATAGGAAGAAGGTTGTCCTGCATGTAGATGTTTTTTTATTTAAGTGTTTGAGAGGCCATTTTTCTTGATCTCTGACCTCCAGTGACACCAACAGTATCATATCTGTTATACCTTTAATTAACACATTCTGCCAATTCATCCTGTTAAAATCACCTCAGATTGTTTGATTACTGCACTGATCTAAACCCAATGTGAATACATGTATCTTTAACTGTTCATTTGTGTCTGTCTTCCGGCTTTCACAGAAAGAGATAACCCTATTGTCTGATTGTCCAGGCTCCAGACTGTATAGATTTTTTTTTAAAAGAGAGAGAAAGATCTAACAAAGAGAGCAATAATGATATTGGTGGAAGACGATACCTTGGCAGTCCTTGATAGCACTGTCGATGGCATCAGCGGAAAGGATAGATGAGAGCGACATTTTATTCCTGTAGGAGGAACCACCATGGTGAATTATTAACACATTAAGCCCAGTCACAGCAGCAAACTCTCAAACTTGACACTGTTGGAGAACGAAATGTGTGCAGGTGACAATGACACTGAAAAGTTACTGCAGCGACCGGCCATGAATCTCAATAAGTTCCCTTTTTAAAGTATTTTTTGGATAAGAAAGGATAGTGTCTAATCCAACCGACTGAACATAATAGAGACAACTTTTCCTTTGTCTTTTGTCACCTTGCGCAAATACGTCTCCCCTTTTACGTACGGAATTACTGCACCTGACATTTGACTAGGAAGCAATTCAAGTGCTCTAAATGTACAGTAGCGAACCTTTCCTTAAGAAAAAGTTTTAAAACAAAAAAGAAATCAGCCACTTCCCATCAGAAGAGACCTTTTTCCGAGTCCACACTTACCTTGTTTCGGTGGTTTTCTCCCGGTCGGTGATGCAGCAGAGAGGTAAGGCTGTGGTGACTGCTGTCCGTCAAGGTGGATTTATATAGGTCTGATTGCAGTGACAAAGGGGATTGCTTGAGTTACCTGTCTATGGATCAAATTCTAACTGCCCGCCCCTGATCCAATTTCTCAGCTAACTAATTAACCTTTACTATTTATAACGCCCAGGGCAGGGAGACCGGACCGTGGACATTTGTAGCGCCCTTGTAAATAGCAAATTACGTTAAAAAAGCGTTCTTCTCCCCTTTCACCACTCCCTCCTCCTGTCATCCCCGCCCCCTCCTCCTCTCACCTTTACAATTGTACAGTACAGTAAATACAGGGAGGATACTGCAATCTCTCTCTCCTTTTTCTCCCTCTCTTGCTGTTTCTGCAACCCCCCCTCCGCCTCCTCACCCCACCCTTATCCTTTCATGCAGATATCCTTTTACAGGCAGCAGTCCTAAAACGAGCACATCTGAGCCATGCACATCCCATTGAAAGCGTGCCCCAGCTATCATTACATTTGAGGTGAGTGAATGTGGGTTAGGGTTAAATGTCAGCTGACAATGCACTTTTCATTGCATATTTGTTTGCAATTTTAATTTGAGGTCAGCCCATGGACATCCTGTTGTCTGGCACTCTGTGGTGCTTCACCTGTCCACAAATGCCTGGACATCAAACATCTACCTGCCCTTGTTCGGACGCTGTTTTACAACAGATTTAAAGGTTCAAGATGATATATTTCCAAATCTGAAATAACCCTAAACCAGAGGTTGGAGAAGTACTCAGATCTTGTACTTGAGTAAAAGTAGAAGTCTAGTAGGAATACTCTGTTACAAGTAAAAGTCCTGCAACGAGTGAAAGTACAGAACTATTAGCATCAAAACATACTAAAAGTATCATAAGTAAAAGTACTCATTATGCAAATGGCCCATTTCAGAATAATATCTATGTTTTTATTATAATTATTGATGCATTAAAGTGTTATCAAAGCTGCTAAAGTTGCAGCTAATTTGTATTTCTTTGTTTACTGCAGGGTAGCATGATAATTTATTCCATGTGTAACTAAAGTCTTATTTAAGTGTTGATTATATTTCATGTTATTAAACAAAATGTGTAAAGTTGCATACAATGGAAATACTCAAAATTGTATTTAAGTAGGTATACTTAGTTCCATCGTCTGCCCTAAACACATAACATGCTCATCAGTGAATGTCAGGGAAGCCAGTGCCTTCTGACCTTCTCATTCTCTCACACTGACCGGGCGACAGCCTCACTAAATTGCTTTATCAACTGTGCTGATGAAGGAACCCGAGGTCACATTCGGCTGTCTGTGTCCCATCCCTCCTGGATGGTGATGATGATGCATAGGTAAACACATGCACCTTCCAAATGCAGATATAGCAGTCAGGGGTCACCCAGGGCTGAGCACTGGCCTTGAGTTTTAGATCATTTGTCCCATTTGGTCTCTGTGTTTCTTCCAGTTTTCTGGAGGCCAGAGCAGCACACTGGACTTTGTTGTTTGTCCAATTTTCCCAGGTGCAAAGGAACCAATTCAGGTTGTCTTTTTTGAGGGTATTTGTGGCCCACAGCGGACACATTCAGGGGTCATTAAGCAGGATCCTGAGAGTGTTCACTGCAGCAGCACACAGGAAAGAAGGTTACTTCTTTCAATGAAATAGGTTTAGCTGAAGGTCTGTATATGCAGCAGCAGCATTATGGAGCAGCGAGGGACAGACTTGCATGATGACAGGAGAGAAAGTATTTATATTTTTAACATTACCGGCTGATCAATACATCTTATTTCAATAAACCGAGTTAGGTCCCACCGAGATTTGAACTCGGATCGCTGGATTCAGAGTCCAGAGTGCTAACCATTACACCATGGCACCGTCTATTAAAGGTCATTCCTAAAATATTCTTAATGGGAAACTTTGGGACACCCTTAATTATATAACAAGAGGTAGGGGTACAGCAGACCCCGGCCAACTCCCTCATTAGAAGTCAGCACCTTATGTGCGTAAAGTAGGCTACGGGGAATGTTGACAGTGCTGCTTTCTAGCAAGCGTCAGCTGGCGACCGTAAACGGCAGGTAATGTTGGCCTGATGCAGTGTCATGATACTTAATCATTATTTAAAGGTCTGATGACAGAAAAGGGAATTAGTTTGAAATCGGAAATGTTTTGTATCGATAGAGTTTTTGTATGATTGATATGGGCATGAACTTTACGCACAGTAAGCCTACGTGTTTAATTCATTGACAGCATCCTGGCCTCTTTCATTATATAATTAAAGCTTGTATCTCCAGTAGTTTGTCATTGTCAACCCTCCCTGCACCTAATCATGGTGCCGACTTGATAACGGGGCACTTCAACACGTGACGTCAGATAGTGCAGAACTAGTAAAGCTGGACTCCTGAGAAACTAAATCATCTCCTCCAGGCTGTGTAAAGAAGAGACTGAGGACACCGGATCGAGAGCATGGTGCGACTTTGCTGACAGCCGGTTCATGATGTCATCCGCCATGATGATACCTCACAGACTATACTGTTACTCGCTATCACTTATTTAACTACATTCGCTAATGTTCTTTTCACGACTCACTCCTGAACATCTAGATTGGCCGGAGCCGATCCTCCTTTTTTATTTTATAGCCTTCTTTGTTTTTCGGAAATAAGACTTTATTTAACTTACTCAGACCGTCCTCCCTGTCGACCTGCAATCCATGTCAACACTGCAACATGTCAATATATGCATTTTAATCTTAGGTCCAATATTTACATCATTATTTTTAAACAATTAGATGACATCTCATTCAAACGACATTTTAACATTTCTTCACTTCTTCACAAAAAAAGTAGGAATTTGGGCTACAGATATTTAAACAACATTTTTCCGAATTGCCCCTTAACTTTACTATTATTTGTATTTTTTATTTTGCACTTAATGCATGAGTTAATATGGGCCTTACAACCAAAAAGACTATTCTAAAAGGAACGCTTCAAATATAGGACTAATATGTCCATGTAGTTGTCTTTATTGTCAGATAATTTAAGGGGATCTGTCCCAAAGTCTATTACTGTTAAAGGACGTTAGGACACCATCTTGTGGCAGGGGATGGCACACACAGCGTGTTTGTGTTTGTGTCTGCGCGTGTGTGTGGCCTGCTTATAATACTACAGTTCATTGTATTTTTTATTGACTCATCGATATCTCTCTATAATGATTGGACAATCTTTAAAGAATATTAAACATAAGGCTTTACCTTTTTTAAGTTATTATCAGTAGATTAACACTTGCATTTGTTGTCTTGCATAGGTCACAAAGACTTTGTATAAATACTTTGAAATAAACTTAATAGCTGCTATTCTTTAGTATCTATATTTCATTATTTTGATAAATTAAAGAATTCACACATTTCATCCATTTTCTAATGAGAGAGAGAACTTGCCCTCAGTAGGTGTATTTAAACCAAACATAAAGCATTAAAACACAATAAGACCGCATCAAAAGAATATTTATTCTCCGTTTTTTTTTAATCGTTTGTACCTGGAAAGTGCATCATAGATTTTACAATAAGCAAAATTCATATTTAAGACATGAACACAACCGAGCGACATTCACACTCATCATTTTTGTTTGGACAATGTATTTCATAGGAGGAAAAATCTCTTAAGCAAATGTATAAAAATTATTTATATTCAGATGAAAACGAGGGGAGGTCGACATGGGCTTTGTTCCATCAGAGCAGGTGTCGTTGGTCAGTTGCCGCTTTATTGCTTAACCATGGCAGCGAACTCTGCAGGGAGACAGGAAAACACAGTTAGGGTCTTTAGTTTCCACCACAGAATGATGTAAGCACTCTGCAGGAGAGAAAGAGATGAGAGTCCGCACCGTCAGCGCCAATCATGCCATCACCGTCGGAGTCTCCGGCCTTCAGGAGTATCTTGGTCTCGGCATCGGTCAGCGCGCGTGCACCTGCCTTGAAGGTCTGCAGGAACAGCCTGAAGACAGCAAACACATCTGGTGGTTAGTTCAAGGACCCCAGCTACCATTGGTTTTAGACCAAGTGCCTTACTTTATGTTGAAAAGTGTTGGGGACATAGTGGGTCAGAAGATGTGTTTTGAGATCAGAGTAGATCATTTTTAAGTTAGGGAAAAACCAAGAAAAAATTTCACGATTACTGGTCAGTACATGCATTATTTTTGGTCATTTTTTATAATGAGTAAACTGGGGGAGCATTATTTTAGTTGAGGTCAATGGACATTTATTGATTCTTTGTACATTGTGAACGTTTTTTCTTATTTAGTTAACATTTCTTGGTGTAAGATGTTTTTCAAATTTTTTATGTAGGTTTGAAAAACAAAAAGGGACATAATCCCCAATGTCCTCAGCATGCTTAATGTAAATTACACCTAGCTGACTCAAAAATCCATATTATTACAATTGCTGTAGGAAGCTTTACATTCATCCAGTCCCCAACAATACACCCATTATTTACTTGGCTTATAGATATAACTTTTTGTTGTTTTATGAAGCTGATATCAGAGCATGCAACAATGGTGTTTGTGCATTAAGTGTGTGGTGTGTGTCTTACTTCAGCTCCTCCTCCTCAATGAATCCACTGTTGTCCTGGTCAATGATGGCGAAGGCCTTCTTCAGGTCTTCTGCGGACTTGGCAGCCATACCGCATGCCTTGAAGAACTTCTTGTGGTCGAAGGAGTCAGCAGCTGGAAAACACATTTTAACATCATTAGCAGCATAAAGGCAAGCTGCAGGCACAAGGACTTTTTCAGGTCGAATTTGCCAGCGTCTGAAATGAATGCAAGTCGTTACTCAGACTGCATCCACATACACAAGCTGGACAAAAAGCGACCTCCAAACACAGAGGCAAAGAGGGAGGGCTGTGATTGTTTTTGTGTGAGTGTAACTTGAGGAGTCACCTTTGCATCCTTCCAGGGCTGCAGCGACATCAGCGTCTTTAAGTAGACTTGCGAAGGCCATTTCGATCTGCAGAAATACAAAAATATATATTATTATTATTATTTGTATTTTTATGTATATATATATTTGTATTATTATTTTTGTACTATTATTATCTCAAAATAGACATAGCCTACAATGGCTTTACAATAGTTGACTGTACGCATCACGGTTCACTGTATTACACATTATTTCAACTGTAAACTAATAACATAATAAAGAACGATCAATTTATCATTTAAACTCAACTCTTTGCATTTAATATGATGTTAACCATCCACATTGGAACATAAACATAATGGAATCAGTTCCGATTTCACAGGGCAACATTTTCAGTCCCCTTTTGTTCAGAGTGGATTGTATTTCCAAATTCCTTTTGAGAGGAGATCGACACATGTTTCCTACTGTATCTCTAGATGCTGGAATGTCTTAGCGGTAAAATCCATGTCTTCTTGCAGCTGACGCTTCCGCAAAAATAATGCTCCAAAAACTCAGATGCTGCATTGCAGCGCGAACTCCACAATACAAGTAAAAAAACAACAATGTTTTCTGAAAAATGTAAACCGAGAAGATGCTGCGGCTCGGTGTTTCCCAGTTTTCTTTTCTCCTTTAATTCAAACTCACCTCTTTGATGTATTTGCTTTGAAGAGTACAGATGAAACAGAGAGGACTTGAGTCGACTGCAGTGAACTTGCCGTTGCTGCCCGTGACCTTTTTATAGTTTTACTCCATCGAAATCTGAGGCATAAGATAACTGACACCGTTGAAAAGGGGCCGGCGAAAATCCTTCCTGTGGCCAGAGCGCGGTCTATTTTAAGTTTCACAAATGAAGACGCTTAAAAGGTGCGTTCGAAGAAGTCTTTAATGTCCCCCTCAATACTAAGAATAGGACATTGCACTGCTGAGGAGGACGAATTGAAATTGCTGCTGGCAACAAACAACTGTAAGAGGGTGGACACGGAGCATGCATGCATTGGGGCTGGAGAAACTGATACTCATCAGTTGTTTTCCCTCCTTTCGTGTTGGTTTGGAGGACACTTGCTATTGTATTTAAGAATATACTGTACTATTTAAAATTCAAATGTATATAGGCTTGTGTCTTTGTAACATTGGTATTGTACCTAATAGTTGCCCACCTCACAGCCACAATGAGCATTTAATTTGTTATACACGTCATAATGTATTTTCTTAGTGCAGCCATTTGTGTTTTGTCCGAATTGAATAGATAAAGAACAAAGGAGCCAACACGACTTGGCATATAAAGAGAAAAACAGCCACAGTTGACTGCAGATTCATAAATTAGTTGGTATTGTTCAGACTAGTCAAAGTCCATGTATCACTTTGTGTTATTCTAAGAGTGAAAAATGTTTAAAAGTGCAAGAGAATGCAGGCAAAATAAAGTTGAAACCCTCCTAAGATAGTAGAAAAGAGAAGGATATTATGAGTTGCTCATCTCGCCTTGTCTTACTGTACAATGAAGAGAATAGCTTTGACCTGCAGGTGGCAGCCCTGCCCTGTGGGCTGAGGGAGAGCAGACTGCTGTCACTATGCCTCTCTGTTTTGACCACTGAGTTGATAGTAACAAGCTCAGGGTGTCATCTGACAGGGTCAACATATTGCTGAATTGCATTTCCCTGAGCATTCATAGCTTCCCCTTGAATCGTAGTTTGACTTAAATATAGCTGATGAACTATTGAATTATGTTATACTGAATATTTACTTTCCTTGATAAATGTTGCACATTCTAAACACTTTACAAATCATGTGTCAAGGAACCCTAAGATAACTATAGATTTGCATCAAGCACCAGATTCAAAGGTCCTGCTGATGCATAGTGTCTGTTAATAGCCCCCCTGTTGCCACAGCACATCATGTAATCGACCACTCAGCAGTTGGTGGAGAAAAAGACCTTGGAACAGAGCAGCTAATTACACTATGTGTGACAGCTATCCATTGCAAACCTCCCCGCATCCAGGAAGTATATGAGCGAAGCCCCAGGGCTATTCCCAATTTGTTTGCCAACTTGTAACCTTAGTCCAGTTATACCCCCTTTCTCATTAACCAATTCTCAAAATGAGTGCTGGGCAGGTCAGTTCAATAGCACCTCCCAAGAATTCAAAATCCCCAGGCGGGGTTTTTAATACTCCACATTTTGACCAATATAAAGATGACTGAGTTGAGACATATCAGTTTACACCAAAAGAGTATTTATTCTTGGTTTTTCACTCTTCTTCAAAAGTGTTGGACCATTTGCACAAGTCATTTTTTCAGAACATTTAACACATCTGAGCAATATGCATTCACAGTTAAACATGTGTTCCATGTTGAGAAATAATCAGCAGGCAAGTCATAAATAAGGTATAAAAAAACATTCTTTCAGCTGATGATTACTGAAATCTTGCAGGAAGTTCACAGTTGATCTGGGTCAGTGAAAAGTTATGCCTTTACCATGGTAGCAAACTCTGTGAAAGTAGAATGAAACTGGCATTAGTGGTGAAGAAAATTGAATTGGTTTCTTATTTTGTCATGGTGGTATGATCTGGACTAATTGGACCAAAATGTACCTACACTTTAGGTCTTAGCAAGTACTGGAAGTATGTGAATGGATGTTAAATATGAAATGTTCCAAGAGTCCAAGGCCAATAAGCATCAGCATAATTGTGCATGTCTCTAATGTGTCTGATTACTCAAAATAACTCTTACCATCAATTCCAATCATGCCATCACCATCAGCGTCACCAATGGCAAGGAAGGCCTTGGTCTCCTTCTCGGTGAGGGCTCTGGCACCAGCAGCGAAGTTCTGCAGGAACAGCCTGACAGGAGGACAAAGCAGCAGAAGTTAAAATGATGAACATATCACACTATCTTGGTTGATTGGATGTGCATCACTGTGCAGAGAAAGGTATTAAAGAGCATTCTGTTGTGTTGTGAATGTTAAGGCAACATGTTGGAAGAAGTCTGTCCAATGGGACTGAGATGTAAAGTTATAAATGATTAAATAAACGTGGCCCTTAGTTTACTTTTTTAATATTGTAGCTTGGAAATGGAAAAGGACATTTCCAAGAACCCCCATTTTAAAGCCAAGCTAAAACAGAATGTGGGGAGAACGAGGTAAGCTACCACTTGTTTCTCAATTCCAGCACAGCAATTCTAGATGTGGTGCATATTTTTGGCAGCAGAGGCATGTCTTACTTCAGCTCTTCCTCCTCAATGAATCCACTCATGTCCTGGTCAATGATGGCGAAGGCTTTCTTGACCTCATCAGAAGACTTTCCAGACAGACCGCATGCACTGAAGAATTTCTTGTGGTCGAAGGAGTCAGCAGCTGGAAAACACATTTTAACATCATTAGCAGCATAAAGGCATGCTGGAGGCACTAGGACTTCTGTTTTGATTGGATTTGATAACTATGCCTGGCAGGTTATATGTTTCATTTTCACCACAATTTGCAGCACTTTGCTTTGCATGGCAATTCATAAAAAGTGAAAATGAGGATGAATTGTGTTTTAGCTGTATAATTTACTGTGTACAATATTGAGTCAATGAAGCTCACCTTTGCATCCTTCCAGAGCAGCTTTGATGTCAGCTTCCTTGAGCATGCTGGCGACGGCCATTTTTTCTGATTCTAAGGGAACAAAGAAGACAATGCCCAGGATGATTAAAATAATCAAAAACCCCATACAAAAGTCAAAATGAATGCATTGCAAATATACCTCTTTAAAGCAATAACAAGTACGCCTATAGTGTATCTAGGATATTTGTATCTAAAATACAGAGACTTCAGATAGGGAGGACTAAGACTCTGTTCCCTAAAGGTTTAGAGTTGATAATATATCAACATTAGCTTAAAACCATGCATCAGTTATCAGGCTTCCAGGTAAGGCTATTCCTCATCTTGAGAAAGAAAGTTCATTAACATTGTATTTGAAAACATCCATAGGAACATAAACTTGTTTTGGTCACAATGAATAATTGCTTCAATTTTAAAAGGCTGCAACATAGCATCAACTGTTTTAGTTTTAGTTTTTAAGTACGGGCTAAAGAGCTACTCTTTGCCTCCGGATGTCAGCTCATGCCTCACTCTGTTTATCCCATCGCTGCTAGGACACTAAATAAAGGATGCTCCCACTCAGAGGCCAATTCTCAGCGAAATGAATCACTGCCAACGTGCACTCGGGCAAACGCAGTGATGTCAAACGCGTCGATAGCTTTGGGTGTGATTATATGTTTTCATCCGGTTAAAAAAAAGGTGAAAGTAAAATAGCGCGATTATCATCCACAGACAGCGATCCATTGAAACCAAATGGCCACATTGGGCCTCCTTTTGCTCTGATTGAGTTGTCCTGTCGTCCATGGGGGTTTCCTGTCTATGTTGGTTCCATTTCTCCCTACAGTTATAGTCCAAAAGGATTTCCTTGTCTCAATCCCTCTCTTCCAAGTGTAAAGTGCCAGCGGTCAGCGCGCTTCCCACTCACCTTTGGGCTGCGTTGGGGGAAGTGAAAGCCAAGGAGGAGTAGAGTGAATGCTACCGGTCCCTTTCCCTCTCTCTTATATATCCTTGAGCAACACCTTTTAGAGAGTTTTGAGTCTCAGTATCACTTACCAAGATGCATGGGTTTCGAAAAAATGTGTCTACTAGTCTCGTCCTATTTTTAGTCGAACAAATGAGGATGCTACCATGTGTGCTGAGGCCTATAGCTAGACGTGTGGTAACGTGAGTGAGCCCGCTGCTCCCCGACTTCATATTGCACTCATGTGATTTATAACCAACATTCAAGTTCCTTTTGAGAATAATAATGAAATTATTGATTGAGAGTGGATACAGGCCCTGGGTCAACCTCTAATTAGGATTGTGAGAGAATCTTGAAGCCAATTGGTGCCACGTCAATAAGCACCAGGGACTCACTGCACTGCTGTTAACTTTTTTAATAAACTGAGGAAATATTAAATGCACTGCCATTACGTAATTCAACACTCTGCAAAGTATCAAAGGTGTTAAGGACTGAATATGCATTGCCATCAAAAGCCCTATTAATATGTATCCCCTTATGATTCGTAAATTCTCCTTATTATACTTGATATGATATATGTTGATTCTGACTACTGTGGTATCAGCGAGATGTTCCAATAAATGTATATTTGCTTCGATCCACCATCATTGAGCTTATTATTACATAATCATTGTATATTTTATATCTAATACTCATGTCTGAGTGGTAGTGGCTGTCTGCTAAGTGAATACGTGAATTCACTTAATTCCCCCTTTATCTCCTTTATTAGAAGCCTCTTCTCAGTTTTATCAGGAAGTGATTATAAATGGGTGGAGTTAGGCTCCCGATAATTGCATCCAAAGAGCTGGAGTTGCAAATACCTCCCCCGAGGTGATTGGGAGATAGATATGTATCTGTGACATTAAGTAGCTGTCCTTGAAGTATACATGATGCCGTAGATTTACAAGTGGTTAATCTGAACGACGCATGAAGTGAGTCGAGTTTCAGGCAAACAGCAGCCAAGCCCTTGAGGTCCTGTCCTTAGTAGGCAATGCACCAATCATTCAGACTATGTTCTGTGTGCAGCATGATTGCTTGCGTGAACAAGTTAGCAATATGTTGACAACTCATTTTACTCTGACGTGCTGCCAAGGCACAAAAGGCAGCTCATTTGTTGGCATATAAATAACTTTGTTAATGCAGATACATCATTTCCTTCTTTATGTGTTTTGTCAGCAACTTTCAACTGATTAATGTGTTTTCTTTTTTAATTAAATGTTAACCCTAAACTGTGAATCATTTCAGTTATTTAAACCTCCAACACTCATCCAAGTCATCTTGGTAGTGTAAAAACAAAAAAATGCAATAAGTCACCGTAAATGCCATAATTATTGTCTATATTTTTACCTGGAACCGTCCAGCAGAAGGCAGCAATGATCCTAAGAAAATGTGGATATTTCATTTTTTGGGGGAAGGGGGGGCTTAACATACTCTGCAGCAGTGAATCAAATTAGGCATTTTTCAAAAACACATTTTGAAAAGTGTTACAAATAGATGGGTACGTTTTTTCAAGACTCCCAGTGGGAGTTACTTGCATATCATTTGCTTTCTATTACATTACAAAGTCAAAATGTCTTTGATGGAAAAAGTCCCATGGGTTTCCCTTATCAGAATTATGCCAGTGGCTCTATTGAAAACTTCCATCAGTGCAGTGTGAGTGGGATAACTGCATCAATGGCCACTCATCATACTCTAAGGCTATTGAATGGTTTAGTCTAAAATCTATTATGGTTTATCATATGTTAATGTTGTTGGTCATCCCTTTCTTTTCTCATAAGATGCAGATACTTTACAATCAAGATTAAAATAATTGAAACCCCTCAATACCTTAAGTGTTTATGGCTTTCAGAGAGACTTCGTCCATTACAGGCATAAGAAAAAATCAGACACAGTGATACCACATGTTAAACACATTTATTAAATCCTTCCAGGTATACCTGATTGAAAACACACATACACACACATCTAATCTACCTTTAACTTTCTGTCCACCACACATCTTTTGCATAATTGTATCACATCAATAGGAAGAGCAGCAGGCAGGTAAAGAACATCCAAGGTTTCTTTGCATCAAACAATATTGAAAATCAGAATTTCCAAGAAGAGAACTGTTATCTTAAAATAGGGAAAGACAGTCGTGGTCAAAGATGTTGATTTCGTTTAATTCAGCATTTCACAGAACTCTGTGGAAGAGAAAAACAAATTCAGTCGGATATTTTTTTAACCACAACAATCATACCCAGGCAATAAAAGTCCTAAAACACATTCGCGATGAATAAACAAGTTATTTGGTGTATTATTTTATTATTTTTAATGTTCTTGTATGTGCTATTTATGGACTGCAAGTTCAGCACTGGGTAATGGACAGCTCCCATGCACATGCGGCTTCTTTGTCTGATGTGCTTTCTAAAAAGTTGTAAATGCACCCACCTTCCATCCCAATCTTGCCATCACCATCCTTATCTCCTGCACTCATCAGAGTCTTGGTCTCACACACAGTCAGTTCCCTCGCTCCCGGAGAGAAATTCTGGAGGAACAGTCTGTTGGGTGCACATAAAACATAAGCCATACGTTCAGACTTATATCATCATAGACTGTATTCGAATCATGGCATCATAGACTGTACTTATGCAATGTATTTTCCCTCTAGGCTTTGCTGAGCCTTTTCAATCCCCCTCCTCTTAACTCATTCACTCACCGGCCCTCCCCCTCAGGTATTACTGAATGCATTCGCTGGGAATGCCGCTCCATTCATACAGTGACCTCTGCCTTTGGGCAATCACAAGGGAGTGAAACATAGATGTAGAACACACGCACATACACTGTATCTTAACACTAGCCCTTCAATTACACACCCACCCACACATATACAGACACATTATCCTTACTTGAGCTCCTCCTCCTCAATGTATCCACTCTTGTCTTGGTCCAGGACTATAAACACTTTTCTTCCCTCGGTCTCGGATGAGCCAGTTAGTCCTACTTGCTCAAAGAACGACTTGAAGTTAAATGTGCCCGGAGCTGCATATGCAAAGAGGGGGATGAAAAGAGCAAAAGAGACACACATATGTGGGAGTGAGAGGTCAATCACAGAACAGCAAGAAAGCAAGAGTGGTGAGGGACTGAATAGAAATGTCGCATTAACTCATACGCTCGGATGACTTTCATTCTTCAGTCAATGAAATGTACCAATAGACACCCTGTAGCGCATCACTGTCTTATACCATTACAGGCTATGTCATTGTGCCATCGGAGCAGTAAAGCACACCGGATATGTCCATGGGTCTAATGAAAACCTAAAGGTTAAAAGCCCTTTATTTAACAAGCCGCTCAGAGTGGACACTTTAAGTACCCCTAACCTTAAGGTGATATGTCTGTTATCATCACTTTCATAAAACTAAATTGCATAAAGTTTAGATTTGACAATGCCTGAATCATTGCTAACGGGGTGATTCTCTTGATTAAAGGGCACAAAAGCGCTGACATTTGATTTCCTTCTGAGAGGTTGAGCTGTGTGCGCCTTGTCATGCAAACATAATTGTGAGAGATAAATGATTAAGTGCTTTGGGGGATGGGGAGGTTGTGTGATTTTGTCCTCTCTGTGTAAATGCTAAACGTAAACACTGTGGTATCCGGGTGGTAACTGGTCTCCTGCCACAAGGCTGCCTGGTTACCTGCCCCCACTGTGGAAACCCATCAGCTCTTCCTAGTGGGACTGGGAGTGGGTTTAACATTTCCTGTCTGTATCTCTCTGCATGTGTGTGCATGTATAAACACTTCTTGTAAAGTATATGTGTTCTTGTATTAATCGGATGCACGTTAAGTGTGTGCCTCCCTCCGTGTGAGCCTGTGTGTGTGTCGTCTGACTCACCTTGACAAGCCTGGATCGCCGCCTTGATGTCCTCGTTGCTCAGCATCCCTGCAAATGCCATGTTTCTCTGTAGCTGCCTCAGGGGTGCAAACAAACACGCACGATGGAGAGAATGCAAAGTGACAGTAAATGAGACAGGTGTTTACTGCTGTCAGAACACAGTCACATAAAACTTGTGGATGGATTAAGGATAATAACTCCTCTGTTGTTAGTCTTTAATACATCAAGTTGTGCCTTTTATTAGTAGGGCTTATTACCAGAAGCTATTACTCGGACATATATTTCTTCACGTGATAAGGTATAAATCACAATTGAATTGCCTGATGATCCAAGCTATGTTTCACAAAATGAATAAGAAAGTTGTTGTAACTTGAAGGAGAAAACACAAATAGGGCAAAGCCAACAAATCAATATGCTTCAAGGCACAAGACACACACGAAACTGCCACTTATCATCACTCAAACATTGTCGTGCACATGAATTTGCAAAAAAGCTTGGTAGCCTACTCACCGTGCTTCGGGTTAGGTTTTAACGTTCTGATCCTAGGATGCACAGATTTCTGCTTCTCTTGCTTTGTGCGTGTAAGCCAGCAACACTCTCTTGCAGCTTTGTGATCCGGAGTGCGAGAAGCAACCTGACGTATCTGTCTTCAAACCCAGGGAGATTTCCCCCCACGCCACAGAAAGCTTCCTCCTCCTTCATCAGTTAATCAGAGCATATGATTTTTTACTCAAATTGTTGCGCAAACTTGCGGGCATAAAAGGTAGTTAAACATTTTTATATTGCAATCGGATAACCCTTAATATATGTATTTTTACTGGTGCAAATGTTTCATTTCTACTAAAACAGCTGTTATTAATTATCATATTCATAATGAAGTAATAATTGTTTCAGTCCATCAGATAACTTTGATAGTTATAAATCAGCTATGTTTATTTATTGTCATTATTAATTATGTTATTTCAAAATAACTAAATGTAATAAAGACACTGTATAAACTCCAATGCAACTGTCAAATTGAAGGTCTTTCTTTATTTCCCCCCTTTTTTTGTATTTCAATTCATTGTTCAGCCATTATAACCTTGAAGACCATTATTTTTAAGGAGATGTATGGAGTGAGCTGAGAACCACTGCCAGAGGCAACTTTATTATGTTGTATCTATTATAGGGGCTTCCAAGAGGGAACTTTTGACCCGCTTTATTTTCAATATGGGGGCATCCATTGGGGCCTGAGTACACCAGTTTATATGACTGTTAACAAGAGATGGGAAGTCACTAAGTACATTTACTCAAGTACTGTACTTAAATACAACTTTGAGATACTTGTACTTTACTTGAGTATTTACCTTGAATTCACAAGCTACCCTGCAGTATTTAAGGGATTAAAAGCTGCACCTTTACAAACTTTTATAACACATTAATGCATCAATAATTATAATCAAAACAGGTAATATACGGTTTATTATTCTTAAATGGCCCAATCTGCATAATGAGTACTTCTATTTTTTGGTATATTTTGATGCTAAAATGTGCCCTGTTTTCCCTACTCAACACTTTTCCATAGGAATAAAGACTTCCAGGAAGTGACTTTAGAGAAAGATGGAGTTGTCCAGTTGTGCTTTGCATTGAACATGGATTTACATTTGGAGCTAATAATAAATAGAGTTTGATTTCGTTTTTATGCTGTCGGTGTTTGGTCATTTTAGCCTACCCAGTGAATCTAACTCCCACAAATAGCCGTATGAAATCACTAGAAGTAAATTGGACACAAAAACCTCAAGAAAAAGCATACAGCAGAATCCAAATTCTCTGTCCACCTATTACATTCTGCTTAGCAGCTTATGTTGGGCCGTAAATCCAAAAATAAACATTTATTATAGACAGGTCCTCTGAACCATTCTTCCGTGCCTCACATGGTTGGCAAGTGACTGGATGTAAAAAGCTTTCTTCAGCTTTGATAAAAAGCACTGGATTTACATGCACAGATAATAAAGCTCGAAGCCGATTGGCTCTGTGTGTTATACAGGAAGGTATTCTTTGTTTTGATTGGCTTGATTACGTGTCAGTTATTTTAGGGATTTACGCCCCGTTCCGTGATGTGACGCCGTACAGGAACATGGCGCTTTGGAAGGGAGCTGTTTCATGATAGTCAGAGCGATTGATCCATTTTCTTTAGTTATGTTAATTTATATAACAGCGAGGTAAATAAACCAAATATGTTAGGCCGTGAAAGGTGATCGCTCCTTGTGTCTCCATGGACAACGAAACACTAGGTTTGGTAGCGTTGTGTGCTGTCGTCAGCTGAAACTGTTAGCATTGATATGCTATCTAAAGCTAGTTAGCTGGCTAATGTTAAGTAGCTAGCGTTAAATATGCTTGTTTACGTAGCCTACACTGACGTTAAACTGATTATCAATGGTTAAAACACGTTATTTATTATCAGATCAGCCATTTATTGTTTAGGACGACGATTCCGATTAGCTAACATTTCGTTAGCTAAGCTAGGAGGATGAAGAGCCGCCATGGATATGTTTTGTTGCTGGCCAGTGGGATTTTCCTGTCGGTGTTTTGGCTGTCTGAAGGTGCCCCTCTTCAGTATCAACACAACTCAGGTGAGACAGCTGACTGTAAGGTAATACACAGCTGAGTGATTGTCTGTTCACTCATCACAATTCCTTTCCATCCAGCTGCTTAGCTAGCAGATGTTTCTGTTAGCTAATATATGCTGGATGTGGTTGCTAATCGGCAGCTAAAAGCTAACAACACACCAGACTGGTTGCATTTCCTGCTAACAAGTGGCATCCAATATGTGGACTCGTACTGACTGACTGTTGTGTGTTTGATGACATATTTACAAAATATCAATTTGTTCTGTATATATGCACTAGGGAATCTTATAATAATTAAAAATCAGTGCTCGTAACGATTCTGATTAAACCAAACTGTTAAACAGAATCGATAAACCTTTCCTCTACCAGGACACAGAAATTATTTATTAACCTAATTTTAGGGATTTCTTGTTGAAATGTAACCCAACTTCATTATCCTTCAGGTAGCAGTGGTGTGTCTGAGTTAATATAATACAGCTTATTGTAACTGCAGGTTCAGAAATGTTAATCTGTCTGTGGGGTTGGTCCAGTCATTGACATTTAACCAAGTTTATGGGACAATACACTGCCCTACCAGCATGGAAACACAGTTTATTGTTATGAAGTTAACCTTGAATAACCTCTTTTTAAATGGATTATAGTTTCCTCTTTACAAGTTGTGTACCATGTGTGATGATCGTTTAATTATTTTAGGATGAATCAAAGTGTATTCATAAAAGACAGCAGTTGATTATGCTGTCATATGGCAGTGTGATAAAACACTTTATATGTTGATAAAGGGACGGTTGTTAAGGAGAGAATGAAAGAATCAGCAATTGACAGTATGAAAACAATTCAAATCCAGCTGTTTTTACTTAGGATACTATGTGAGGTGACTATTTTGTTTTCATTTGGTTTCATTCATTTCACTACACACCAAACTTAATGCTCTAGACACAATTAGGAATTCAGTTTCGCCAACAAATGATACACCAATTGAAAGTAGATGAATCAAATTCCAAAACAATCACTTGTTGCATCTCCAATGTAATGGGTGCCATACATTCACTTCAAGACAAGGAAATGGTTTCAGGGTTTTTACTCAGAGGCTGAGTCAACCTGCTTCCTTATGAGAATGAATGCAGACGTGAACATGATGTGAGGGTCGGTAATGTGTAACTGTAATACATTCCAGTCTTATCAAAACCAGTCAATGATTAGCAACAGTGTTGTTTGACTATAATACTGCAGCGTACTTGAAAGTTATGTTATGAGCATGCCTTTTATGCTTTTATTGCACAGCAACCTGCTCTTTGCCCTGCTTGCATTTAGATATGGTACAGTCATTCAATATTTTAAAGTTTTACTTGAGGCTATGAATTTAGGTAAGATCACACATATAATAACTATATCTGGAAAGTCACATACAAAGTCTTCAAGTGATGTGGGCTTTGTTTACACACATCACACATGGGTAAACATAGGTAGGTCCATGTTTTATCTGTAGTAACAGCCCGGTGATGTCAGGTGGTTAGTCAAGTTGGACATTTGCCCTTAACTTCCACTACGTTGCTGACTGATTAGTGAATGAGTGTTTTCTAAACCAGGCTATAGAGGATGCGGCTTTAACAACAATTTAAGCAGTCATTTTCATATTCGGGTACTTGCAAAAAAAAGTGTTTACCATTAAACTAGTTGTTCTATGATACGCAGGTTCAATTTCACATAGTTGAATTGTACAGTCATTTATTTTGAAGTATTTTAACGCATTACTCTTTTGCCTGCTTGCCATTTGCGTTTTAACATTCAATTGAATGTGTAACGGAAAACATTGGATGTTATATTTTCTGCACTGATCTAATATCTTTAAAAAGGGATTACTCTATATGGTGAACAAATAGAGTACTCATGGTGAACTCTTTCCCATACCTAATGTCTAACAGTCTTTTAAAATGTTGTTTTTTCATTAACAGGAACATATTGCTAATTTGTCGTTGAAAATCACAGAAGGCAATGATGCAAATATTTTCCCTTACAAGGGGCCCCAGCCATTGGTATTTGCTCTTCAATTGAACTATGAGTTTAAAGGTCCCCTATTGTACTGTTTGGCGGATGGTTGCACAAGCCAGAAAATCAGCTCATTTTCACGGACAAAAAGGGAGCGAATAATTTTTCCTGAAATTTTCAGAACCTCTTTCCACAGAGGGGACACATGTTTATATAAAAGACTTGAAAAAGTGTATTTTGCACAATAGGTGACCTTTAATTGCTTCCCATTATAGCCACTACATAAATCTTAGCAGAACTCAAACATAACCGCAGGGCTATCCATCCCCCTTCTTGAGCAAAACAGAAAGCAGAGATATCTACAGTTATGCACACTGGTGGGTGAAATCTGCAAAAATGGGTCAGCTCCTCCTCTGCGTGAATCCCTGCCTACTGAAATATTCAGTGGAATTGAAATAAGACCTGGCAGCTCCCTTCTGTATTTGTCCCAAAAACCAGTTGAGTCATTTTGTGGAGCCTGCCAAGTCATAATATGAACCTGTGACTCAGATAAGGCCTAACCGAGTAGAACTGATCACATGTAGAGCTGCCGTGATGCAGCTCCTGGTCTTTCTGTCTGACTGCAGCTCCAGCCTCTGAGTCCTGCAGCTCGGCTCAAACAGACAGGGGCTGCTTTTACAAAAAAAAGCTGCCTAATTACAGCCAAGCGCTTTTCACAGGATTGTTGTGAAGTTAAGCTTTAATAAAGCCAATTGGAATTCCCTCTGAACGCCTGCTCCTGCCAACATCATATTCTCATTTTGTAAGCTATTATTGAAGACGGAGGAAATGTTTCGTGAAAAATAGGCAAATTAGATATTTTGGATCAGACTGGAACAGGGCTATTATATTTTGGTTTAGCTCACTCTTGGATTCATGATGTTGGAAATCCTTGCTAGTATAAAATTATGAAACCAATGTATTTTATATTAGGACCGGTTTAGACCACATGTTATCAGGCTTTTAGTTTTGGAAAATAACGTAAGCTTGAATTGGAAAAGACACGTCCTTTTTTTTTTTTTAAACCCTCTTGCATAGTGCAAGACCCCTGTCAGTGGTTTCCCTCTCAGTGTGGGGGATGTGGTGGTACCCACCTTGGTGGTGTGGTGTGGGGAGTTGGCTGTTGCGTGGCATGGCAACAGTTCAGCAATGCATGCAGTAGATATTGTTTCTGCCTGGCACCCTAGCTGAGATTTTGATGAGTACACTAGAAAGCATTTCCATCACTTAGGGAAAGCCCATCCAGTAGCGTGTGTAGGACACTACAATGTTTTCCCCCTTTGTTCGCCTATGCTGACATTGCTTCTTCCCTTCAGACAATGTTGATTCCTCTAGATTTCACCCTGCATATCTTTTCCTCTTCTATTGCTATGGGCGTGTCAGTTTCTGTTGTGTAAAATACTGTGTAGTCTGTGGTTTAGAATGATGCATGTTAAGCAGACTCAGTCTATTAGGTTGGGCTGCATCAGCTCTCAGTTCTCCTCCTCTCCCTTCCACTTACACTATGCCACGTGGCCAACTGCAACGCAATGGGATTGAGAATAACCTTCAGCAGCCCATTTAATACTTAAAAAGGCCTGCTCTAGATGATAATAACAAGGTGGCAAACAGTTGTAGGCACACATCTCCATTAAGAGCTACATCTACGTGAGAATGTGTCCTGACGATGGAGCCATTTAATGTTTAATTCCACTTCTCATCAATATTTCACCGCAGACACTTTCTCCCTATTGCCATTTTTAGCATAGAGGCAGTAATCCTTTGGAGGCATCCATTATTTAGAAATAGGTGTTTGAGGTATTTAAACCATGACATTAAAGTTTTTCATTTTCTTAAAAGTTACCTTTGGTGTCTTTGAAAGATTAAGAGGGATTGAGCAATCATGTCTATTTTTATAGTTAATAGCTTGGTGTAATGTGGTAGACATGGCATGAATCTTAATTATGGCTGACAATTTAGATCATATCTAATGTTCCCCAGAGAGATAAAGTGATTGCTTCTCAGCAAATTTCCCCTCTGTGGGACTAATAAAGGTATTCTGATTCTTGTCTCATCTGCCCTCTGATGGGCCGTGCTGTCATCAGACCTGTTCAGCCTGTTTATAAACTCTACCAGATTTTACGGGAACAGGACTCCGTGTCATAGTATTGCTTTGGTTCTGCACAAGACCTCTGGTATCAATGTAAAAGGGGTTGTTGATATTACCACTTTGTCCCCCTTAACCATGATGTTTGACCGTGTCCATGTAGATAGATCGAAAAACATTGTTTACTTGAAAATAAATTGCTCCAATTATTTTCTTTTTAAAGCTATTTCTGCACTGTCCTCTACTAAAATAGAAACGATGGAAGTAAGCAAAATGGCTAATTGTGCAATCTGTTGGTACCCGAAGGATGGAAATTAAAGCTGAGAAAGACATCACACCCAAGTCTGAAAAACAGCTATGTTAACTGTGTTAGCCGTTGTTAGCAATACCAGTTGATAATGACGCTGTACCGTACACTAAAGCATTATGTCCACAAATTAAAGTTTGACATTACGGCATGTACGACTGATCTAAAGACCGAAATAAAACAAAACAGCTTCTAAACAATTTTTTGCCCGCAACTATCATGCTATTGATGCTAGGAGCAGCCATCTTTGATTTTGAGGTTGAGGTTGATGGGGTTTTCCTGACTTCCCGAGTCGGATAACCATCTTCAGGTGGCAAACTCTGGATTCATGACTTCCCAGTAGAAATAGAACGCCCCCACTTGTTTGCCACATCACATGCATGCATTACAACTATCATTTTATAAGGAGTGTTATTCCAAGTTCTCTGCAAATGTTCTACTCGCCATGTTCGTAATTCACATTTTGTTGACTCTCAGCATTCGTCTAAAATAGATTTATCAAAAAGGGTAGGTCGTGACAACAGCAGCCTAATTCCAGAGCTGCTGCACTAAGAGCATTGTTCAGTTCACCATTTAAGGCCTCTAACAACCTACATTTAAATACAGATTAATGATGACACACGTATCGTAGGATAAGCTATCCAGGGAGATTTGGATGTGACAGAAAATTAGTTTGTTTTTTAATGCCATCATTTGAAGAAGCTTTGTTTGCACCTTCAATACTATATATCTGGAAAAGCAATTTCAAAAAGGTTATAGATATATTGGTCTTAGCTTGGCCAGGCTGACTATTACAATGATGTTCAAGTCTGTTGTTTTTCTCCTTTATGTGCCGATGAGAAACCAACTAGAGGTAGGTTTGTAGTCTGGACGTATTCAGCACTTGCCTTCGTCTGTCAGGAATGATTCGTTCAGCAGAAGGAGTCTCAGTGGGTGTTAATTCTCCCTCTAGCAGACGGGATGTACCTGACAAGCTACGACCAGTGGGAGGCAGAATAAACACAGGCCCAAATTCACCATTCTTTCAGTAAACACTCACACGCACATTACCCCAGATATTGTGTAATGACTTATGCAATGTTAACATTTATTTAAATTCAATATGTAAAATTACAAATATGTCAAAAAACATGGCGCACTCCCGGACGACATCTAAAACTATTTCTTGTTGACACAGGAAAGAGGAAAGTGATTGACTTGACTGTGTTCTGATTGTTCCTCGCATACATCACTAACTACAACAAAAGTGGCCAGTAGTCAAATAAGCAGTCAGAAATGAGCAGGGACATTTTGGACAAAAAAAGACGAGTGGTGGAAGAACATGGTGACAGGCTCACATTCACTGCCATACTCGAACGTAAACATGCTAATCTTTGTGGGCTTCTAATCCACGAATAACATTTTTAGACAAGCCAATTAACAAGTAGGCCTGCAACTGACGTTTATTTTCATTATCAATGAATCTGCCATATTTTCTACATGAATCTATTAATTGTTTCTTGTGTCCGTGTATTCTATCTACAAAGTGTCATTTAGGAGGGACATTTCCATTCTAGTTTCTTCATGTCCATGGTTTTCACTTTAAACATCTTGTTTTGTCAGTCCAATTAAAACGTTATTCAGTTGAATATGAGAAAAATTGGGGAAAACAGAACATTTTCCTTTTTTTGGGAATATGTCTAAGTATTTTTCTGCCGTGTGAACATATTAAAAGTGTATTTAAGGATTCATTGATTATTTTTCTGTTGGTCGTCCACTAACTGAGAAGTTGGGTAATTGTTGCATTTTTATTAACAACACTTATCAATGATCTTATCTTAGTTATTATAGCATACCTGAAATCCGCTTGATATGTCTGACTTCCAGTCCAGTTAAAATTAGTTTTTTCCGCCCACTTCAGCCCACCTTTTATTTCCTGTTATAGCACAATATCTATATTTATCACATGAATACATAACAGGTGCTTTTATAAATGTTTGAATGTGAAACAAACACAACAATATTTTAGTTGTACCAAATTGGAAATCTCAGCCACTGCGATGGAAAGCCTGAGTCGTGTGGATGTTGGTCAGCATCAGTGTGGAGAGAGCAGCTGAGCAGCACAGTGGCATAGGGAGGGGGGGGGGGTGGGGGGTCACAAGGCTGCTGTCAGACCTGCCACTCGAACTGCTGGGCCAGCAGCATCCTCCCCTGTGCTGATCTAACACCTGCTGTCACCACTGCTGCACCGTCGATCAGCTGCTTATCAGCCAGTGGAAACCCCTACAACTGTCTCTGTGAATGGCTGAATAGGAGTAGAGGTCGGGCGGTGACAACTGCCATGTCCTGTTAGCAGAATTGTAAACCTTAAGATCACCCTATTGTGCAAAATACACTTGTTCATGTATTTTCTACATCAACATGTGTCCACTCTCTTTTTGTCCTGATCCATTTATATAAAAACCTGTCTGAAAATGAGCTGATCAGATTTTGGCCACTTTATGATGTCATAACGATTTTCTGGCTTGTATAACCATTAGCTAATCACCAACCAAGGTAACTTTATCACCTGAATCTCCTCCTAGAGCACCATTGTGTTCTTTCTAACCAAATATCTCTCAGAGGGGCGTGGGGAGGGGCTCCTTATTTTCATCTAAAGTAACAGACAGAGAATCAGCACTTTTGAAACAGAGGGGATTATGGGATGCTGCAATGATCCGTTTGGTATTTGGAGCCAAACACTTCAGAGACTTGTTTATTTATATATATCTGAGACCTGTACTATATTGATGAGAAACAGTATAATAGGGACCTTTTTAAAGAGAGCAGTACAATCAAGAGAGCACAAACCCCTATTGTGCATGTAACAAACATTTCAGATGCCAACGTTTTATTCTCTTCTATAGTTATTTCTGATCGCAGCTATTCATTTGAATAATGATATGTTTTTTTCCTTTCAGATGGAAGCACAGGGGACACGTGGTCTGTGTCCCTCTACCTGTCCCTGGTGGTGTCCCTGACGGCGCTCGTGGCCTTGGTGGTGCTGCTAGTGAACTGTGTGACCTGCTGCAAGGAGAGGGAGATCAACTTCAAGGTGAGGGTCCTGGCGGGCAGGTAGCCACAGATAATGAAAACATGGGGGATGGGGGATGGGGGATGGGGGGGGGGGGGTTGTAGTGGGAAGTTATAGTTTAATGACAAACGTGATTTGACACACTCTTGTTTTCTGTTGATTTAGGAGTTTGAGGACCACTTTGAGGATGAGATCGACTTCACTCCCCCGGCAGAGGACACTCCTTCTATGCAGTCCCCAGCTGAGGTGTACACCCTCGCTGTGTCCCCCGTGGCCCTGCCTGGGCCCCCCCACCTCCAACCTCCTGTCAGCATCACAGGTCAGACACATGCACACTCATATACAGACCGTTTAATGCTAAACATTTAGAAAAAGTATGGATTATTGTTTTTTTTTTGCTGTTATTGTCATTATAATACATACTCTGACATGCTGTATAGATGAATGACTGAATTGGTGTGGTCTTAATTAACATTGTTCTGTTGTTTAACAGAGGGATCAGGGGACGTCCAGTTAGCTCGTCACAGTCTGAGTTACATCCAAGAGATCGGCAATGGCTGGTTTGGCCAGGTAAGACTGGTTTTTCATTTTATTCATGTACAGGCATTAAAGATACATGGATATTTGTTTCTGTATTTTTGTATTAGCCTAAAGTGTCGTCATGTATTAATAACAGGTCCTTCTGAGTGAAATCTACACGGATCCCGGTGGAGCCAGAGTGGTGGTGAAGGAGTTAAAAGCTAATGCAAGTGGCAAGGAGCAGAATGATTTCCTGCAGCAGGGGGATCCATACAGGTACACACATTCATTTCCACTAAACACTTTTTATTGGTTTCACATTGTACTTATCAGGTGATGTATAGTTACAATATTTGATGGATAAATTGTAGTTTATATATTTTCTTTAATAACACCTTTACAAAACTAAGTATGCCTTTTCAGCAAGAAATGCATACGTGAATGTGTGGACAGAAATAGCTCTATGACTGTATCACTGTAATGTGAGCAGCACCCTCTAACTTCCCTCGTAGACATTGCATCAGACAGAGTCTCATTTCAAATCTTACAGATATTATTTTAAGGTGTTGCTGCGAAGCTAGTGAAGCCCTAATTAACATCAGTAGTAACGTGCTTTGTGTTATTGTGTCTCTACAGAGTGCTGCAGCACCCCAACATCCTCCAATGCCTGGGACAGTGTGTCGAGGCCATTCCCTTCCTGCTTGTCTTCGAGTACTGTGAAATGGTGAGTGACCGAAAGGCGCTGAATGCATTTACGTGTATTTGCGTAAACGACACAACCCCCTTTTTTTGACATTCTACTGTAGATCTGCAATTTTGAAACGTATTGCCTAATATTGGCTAATAATTCCTCCTTAATTTAACATGCAGTCCTGTACCAGTGTCCAAGTATTGAGAGTTTCTTTATTTACGGCTTGCTTAATCTACCGCCCAAAAGCTTCGTTAATTGAGACATTTGAGAAAGACCTCATGTCAGTCTGTTAAGCTCACTAATTCCCAGGGCAAGACCCCTTTAAAAACTGTTCCGCAAGCATGCATATCTGACCTGCCCTAGTGACAATCCGGATTGAAAGGCTACTATCTCAATCTTAAATTAGCCGCTCTATTCATCACAACATATTGAAGAAGAGTCCTGCCATGGCAGCTGATTTATCCCCTGCTTCCCTTCACCTATTCTGGGTGTGCATGCAGGAAGATCCCACCCCTCCCACTCCTACCTCCCTACCTTCTTCTGCCTAAAGTTGCATGGCTTGTGTAAGCCTGGGACCTCTCACATTCCCACCTCACCCAGTAAAGCCACAGGCTCGATTTACGCTCCTCTGGTGTCGACTACACCAGTTGCTATGTTTGTGCATTTTTATGGGTAGCGTGTTGAGACCGTTGGAGACCGCTGAGTTCGGACTAAAGTCAACTAAGCTGTTCCTAAAGAAACCCGTGTGGTGCCCCAGTGACCAATGCAAGAAGCCAAAAACGTAAACCTAAAAATATGCACCCCCTTGCTGTCTGTTTGATTTATCTCAACTTTTACGATGAGAAGTGTAGTAGCTTTTTGCACAATACAACTTCTTTATCTTATAGGAGCAATAATATTCGAAACACCTCAAAATGTGATGATCTCCACCAACGGGAGAGCCTCAAAACCTGCAACAGGTGGCGTGCAACAACATTAACCTGTCTGTTGTTCGCTTGTTAGCAGACCCTTCACGCGATGGCAGAGCGAACAGGTACAGGCAGGGCCCATAGTGATAGCCCTATAGTTTAAATCTACTACCCACACATGAACATATGGAAATGGGTTACTATTTAAAAAGATTAATGTATTTATAAATGTATTTAGGAACCTATCCATGTCATTTTAAGTGGGGGTCGACCTCAAATCCTCTAGGGGGGTCCGGGGGCATGCCCCCCCGGTACGATTTTTATTTTTATTTTGGAGTTAAATGCATCAATCTGGTGCATTTTGAGGGGAAACTAAAGAGACTAGATCAATGGAAACACCTATATTAAACAGAACTGTATACATTTCAATAATCATAAAATCATGGCCATAACCAATAACATACCATTTCCAATATGAAAAAAACACTGAAACTTGTTTATTAATTTATTTTCGGTTCATTTATCGTTGTGAGTGTGTCTGTGCTCCTGCATCAGCCTCTCCTGTCTCTCTCCCCCTGCTCCTCTTTGAGGCAGCAGCAAAGACTAGTTTTCTCTCAACAAGTTTTAAAAGTGTATCTTACCTTTTTTCACCTAGTTAACTTTTCTATTTATTTATTCATGCATATTTTACTAATCACATTTCATTGAGCTGACGCTTTTATCCAAAGCGACTTATAATGACCGATTACAGGGACATTCACCCTGGAGTAACTAAGGGCTAAGTGCCTTACTCAAGGGCACTCTAGTGGTGGTGTTCCTGGCGGGATTTGGACACAGCCTTCCGATCTTAAGCCCACCTCACTATCCATTAGACCAATCACTACCCTCTCAAATGGAAATATGTGTTTACATAAATGGTGACCACACCGTTTGAGACCCACTGAGAACTTAGACTAAGTTAACTATCTAAACACTCAGAGAGTCCTTTACCTCACCTGAGCTGAGGTTATCCCGAGCTTGAATGACACACGGAGACCAATCAAGGGCTTTGATTTATGATCTGTATGACAGTGGCCATGTCGGCAGGCCACATCATGTAGACAGCCAGTCACCCTGTGTGAGGCAGGCCACTTAACAGGCCAGAAGGAGGCGAGATCAGAGCAAGGGAGCGAGGGATCATTGTCCACAAGTTAATCGATCGCAGATGGCGTCGTGGTCACGGACGAATACAATTTTTTTTAAATTAAAAACAAAATGTATTAAAAAACTAAATGGGTCGCGAAATATACTTGGGCGGCCGTTAATATACCTGGGAGAACCGCCCAAGTACAGTCTATGTGTGGGAAACCCTGCAGGTGTCCAGAAACACCCCTCTAAACGTTGCTCGTAGCGGCTGCATGTTTATAAAGCAACTGTTAACGACTTGTTTCCGCTGCCCCCAAGTGGGCAAAGCACGGACTGGGATTAAACACTTATGTGATAACAATCAATCACTCCGCTTACAATCTTAACTTTACATCTCTATGTGAGGGTCCTGTTGAATTAGATGACCCTTGTCCCACCCTGACAGTCATAAATCATCTTTGGTGTGTGTCTGTGTGGGTGCTGCAGTGTGTTTGTATTTGTGTGTGTAAGTGTGAGTGTATGAGACCCAGGTGTGTCTGGGTGGACTTGTCCACCCACTGACTCCTCGATGACAGGATACAGGATGTCCTTTTTTTGGTAACAGTTAATGAGTCTGTACAACCTGAGCCTTCACAGTTGCGAAACATCACATCCTGCTCGTGGACTCAAATGTTCATTCTATGCATTAGTTGCATTTCTGTAAATGTGCAGCGTGTAAACAAATAATTGACACTCCTTGGATTTTGATTCACTTCTTCAGTATGCATATTGAACAAAATGAAACAGATTTCTGATGTTTAGTTGGCACCAATGCTCCGCCCCCACCCTGCCTCCCATTTGTCCCACATGGTAATGTTTTGGCCCATCGTGCCGGACATTACATAACTTTGAGGGGCCGGGCTATTGTCCAGCTGCCCGGTCCTGGCATTGTGGTCTTTCCCAGCCAGCCTTAGTGACGTCTCCGACAAGAGATGGAAATTAGTCAAGGTGAGTGACTTATCACAAGTGAGTGTGAGTCATTATGGAAGATGGCGTGGGAAGTCCTGGTCCTGTTTGTTGAAGGTGATAACTTGTGAGGGGAGCACAACTGACTGATGTCTATGCCCGTTATCCCTTGTTGGATAAAGAGCTTTGAGGACTGGATCCAAGTAGGATTGTCTTACACAAAACAAGTTATCTTTCTTTAAATAAATACCTTACATGTTCCATACTTACCCATACAAACTCCCATATAATACTTAACTACTAAAAAAGCATTCAAACCCGCTTTGATCTTAAACGTCAAGCCAAAGTCTATTCGTCCGTGTCCTCCTACTTCTTCAGTCAATGTCAATCATCCTCGGGATGCCAAAAGTTGATATGTGACACCGCAGCTGCGCACTGGACAAAATGAATCCCAAAAAGCCAATATACTGTGTCGTTCCCTCGGACAGCCCGGTGATTGATGCCGTTTTTTCTTTCCCATATCACCCGTGCCGGGTAACCCTGACTCAAAGCATTTTCGACATCAAAATACATCAAGCAACTGGTGCAGGGGCACAGAATGCCACATACCACAGCCTGAGTGACAGCTTCTAATGCATGGATAGCTCCTGCCTGGTGCCCGGACAGGACGTAATTCAGACCCCTCTCTGGTTCAGGGTCTCGGACATAAGCCAGTTGACTTGCGGCTTTCCAAAGTTGTTGATCTCCTCCATTTATTACCGTCATTAAAGCAACAAGTCTCACAGTTTTATGGAAGCGATTTGTCATGGCATTTATTAAGTTGTGCATTACTGACCATGCGCTGCCTATAGGCGTATTTAGTATTATAATTTAGCTCGTGGGTAATGTTGCTTATATGTGGTCGGTGTCCTTTCTTTACTTCCATAGGCTATTAGGCTCTATTGATTGCAACTCATCCTTTTATATAACTTAGTTTAACAAAGACACTCTTTGCCCTGGTGCATATTAAAACCATTGTAACCATATCACGTTACTTTAGTTTAGATTTCACATTAGCCTTTACTCAATGGACAAATAGTTTTTTATCTTACAAAAGTTAACAGTAATCTGAATATAGCCAACTTCGAGTGGCTTAGAGGATTTAATCCGCTTGACTTATTTTTTGTACATAACTCGATCATGAGATGGCTGAGCCAGAAATGAATCTGTGCATTAGGAACTTAGTACATACTTCTTTATTTAAGAGTCAGACACAAGGCCTAATTGTTTTTGCCTTTCAACGTTAATGCTGTTTTTTATAACAGCATTAAACCCTGCCTCTGAAACCCAGACCTAATCACCTGCTGCGGAGGCTTCACCGAAAAAAACGGGCAGCGGGTATCACTTACCATACATTGAATATAGCCCTTCTGCGAAGACCGCTTCTCAGAGCTGTTTTCGTGTGGGGGTAAATGTGGTCGACGCAAACTATGCTGCTTACGTAAGACGACTGATATAAGCTGCTTGAAGTGAGATAGCCCAGGGAAAATGAAAGCCTTTGTAAACACACGGACACAAACGCTCAGTAACTGCATGTGATTGAACAAAAGCCTCCCCACCTCATATACAGTGGGGAATCTCATGTGTGTACATTATGTTCCTCGTAGCTTATTCCTCAGGGAAGCTCGGGTCTCCGGCTAATCACAAGTCTCCTTCACTCCAACACTGTAATGAACATGATCTCAAAAGAACGCAAAACTTAAGGGACCCATTGCTTTAAATGTCCTCTGCCCGTATACTAGGGCTGCTCAATTAATCTTATTTTAATTTTTATGGCTTGCAACGATTACGAAAACAACGTAATCAAAATAAAACGATTTTTTTTTTTATTCTTATTACTTTTTTTTTTTTTTTTTAAATTATACTTAAAGTTCAGGGTAATCAACTGATAAAACATACTGTTGAAATTGTTTTTCTCCAATAAATGGATGTTTTCAAAGTAAATGAATAATCGCATTTATTAATCGCAATTACAATTATTGACCCAAATAATCGAGATTATGATTTTTGCCATAATCGAGCAGCCCTACCGTATACAACAAATGTGTCCCGACCACTACACAGTCTGCTGCATGTTGGGGAATGATAAGTACAGTTTCCCTCCAGCTCTGTGAACCTGCACACGGCTTGATGTAATTCAGATGTACAGCCCCTCAGGACTCAGTCCAACCACAGAGAGAGCTTTGAGCCTGTGATCCCAAAAGAGCTGTAGATGACAATGTTCATCTACTTATCTGCAGATTTCTTTCTCGATTGATCATTTGGCATATTCGATTTAATAGTACAACATGTCCGAAACAGTGTATTTCATGTATTGTACTGTTTAAGATCATATAAAACAGTTCATTTTTTCAAGGCTGAAACACTTTGTTCTGCCTTTTGTGGCACGACATCTAAACCTTGGTCTTTGTTCCAGAATAACATTCTCAGATTCTCACTGTGGTCATTTTGACATGATCTCAAATGATGTTTGTCGTTCTGTTTTTCATGTGTGGGGTGGAATAATTAATTAAGTCGAAGTACCTTGACCTGCTTCCCTCAGGGGACACCTTGTTGTTTTCTCTCGTCCACTTATGCGCTCCGAAACCTGACCGGACACAAGCACACTTTATTTCACTGACCTGAACTGAACTCTTTTATTTATAAATCTCTGTGACAGAGCATCGCTGTCCACTAAACAGCATTAGCCTTATTTGGTGCTCTCACACATCCGCAGTGAGAAGTGCTGAGGAGACAGGAGCAGGAGGGTCTACTGCCCCCGTGTGGAGGCTTCTGCACACTGCATTTATCTAGCCCCTTTCCTCTGATTCTTCTGGATTTTTACGGATTGTTTAGGTTGGATTTTGTTGTGCTAATTTAGCTGTGTTTGTGTGTTTGCAGGGGGATTTGCGGGGCTTCCTGTCTCAGCAGGATTGGATGTTCAGAAACGCTGAGTTGCTGCAGCTGCAGAGGATGGCCTGCGAAATCGCTGCCGGTGTCACTCACCTTCACAAAAACAACTTCCTGCACAGGTAGCACTTCACAATTGCAACACTTTAGCTAGCTCACAGGTTTTAGAGCCACTAAGCTAAGCATTCTGTTTGTCTGTCAAGGACGTGAGCTGATGTTTAAAGTAATACTCACTCTCTCTGTGACAGAAACACTTTTTCAATATCTAGATTACTTCCTCTACCCACAGATGTTATATATTTATCACTGAGCCAACATTTTGTTTTTTTCTGCCCCAGTTTCCTTTAATAATTCAGAATGTTTCACAACTAAATGGGTATTACTTAATGAAAACATCATTATTTTAATACTTTTTTTTGTGTCATTTAGTAGACTGCCTGTGTCAAGTGCGATTTTTTGTAATTAGGCATTTTAAGGGTTGAAAAAATGTGTCTGAAATGTGATATATTTAAAATTAAACAATTCCACATTGATACCTGTTTTGACGGAATAACACTCAAACGTGTGGTAAGTGATTAATAGTAATTACTGTCTGTGTTATGTCACTTGACCCAAACCTCATAAAATAGGACTGTAAAAACTTAAGCCAGCTGTTGGTTTTACATATGACCTAGTTATTGCTATCTGCCCAAGTCTCAGGAGGAACTGTGTTCTCCAAAAAAGGTGTGTACAGCAGAAGGGCTGCATTTCATTTTCATTTTTACCCCAGCGCGTACTGGATGTCTGACCTCTCGCAGCCAGCAGGGTACAGAACGTGGGGCTGGGGGGGTAACTTACGACACTCCGCTCATCAGCTCCATTCTGCATGCTCAGAATAAGCTCGGAGGGTTCCAATTACACAGCTCCAATGCATTGCCACAGTGTCAGCTGTCCGCAGCCAGAAGGATATGATGATTCTGCTCTTTGCATGTAAAAGGATAGCCTCATATTGGGCGTTGTGTTTTAATCCTTGTTACAACCTGAGGGGGGGGGTTTACAAGCTTCTTTTCCATGTGGACAGATTTCATTTGCAATCGTAAAAATATTTCAGTGGCACTTTTATTCAAAAATGTAAAAAAAAAAAAAAAAAAAAGCCCTTTGAATGATTAGTGCTGCTCCATGCTGGCTAAACTAGATGATAGCTGATTGATGGTGCAGACACAAAACCGTCGGGGCTGTGGGGGCTGATACCCAAAGCTGAGACCTCAGCTCTGCAATGTAGAGGTGAGAACAGGGCTCCGAAACATCTGAATATATGCTCTTTCAAACTCACGGGAAGGGGAGTTTCCAAAGGCATCGTTCAGCCATTGCTTTACGTAACTTTTTAAGCACTGCCACGTTTTACAGTGTAGCAGCCATCCAATCCAATCCGTTTGATTTCTATAGCACATTTAAAAACAACAGAGTTGAACAAAGTGCTGCACATCAACAACTGTATAAAAACATAGCATCAATACATAAGAAACAGACGGGACATGTTTGTAAGGATCCAAAGGGTTGTAAAAGTCTTGATCTGCATATTTCCAGAGTGTAAATGTCCTATCAATGGCGTGAGGAGAAACGCTCAGCTTCCTATGTTTTAAAGAAGAAATATCAAATGCATTTCTAACTATTTTTGTATTTAAAAAATATATGTATTTGTAATTTTGCCTTATTGATTACAGTTCAAACAATTCACTGCTTGTAAACATGAGCTGAAACCTTTTGTTTGATGGTGTATTAGGTATCCATGCCATGGCACATTTCAATTTACGAGGTTAAGATGTTGGACCTGTTTCCTTCCTGCTGTATTACTGTATTACCCTCAGCCAAAAGAGGGACAGGGAGGCGAAGAGTTTAAAAATAAATCTCCATTTATCTTACAGGGGTTTCAGTTGGCTTGTCACTCGCTGGGCCCCTTAGTCCTGGTGTCAGCAGTGTTTGTCATTGTCTAAACTTGTACACAGTGCTCCTGCCTTTTCATTCAGTTGGAATTAACCACCGTATCAAAGTCAACTTTATTGTCAATCTCAAGATATGTTTGTACACACAGAAAGATCAAAATACTGTTTCCCACAGTCCCGAGGTGTAAAAAAAACAAATACATTAAAATGCAAGAACACTCAATAATTTCCAAAATAACCTCCTTAATGTGCAAAGTCTGTTCACTCTGCTCTTCTTACGCCCTCTCCGGGCCGCTCCACAAAGCCATCCTGTGTTTCCCTCTAGAAACTGTATCCCGCTGCTGTATGCCTCGGGTCAGGAATAGCCCCCGTTTGAGTGTTGTTGCAAGGTGAAGACTAGACGCAAATGACACAAGCAGAATTTTATACACTTGCCAAGGTCATTTTTGATCCTTGCCAGACTCCTTCACCGTGGTTCTTATGAGGTTGCCTCAGGACTTCAGGGCTTTGTACAAGGATATGGAGTCAGGGGACATCAAGAGCAAAACATGTTGCGGCCTCCAGCACATTCTACCAGTCTTATATATTATATTATATATGCAATGATCTTAAATATTGTATACTTTCATGAGTTTCTCCACCCTGTTGCAAACATGTAGTGAATTATTTGAAAGGAAATGTAGCCTGATGATGTATTTTATTCCACACAATCTGTCGATAGCTATTTCTATTTTTACCAGGCCTTTTCTCAAGGGCTTCAGACCTTTTCCAGAATCATTAGCCCTTATCGACTATTTCATTTATTCATACGTTCACTATAAAGTTTACCGAGATGCAATAATGGTCGGTGTTCTGTTTTAACCTTATAGCTGAGAGCATAAACGCACCTCAACATGTTCACGTCTAGTCTGCGAGCTTCATCGTCAGAAGGATTTTGCAGTTGTGAATTTGTGAAGTGTGAAGTTTGAAATCCGTCCAGATGTGTTCATGCTTATATTCTCTTTGCTCCCGCAGTGATTTGGCTCTGAGGAACTGCTACCTGACCGGAGATCTTACAGTCAAAGTGGGAGACTATGGAATCGGACCCTACAGATACAAAGTAAGCAATATTAGATGTTACAGTATATACTGTGAGGAGCTGCTGCATAACACCAGGGGCTGGCTAGTGTACATTACACTGGTTTATTCACCAAGAACATTAGTTTAACTCCTCAATGGACGCTACCCAACTTTCCTGGGCTAAATCTGAGTGAAAACGCGTGTATTAAAAAACAGCTGCTCATATTTGATTTCCGACCCATTGTAGGCAAAGATCCGAGTGCATACTTAAAGAAAACATCTGTGATATCTCTTCTCATATAGCGTGGTAACAGCCCCCCCCCCCCCCGCCCCTGTCTCCCTGCAAGAAGCCAGCAGCCCAATGATATATACAGAACAAGCAGCCTGACTGTGTTCATTCCCAGCCCCTGGAGTCTTTGTGTAGTTAGAGGGAAACTCTGAATAAGAAGGAGGATTTGTGAGAGAGACCGGGCCACCTTGATGAATCAGGCAGCTCAGACATTTCTGTTTGTTTTGCCTTATTTATGACCTTCAAGCATGTTTGTACAACTGAATGAGGCTTATATAATCCATGTTATCCAATAGACATTGAGCTCCAGACTCTAATCTAGAACATAGATCATGTTTTAATATTGACAAGAACAAACCAAAAATAGATGAGTAAATGTTTGATCATTACTGGTCATAAAAACATAAAGAGACTGCATTGTATAGTTTTTCCTGTCAAAGTGGCCTGTTAAATGTCCTCCAACTGTTTTATTCTTGTACAGGATCAGATCAATGAGAGATAAGTAACTTGAAGCCATGTTTTTACGTTTTTAAAAGACCTTTAATTGACCAAATTCAACAACTTATTCTCTCTTGGGACGGTTAGGAACTGCTCCACTTTGTGCAACTGATGTCAGGCTATGATCTCAAGTTGCATTTCTGAAGTGTCGCTATTTGTTGTGCAACCAGCTCCAGATGACCTCACAGATATGAAAATATATGCTGTGCAGGTGTTTGCCATTGATCAATAGCATGTTTCAGGGAAGCATTCAAATGGTCTCCTCCTGTAACTAGACACGCTGCATCTCCCACAAGACGCTTCTGTCTGCTGCATTCCTTAAATACCGCTGATCCGTCAGTTTGGCTGTCTGAATTGAATACGCACAGGATAAGGTCACCCAGTGAGTCTATTTCTGTAGAGAAAGGGAGAGGCGACGTGAGTGAGCTGCCTCAATGAGAGCTAGGAGAACAGTCAATGTGTGTTCTTTAATGGGTTGGTGTGTGCATGATTATCTGCTTTATAAACATAGCTGATAACGTGACTGATTGTTTTTCACAACAGGAGGATTACATCATCACAGAGGATGATGTGTTTGCACCTCTCCGCTGGTTGGCTCCTGAGCTGGTGGGCGAGCGCCATGGGGGGGTGATTACTATGGAGCAGACCAAGCCCAGCAATGTGTGGTAGGTACCTCACTGACACGAGAGGACATTTAAAAAACAAACAAAACATAACTCAGTTTCTGAGAGACCCGGAATCTTATCCAAATATATTTAAAACCTTTCCTCCCCCGTCTCTCCTGAGGGACTTTATACATATATTAATACTAGACATGTGAAGGGTGTTTTTGGAATAAGACAAACATAATGAATTACTCTGCAGTACATCTCTGGCTTATTGCTGAGAAATCAAGCGCTTGTATTTGCAGACAGAGCTTTTAAATCCCAAACAATCTGGAAAGTTTCCAAAAGATGGGAAGAAGACACTGACACTGCACCAACTAAGCATCATTTCAGCCTCTTGCTGACTTTACAACTCATTGCCCAAATGCTCTCAAGTCGTAAATTGCAGAATTACGTAAGGTTGGTTTAGTCACAAGAGCCAGACTTTCCCCCTCAATATCAATATGTTGAGATTCAAAATGTTCCCTAACTTGCTTTTATTAATGCTGCTTTAGGAATAATGTTTTTTATTTATTGTTATTGTAGGTTGGGGGTAGCCATAAAAGCTCACCCCATTACGTGTTATGAGTTTTAACAAGTGTGTTGATGCGATTTGTCCATAGGGCCTTGGGGGTCACATTGTGGGAGCTATTTGAGAATGCTGTTCAGCCGTACCCACACCTTTCTGACCGGGAGGTTCTCCATCATGTGATCAAGGAGCAACAAGTCAAACCCTTCAAGCCACAGCTGGATCTTCCTTATTCTGACAGATGGTATGTCTTTGGTTAAGATCAATTTCAACAAAAAAACAGACAAAAAGTATAGTTATATATTTTATTTACCTTTTTAAAAATGTGTCTAATGTGTTTTTCCTGTAACTTCAGGCACGAAGTCCTGCAGTTCTGCTGGCTGTCTCCAGACAAACGGGCCACAGCGGAGGAAGTGCACCGTCTGCTCATCTACCTCCGCATGCAAGGCCAGAAGGACGTAGAAGAAGACTTTGATCAACGCTGGGATGCTCTCAAACCCAACCCTATCGCGCGACAGAACACCATCAGCCACTCCTCTTATCCAATCTTGGATCAGTTTGCTGACGACGCCCTGCGACAAGAGATCGACGAAGTTCTTACCGTTACTGAAACAAGCAAAGGTCTCAGCTTTGAGTACGTTTGGGAGGCAGCCAAGCACGACCACTACGAGGGCAATCATGGGCGCTCAGGCTTGGACACGACACTGAACTATCACAGCATGTTCTTCCCTGTTTCCACTGAAGACATCCAGGCCCACTTCCCCGACCATGGAGCCAGAGCAGCGGCCATAGAAAGTGGGGACGCTCCTTCAGGGATTCCTGGCATCGTACCAGTGTTCGATGCACAGAAGCCATCTAATGGAAATGAATATTACATACAACTAGAAGAACAAGGGGAGAGCACTGTTGAGGAGGATGGGAATAGAGGACAAGACATGGACTTCAGCTCAGGGCGTCAAGACTTTGTTGTCCTCCAAGATGTCCGCCTGGATGAGTCTAGTACAGATGCAGACTTTTTCCACCAAAGTATAGACTCCAAGGACTCGTATTTGCCAGACAGCCACGTCTGGTCGTCTCTTGAAAATGACAGTCCATACCACACCAACATTTTCACAGACGGGGGGTCCAAGCAAGAAGACTCTCCCTCCTGGAGACAGGGTTTTATGGAGCTTCCAGAGCGCAATGGCAACCCTTTCCGTGACGTTGCACCTTTAGTAGTCCAGGAGGTGGATACAGATAAAAGCTACGGGGATTATTTTTTAGGGGATTCTTCAGAAGCCCTTCACCCCACAGATTCTGTAGAAGAGGAGAGGAAGAGCACAGGTGTGAACAGACTTCTGAACATGGAAAAACTAGCTGATAACTTTATGTTTCTCAAAGACCAGCACCTGATGAAGGACAGGTTAAGTCCACAGGATCATTTTCTCTTTCCTGGCCACACCCACGAACCAGAAGAAAGATTCAAGATGAGATCTTGGGACAATATGGAGAATTTGGGCAGCTTAATCCCAGCAGACACTTACTTACAACCTGCAGCAAGTAGCACATCCTCCAGACAGGAATCTTTAGACTCTTCGAAAACCAGCTTGGGGGAGTCATGTCCCTCGCTGGTGGTGAATGAGAAACTGGTGCCTTTCGTTACAGTGGTCACAGAAGACAACACAAGCAACCAGCTGCCAGTTAGTAATTGTTCTTCCACAGAAACCCTCGGTCCACTGCAATCCTCAGTCAGAGGTATAGACTCTGGTTTTGATTCTACCTCCGAGATGTTTGAGGGTATCGTCAGTCCAACTGATGACCACACCCTTGTATTTTCTGAAAGTGCCACTACAGACTCATTGTGCAAAGATGCCAAAATCCCCAGCCTTGAAGACGACCTAGGAACCTCAGAGGATAATGTTCACCCCGTAGTAAATCAAATGCAAGTCCAAGCATCGGACATTGGACACAATGAAGACCTCACGAGTAACGATCTGTTGAGTGAACTCATTGAGGACATCGAGCTGGAAGCCACTCTGTCTGACCATGAAGAATCCTTTATGGAGACTAATGGGCGCCCTACGGACAGGTCTTCTCTGTTGGTCTCTGGGCCGTCTCTGGACCAGATCAGCCAGGACAGTTTACTGGAAGACAGCATGTCCACCACCCTACCAACTGTGGATGATTCAGCCGAGACACCAGACTCTTTAGACTCTCTTGACATCCACAGGCTCGGGGAACAAGGAGAAGAGCTAAGTGCTCAAACAGCCCAACACAAACTCCAGCCACCGTACAAAATATCAGACAGTGGGTATGAGACGGAGAACCTTGAGTCTCCCGAGTGGAACTCTCAGCCTAATGTCTTGGACCAATCCCCCGTTAAAAATGGCATGGGTGTTGCCAAAGACGAGGAGGAGAACGAGGAGCTGGCAGCAGCAGGAGCTCTGGTTCCACCGGAAATCATCATCTCTGAAGTAGAGGGTGTGCTGGAGCCTCACGGGGAGGGTCCTATCGAGGGCGAGCAACAAGATGAGGTAGCACCTGCTGTGGAGCCAGTTATGGCCAGTAATTACAGAGACTCGGCCTACTTCTCAGACAATGAATCAGAACCTGAGAAGAAGTCTGAAGAGGCGGCAGCAGGAGGTTCCAGACAGGCCACGTGGCTAAGGAACTCTACTGAGGAGGCCAGCGGGGTTCATGGAGGTCCAGCACTCGAGCAAGATGTCAATTCTTTATTTTCTCAGCTAGAAACTTCCCAAGCACAGGCCAATGGAGAAACACCTGCTCTGCATGGCATATTACCAGATTCAGAACTCACAGAGAAATGTAACGGGGCAACCAACAGTCAGAATGAAGATGAAAACAAACTGGACTTGTTCAAAGACGGCACATCTCTTGATCAACCATCAGACGATCTAGAAGCTTCCTCTCCACTTCCTCCCGTCCCCCCCTCAAAGCCGGTGCAGGAGACCTCGGGTCACGCTAAACTCACACGGACCTACGCCAGTGATAGTCATAAAATAAAAGAGCCGGACATGGAGGGGCGTTTCCTGGGGAGGCGGGACGGTTCAGACGGACAGGAGGACGGAGGGGAAGCGGACGAGGAGGACGAGAACAGCGAGGACTCTGACGACGATGTCCGTGGATACCAGCTGCACAGCTCCAGTTCAGAGAGCGAGGATGAGACGGTGCACACGGTGCCCGTTATTGTCTCAGACAACAGCAGAGCAAAGAACCTGAAGAGCTTGTTGAAAGCCACCACGCTGAACATCGGGGCGTCGTCTTCCCCGAGTGAAGAAAACTCCAGGAGAGCCGTGTCGTTCTTCGATGATGTCACGGTCTACCTGTTTGACCAGGTGAAGTTCAAAAGTCAAAGTCAACTTTATTGTCGATCTTAAAATATGTTTGTAAACACAGAAAGATCAAAAGACTGTTTCCCGCAGTCCCGAGGTAAAAAAATAACACATTAAAATACAAGAACACTCAAAAATAAATAACCGTTTACTTCAAAAGTAAGCAGGATATATATATAAAAAAGTTCTGTCTTTATAAAGGTGAGGGGGGGGGGGGGGGCATGATGATGGAAGAGGCTTCTTCTTTTTTTTAAGAACAAAGGGTATTCTTATTTTAATTGAAATGTTTCTTTACAAAAGGACCTACCCATTGCTACTAACAGACACCAATATTAAAACCCAAGTCAAAGATGAGTGAAGCTTTTGTTGGATTTTGTCAAATACCTGAGAATCGATTTTGTGTGATATTTTAATATTCACCCCTACTATTTAGTTATTTCTCTTTTGTGTAGCATTTCTAATTAAATGCAACTCTTTCTGATGTAGGAGACCCCCACCAAGGAACTGGGTGACCACTCCTCACACAATCAGGCTCCAGAGTTCAGCAGCCCACTGCCCTCAGCCAGCTACCTGAACCGGTTCGCCAACTCTGAAAGCTCCACAGATGAAGAAGGTAAAGTTTGAAGCCTGTCAAATGCACTGAACCTGTTCTCTGTCACCACATGGCCCTGACTGATTATAAACCCCTGCAGGTGGTGGGTTTGAGTGGGACGATGACTTCTCCCTCGCACCTGCCTTCCCGCCCAAGACAGATAACGACCCCATGTCAAAGAATATGTCCTCCTCTGCGGCCTCTCGCTTCACCTCCCCCCCCCCTGCAGCAGGGCGGGGGCTGGAGAGCAGCTGGGCCGGCTCCTCAAACTACTCCCGCTTCTCCATCTCTCCGGCCAGCATCGCCAGCTTCTCCCTCACACATCTCACCGACTCCGACATCGAGCAAGGAGGCAAGTTGAGAGTGCAGTCGCTCCAAACCTGAAGGGGTTAAAAGGAATAGTTCCCATTTTGGATTTGTTTGCAGGGGTTGTATAAAAACCATGACACCACTATTTCTGTATGGCTAGCATAATGTTAGCTTAGCATAATTTTTTTTCTTTTCGGGATATTAATAGACCTGCCAAAGAGTCCCGCATTTTTTTAGTTGATATAAAGTTTTAATAAGAGAACTAATAGACCTGCTGTGGAACAATGTTTTATTTGCAAAGAGCTAAGCTAATCAGCTGGCTTTAGCATCATTTACCGTACAGACGAGTGACATTGAACTATTCTCTCCTAGCCATCACTCAAAAAAAGCATGTTTCACAAAATGTCAAACTACGCTTAATCTCATCTCGTCCACTTCTTGGTGCAAAATATTTTATTTTTGTATTTATATAAATGTATATAACTTTGCCACTATCCAAATATTTATCTTCACTCACTACAGGAAGCTGTTCATGCATCGTGCTCATTGGGCTTATAATAATAAGTAGTGATTTGTTTGAATAATATTTATCAAATGGTTCAACTTACCTCTTGTTCCTCTGTTCACTCTAGGAAGCAGTGAAGATGGAGAAAAGGACTAGTGTGAACTCATCATCACACTAATGAAAAAATGAACCTCGACTCGCACTTTTTGGAAACGGCTGAATAAGGACAAATGACGCGGTTTGTGGGTCAAACCGTGGATGCCTCTCTCAGCCCGAACTGCTCTTTACATACATGGAGACGGCCATGAGAGCAATGACTCGGCATTTAACACACACGTCCCAGCTCCAGTCTGAGCCACATCACCCCTCCAGCTACATCAGTGTGTGTGATTTCAGTTCAGTGCAATTCCAGAAAAAAAAATGTTTCTAAATGTTTGCTTTAAGGACTCATCGAGCACATTCCAGGTGTTTGGCTGCTTCATTTTGTTGTGTGTCGAAAGTGCACTCATTATCCAGAACTTTTGCATCACCAAAAAAAAAAAAAAAAAAATCAACGTTATGCTCTGAATTCAACACACTGGGCTGCAAACGTATCACTACAGCCAAATAGGAATAAGCTATTTTGATTTCAGCCGACCCAAAACTGAAGAACCAAGCTTTTTTTTCTCTTACATTGTTATATTTTCTCCTTCATGTTGTGCGATTATTTCAGTGGTTGCCTCTTTTTGGAAGAGTGTTTTGTTTTTTCGTAACCTCTCGTTGGGTGTTTATAAGTCACAATCTCCGAATTGGAGAGAAACTGTGTGGTATCCTTCTGTAGCAGCTTTGAATTTAAAATTCTCTCTTCTGCAGAGGGGACACACTGTATGTTCCTATATCTGTGTTTGAAAGGAACATTTACAGCAAGAAGTTTCATATTTTTGAGATATCTCAGTAAGAGTTCTTGGTGGTATATAAGGATTGTCATATTTATCCTTACAGATGTGATCCCAGACAAGTTATACATTTTGTAATGCTTCGTTTAATGCTCTGAAATGTGCAGGAAGCTGCTCGGATGGTTTTGAATACTTGTCACTGGGTCTTATCGCGGTGCCTGTGATGCTGTACAGACAGCTGCACTACTCCATTTAAATAACACTACAAATGTTCAAATCACACCTCGACTGGGATTGTGTAAAAAGTGGGAGATTTTATTTTTAAATGTCAGAATGAAAATATGTAAATGAGCTGTTTGTAAACAAATGTGCAATGAATTTCGTTAAATTGTTGAAATTTGAGTTCATAGGATGGCCCGATAAACGTGTTGGCGTTTCTTCAGTACTGTGCAGGGACTTTAAGATTCACATAAACTCACTACTAGAACAAAACACTGCTCCTTTTATCAGTGTCATGAACAGAGTTTTATGCCTTTTTTTTTTTTTTACACTACGTGTCAAACTTAATGAACATGTTCAGATATAATCTTCCTCCTTAAGGACCCCTCGTCCAGGTGAACTTTTGAGCATTTTGTCATTGCATTTATCATTTGCAGGCCATACGTCGTCTCCAGCTGCACAGCGCTGACCGGATGTTTTTGTTTCGTATTTCTGTAAAGAAGCAAAATGCAAAAATGTTGTGGATCCAGATCTACTTTCCTTCCAAGGTTTCCGTGTACAGCTATAAAGACGCAGTTCTTTGAAACTGTAGGTTATACAGTTACTGTGTGATTCTTCCAACACCCTAAAGATTTCGTCACAGATGACCTGATGAACAGCTGTACTTCACCTGTAGTAGAAGATGTCCCGTCCCCCGCCCCATACAGAAGGCACTGTATCTTAGGTAATGTCAACCTCTGTTAAAAACCAGCAGCCTGTGCTTCAGTTCAACTTGAACATTTATTTAAGGAAATCTTGTTTTATTTGACTACAGTATACATTTGCTTAATCTTGCACATTTGAGAAATGTAACTTAATGTTGAACTGTACTGATGTATGTAAATGTAAATCCTTTTTGTCTGTAAATGGGAAATGATGTAACTGAGTTGTAGGTATGAGGTTTCATTTTGTAAGTTGAGTTGATCAGAGGAACATATCAGTCGTCGGCTAAAAGCAGTTAAATTAAGACACAAAAGGAGACGTGAACTCATTCTGTCCTTTACACTTGTAGATTAAAAAAAATATTTTTACTTCATATTTATCATGCTTAGTGTAATTGAATGAAATGTTTATAATTACACTGTTTAATATGAAAATAAATGCAAATGAACTTATAATATGGGTTCGTATATTATTTGATATATTTCTCTAAGTCTTTGTGTGAGGGCTCCTGCCAAAGGATGGATGGTTATAATAACATAAAACCACAACAAAGGCATCATTAAAATCAGATGTTAAATTTGAACCTGTGCACATCTTTAAATACTCAAAGGTCAAATGTAACTAAGTATATTTATTTTAAGTACTGTACTTAAAAAAAACACCTTTTACGTACAAGAGTATTCACATTTTATGCTACTTTTTATTCCAATGTATTACTCTTCTTTTAATGGATAGCTTTAGCCACTTTGCATATTTAAATTATACCTACAACATAAAATACATTAACTAATAAACATGATATATTATAATGGGTCAAGCTACCCAGCAGTGTATAGAGTAATTTAAAGTGGACCTATTATGCTATATTGGAAAAATATATTGTAGGGCCATACCTATACCAAACATGTCTGTGAAGTTTTTTTCTAAAACAATACCAAACAGATCACCCATTGTAGCCATGCCTCATACTGCTCATAACCCTCTTGTAGCCCTTCTAGAGAAACGCGGATTTTGGGTCCTTAACTTGAAAAAAAGAAAGAGGAGGCGGAGCTAATGCCTGATCAGAATTCTACCGGAGATAAAGTTAAATTCTGCTGTGATAAAACGCCATTGTGAGGAAGCGCACACACTCCCTCACTAACATGTTGGTCTTAACTATTTGTTTGTTCAGAAAGGCAGTACATGTTATTTCAGAGTTGTCTTTATTTCAGTTAAAGTTATAAAAACAGTTTACATAGACAAACTAATAAAATGCATCTAAATTAATTTGTCAGTCTGTAAAATACACAAGCACCAAGTAATCACCATTTCCTTTATTCAGACCTGGAGGCAATCTTGTCCCAGTGCTCAAAGGGGGAGCACGCCTCCAAAGTACTCCTTATATGTGCCGTATGAGTAGGCGGAGTCTTGGACGCGATTGGTCAGGAAATGTGATTTTATGAGTGTCAATTAGGATAAAAACTATCCGTTTTAAGCAGACCTTGTTGTTTTTGAAGGTATAATCTTTATGTTGATGCAATAATGAATTTACTTAAGCCTTTAGGGTTTTATTAAGTGTAGAGACAACAGTGTTTAATTTTGTATTCAACCCTTCACTCCGCTTTCGGAACCATGACCTGATTGGCCAGGTTGGGGTGCGAAGGCGGGCAGTCTCCAATAAATGTGATTGGGAAGAGAGGGGAAGAAGGGAATTTTGTGTTTGTTCCTTGCTGGTGAATGCAGCACCAGGCAGGCATTTTGTGTTTTCTGTGGAATAATGTGGAAGGCTAAGAATAAAACGCCTGTACTTTTTTTGCAAGAAAACCCTCTCTCCACGTATCGTTCTTTCACCTGCACCTCACATCGTAACAGCCATCATGTTCTAAACCGCATCAAGGATTATTTCATGCTTTTTAAACACATGTGCTCTCCAGTACAGGTTAGCTCTGAGTGTTAGCGATGCTTGATAATGTAAACAAAGACGAGATTCCAAAACACGTCAGGCATTGTTTCTGATAGCAACTTTCTGTGGGTCCGCCGCCGATTTAACGTCATATCGGCAGCAAATCTGTGTCCGCTCGTTGTACCCGGATCAGGGGGGCACAGGTTCAAACCCCACTGAAGTTAGCATGTTGTTGTGTCCCTGGCCAAGACACTTTACCCCAAAATTGCTTCTGTGGGGATTGTCCACAGTATTGAGTATGTAAGTCTAACAAGTGACATGTGATGTAATGTAATGTTCCCCCGTTTTAAAAAGATTTGGGTACGGAGGAAAAGAGAAAGGGTTTTATTTGTTGACGCTGCGTGAGGTCCCCGACACACCGGCGACACATATTTATGTATAAAAGACAAAAAGTGCATTTGGCATTATAAATTAACCCCATTTTTACCTGCTGAAAAATTCAAGTGAGTGAATCATAAAAATGCAGTAATATTGTTCTGAAATGCATACTTGTGTACTATACTCAAGTAAAGTGATGAATGCACTTTACTTTATTTCAACATTGTGATATTAGTAAAATAACTTCTTCTTCAGCTACTGACAGTCATCGTTTTGTCTTTAGTGGAGGGAAGTAACAAATATATGTTTTCCTAATGTCAGGAAAATGCCTTTTTTAAGTATTGTTTGGTGGTTAGTGGTTAGTGGTTAGTGGTTAAACCATGTAACCTCATGTCCTTGATTTAAACCTAGCTGGAGAATTTTGTTTCATTCTAAATCTGTTCTATAACTTTAATCCTCTCGATCCATTTATCAAAATAAGAGCTGCAATCAACTTGTTTTCCAGATCGACTGCAATGACCTCCAAACATAAAGACATTTTTATTTATTTTTATTTCACATTTCAATGCCCTTGTAAGATGAATGTCGAGTCATGGTGATATTCAGACCTGCTGTGGAAGTTCAACAGTCACCGTCATGTCATAGCAGGAGTATGTGTGGATATAACACTGACAGGAAGAACTGTACTTATTGCAGGAAGATAGAGATGTTTGGTAATGTAGAATGATTATTTATATATACCTCTGGAGTCGCTTCTAATTAAAGAACATTATAGAAGTGGGAAGATCTCACATTTTGCCTTCTTGTAGCAATAAGGGCGAAACAATACACTCCAATGCAAACATAATAGACCAAAACATATGGACAATCAAAATTCAACAAATGTGCAATAAATAAATAAATAAAATAATAAATAAAATCACATGCAAATGTACAACCGGCAAAAACAAACAAACTTCTATAAACCGAGACAGTTTAGGCTATAGTGGGATTGTGTGTTTGAAGTTAGTTTAGTACCCGAGCCCTTACCCTTTATCAAAGTCCCGCCCTCTTAGGTTATCACAGGATTTAGTATACAAGAATAAAACCTATTGCTAGATCCCTAAACACCCAATGAACATAGCCTAAAGCACACACATGCGCTGCTTTTTACATTTGCATCCCACAATATTTCAAGATCCCTTTTCTGTTTTGTCTTCACCGCACACTGACATGATTCCTACCAAGGAAACGATCCAGGGAGTAACATTCATCCATTGATCAGGGGTCAAATCCAACCAAAGTAAACTGTCTAACCCCAGATTGTGCATCCCCTCGAAATGAAGGGTAGGAATGGTCCAAGGAGAAGAATGTGGATCCAGGCACAGACAGGGACGGGTAGGAGGAAGAGGAGGAGGAGAAAGAAGAGGAGGATGCTACACACCCACAGCACTCCCGTTGACTTGTGTCGGGGGCCGCGGGGGGAGCGGGCTGCGCGGGGGTCCCACAGCCGGAACATGAGGGGCACGAGGAGCCTCCACTGAGTTCCCCCTCACACTGATGTGCTCCCATCCTCCCTGGATGACACAGAAGGAAATACATGACTTGCCATTAACTTATGTGAGCACTAGAGGGCGCTAAGGAGGCCGCAATATACTGAACATTTTAAAACCCTGTTAATTAAAGGGTAAATGAATAAATAATTATTAAAATATTCTTTGGAAACTTTAATTGGTAACTTTGGATCACCTCATTATGAAATATGCAAATAAAGACAATAGAAAAGAAAAGTAATTTTGCCATTATTTTAGTTGTAAAGTAGTGAAAATGCTGTCATAGTCCAAGTACTTTACTTAAGGTAACTTCACAATACTGCAGCAGCAGTTATGCAATTGCTAAATTAGTGTATTTTTGGGGGGATTCCCCCAGACAAAAATAAAACGTAATTATCTTGCTTTGTGACAACTTGCACTGTGCTGTGCTGTTGTTCCTCTTTATTGCTTAAAAACTATCTTATTACTAAATGTATGGATAACCGGATTACACCTTCATACCGTCTCCTGTTTACTAAATGTTTTCCCATTGATTAGGTTACTTTCCCAGGCTTGTTATTATTATTATTATCAATAAAATATGATATAGACAGTGTTTACTTCACGATGGTGGACTCACCCCTATACCAAAGTCCCAGGCCTGGCCCTTGGGCTGCATGGGGCCGACCCCCAGCCTGTGGCAGACCGCTCCGGGGGGTTCAGAAGTGAAACCTGGAACTCCATCTGCAATGATCCACACCTGGAGAGAACCACAGCACTGAGCCAACACTAGCCAATCACGGTTTATTATCAGATATAGTTTAACCCGGGATCTCACTGTCATATCTCCCACATGCTGATAAAACTCACTTCTGGTGGCAAACCAAGCATCCCCATCGATACTGTCCTAAAGCTTTCTGATGGATGATTTAGTGGCTCTGGTAAATCCAGTATACATACATACAGAGTAAACATAGTGAAATCCACTGTATTTGACAGGAGGCTGTAGACACTGACCTGGTCAAGCGGCCCCACGGTAACCTTGCCGACGTTGTTGGAGATGAGCTCCCAGGCAGAGCCCTGGGGGTAGCTGGGGGTGAGGCCCTGTCTGATCCACAGGTTACCTATACATACATAAAGATTGGTTGACTGAAATGTAAGGCTCTTTGGTTTTAAGTAGGTATAAAAATTGTGTTTTCCACTACTCACTGTTTTCATCCACAGCAAAGACGGAGGTCCTCCCAACAGACAGCTGTCTGAGGGTCTGCCTGGGGGGGGACGGGATGTGGTACCAGCACTCTCCTGCAGAGGGGGGAGAGCACTTGATGTTTAATGTCTGTTGCATGTACTACAAACTAGAACATTCACAGGCTTTTAATACTGCATATAGGAGAAGATGTTGTTGATGCATAAACGATTTCCCTCGGAGCATTTAGACTCTTTGTCAGCTGACCTGCAGGGTTTTGAGGGGACACGGAGCCTCTGTAGAACACAGCTCCGTCCTTAGCGATGGCCCACACCTGGTTGGCCCCGCCGATGGAGATGGACTTGAAGGGCTGATCTGTGCCGACATGAAGCCAGGAGCTGCCCTGTGAGACCACACACACCGCAGTTAGAGGGGAGACTTGTGTTTAGCGATGACAAGAGAAGAGATGAACCCAAATAAATATCTGGTCCATTGCCAAGTTAGTTTTCACATACAAGGAATCTACTCTGGTGTATTGGTGCATAACATAAACATATGAGTGGAACACGAGAAGAAAATCAGGAAACATAAACATAGAATGGAAGAAAATCATTGCAAAAAACTAATCTCAAATATGTTCAACATGTCAGAATTGAAATAAAGAAATTGACACACAAGGAATCCTGTTTTCATCCTGATGTACTCACTTTAAACCTCTCTGGGTTAAGAATTGATGTCACTGTCAGTCAGAAAAAAAATTTCCATCTCGTTTCTCACCTCAGGGTTTTGGGGGCTGACTCCCAGGCGACACAGCACATCCCCCTTATCGCTGAGGGCCCACAGAGGGACCTGCTCCATGCTGCTCTGCGCCAGGCACGGCATCAGAGAGATGTCACTCAGACGGATGGGCGGGACCTGCTGCCATGGACCTCTCAACGTGATCTTACACTTCCTGTATACAGAATATTATGGTTTTAAATGTCAAGAATCTCTGGGTTACAAACATCCAAAATGTGTGATATGAGAGAGTTTGATTACCTCGTCCATCTCCTGCGCCTCACAAAGTCTTTCATGGTTTTGTGGCCATGAAACGTCCTGTAAGAGGGAGATCAGTCAGAAAAATGGCAACTTTATTCTCTTTTTATATCCTGAGAAATAATAGTAACGTACACAGGGAAGTCTGCAGCGTACTGCCAGCCCTCTTTGTCTGTCCCTCCAGGAATGTTGTAATCCACAGTCCACTCTGACACCTGAGACACAGTTTTGTTGGAGATCAGCTGGAGATGAAATAAGAAATTGAATTTGGTGCACAGGAGGGATTTTCTATATCACCTACCCAGGACCACTGAGGGGTGGGAGGGTTTGTGTTTCCTTTGGTGCACTCATTCAGTCCGTTCTCATCACTCCACATCGCACGGTCTGTAGGAAGTCCTCTGGAGCCAAGAAGCAAGAAGTTCATGTTTAAGGAGCAGTCAAAGAGAGCAAAGACTTGACTCAAACTGCAGAAGATGAAATGTTCCTACTTGTCTGTATATCCAGTCATAGGGTTCCATCTTTGATTCTCATACACATGGACACTCCTGAAATCAGTCTGCTGGAGCATCTGAACCTCATCTCCTGCTGTCAACACAAACATAGACATTCATGTAATGCTAGCAGATAAATAGTTACACTAGTCTGGGCAAATAGATCTCTACAGCTACAGCAGATGCTTAAGCAATTGCACACAAAACTACAAGCTGTTAGAAAAAAGATTAATTAAATAAAAACGGTAGTAAAGCAAATAAATCATTAGAAATGTGACAAAAATATGGGTTAATTATTATTTTCATTGGAGATTATTGCACCAATTATGCATTACAGAACAAGTACTAGCATATCAATCAAATCTATCAATACAATGTTCCAATTTTATTCAAAGTAAACAATGATTAAAATTGTATAAAAACATATTGGTTCATCATTCAAACAGCAGCAATAAATATTTAACTGAGAAAAAGAATGTTTTAAGGGACCCATCACTGGTTTGTACATATATATATATATATTAAAAGGAGATGATAACTGAATAATTGCACAATTTGTGGGAATCATATGGGACAGTTTACCAGGGGCGGTCGGTTGCCCATAGCGACCACTGTAGACCCAGGCGGTGCCGTCCCACCCAACGCCCCACACCAGCCCCAGACTGTTAGACTCTACACAGCGCAGGTGACCCGGGACCTGGCGCCAGAACCTGCAGCAGCACACAGCGGTGCAGCCAGCGTTAGCACCCAGCGTTAGCCACATTGTTGATAGCAGACAGAGACACAGTGCTGCCACTCACAGCATGACAGAGATTTGACACATTAGCAGAACATTTAATATCCATGTTCATAATGCAGAGCAGTATGTTAGCATGTTAGCGACATTAACGGACATGCAGCAGAATTAAGACACGGTTCATACAGCTTTAAAAAAGGTATTTTTTAAAGCTATATCAAAGCTCAGAGATCAGGAATATACAGACTCTTGAAACCTTATCATCAAATATTAAATGCAACTGCGAAAAAGTAAGTGTACAGAATCCCTTTATACCAACTTTATACCCATAGCAACCAATGTATATTTCCACATTGTTTATTTTACCAGCTGCTCATTATTTTATTTTTGACACCAGGAGACATCAACAAATATGACGACAGTATTATTTCAATTCATATTTAAAAAATTGGCGATTTTAAATGTTGTACTGGAGATAAATCAACAGATGTTGTTTTATATCAAGCAGTTTTTTCAATCTCTACTCAACTTTAGGCATATCACTAACCGTGAAAATATTTTGGTTCAAATCAAGCATTTTTCCAAACGTTTCAAGATCACGTAGACACAGAATAAGTGATGGAAACCAAGAGAAGAGAATGAACACTACAAAAGCAGGCAGACAGAGTTTAGTATTTGGTCTGAGTCTCACATGAGGTCACAGGCCAGTGTGTGCGCGGCAGCCTCCAGGGAGAAGGACGGCTCGTGGACCATGATGTCTCCCTTTGAGGTGGTGGACCAAAGCGCCTGCCTGGAGGGGGGGCCGGCGATCCCTCGACCCTCACAGCAACAGTCAGACAACAGGCTCAACTGAACACAGAGGACAGACAGGGAACTGAGATCAGCAATGGGCTACACATCTAGACTGTTTTGTTGGGAGTTGCCAAATGTTGAAGATACTGGCAGCAGGGAAGCCTTCTCTCGTAATGGAAATAGATTTCACTTTGCTTGGGTGATCATACCGGCAAACCTTTTTTATTTTGAGAAACTCAACAGCAATTGGTTTTTCGCGATTCAAGATAGTCGAGGAAAATCCCGCTTCCTTCATGGTGGGTGTAGTTTGGTAAAAATTAAATTGTTCCGACATGAAAGAGACATTGCTGTCGAGTTTTTTGAAAAAGGTCTTATTTTGGTGCTTTGAGTACCGCAGACCGAGTGCCAAGTTCTCTTATATTTGAGAGCAAAGCAGACATCTCCACTACCAATATTTACATCCCTTGGTATCTTACACCAAAACAATCTAGATTGATAAATAGCATTACAGTTAAGAGAGAAAGTTTGTAATGAATGTGATTGTTACCCAGTCATTCATGTCCTTCTCAGTTTGTGCTGCCAGCACCAGAGGCCCCCTCTGTTTGGTCCTTTGGGTGGTGTACACAGCAAAGGCATGGTGGCAGTCCTTGAGCACTGGAACCAGCGCCGTCACTTCATTTATACACACATGCAGGTACTGTAACACAGATACAAGAACATTTGTATAAAAAGAAGCTGTGAAGGGAGCATTTAAGGGACTATTACTTGAAGGTTTACTTGTTGAATGTGTGAAGAATTTGTTATGGTGTGAATAAATCAGGTTACGACTTCATTAAGCAGAATTACTGCAAGTGTGTGACAAACAGGTGTATCTATACTGTTTTGCAGTTGTCAAACGCAGTCCTCCATTATTTCACTTCTTCAAGAATTTTTCCTAATTCTTTGTAGCAGACTCATTCATAAAAAACACAATGGACATAATTCACCCTTGTCTGTGGTTAAACACCAGCAATCACACTTAAACAGTATCAGTTGGACAGTGTCAGTCAAAGATAGAGGTTGTTTGTCTCTATTTCCTCACAACTTCTACACCTTGAACAATTCAAGTTGACACAGGATATTTAAAGATATAATTGGTCATGTTGGGGAGGAAATGTTTCTTTAACAGCAGAACCAACCTTCTTCTCGTCATACTGCGTGTAGTAGACGAAGAAGATGCTGTCCTTCCCGCCGTCAGACTTGGTGGACTGCTCCAGAGCAACACTCACATCCACCCAGCGCTGAGGCTTCCAGTCCCTCATCCAGCGCAGCGCACCTTTACGCACCCACACCGACTGGCAAAGGAAACAGGAGGATGTAAGGCAAGGTGTGATAAACCAAGACAACGAGGGGATTAAGAGAAGTTTAAGACACAAGCGGTCTTACGTGGCTTCTCTCCAGCGGCTTCCTGCTGATCTCCTCTCGGTGTTCCTGCTGCTGCTGCTGCTGCTCGCTCCAGGCCGCTGACTGAACTGGAGTCAGTGACAGAGAGCTGGTGAGCGGACCTGACAGAACGACGATTCACACATTTAAACAGACAGACAGACAACCATAGAGATGACACACACTGTACACTACAGTATATCTACATGCACGAATGTTTAAAACACAACACAAAGAAACACATACATACAAACACAGATATACAGACATTAACTGATATTAAATGTGATCAAATTTGGAACATAAGTAAAGTTCCCCTGAGGTGTTTACATTATTTCGAGTACTCTGACATGAAAGTTTATGAACCATGATCATTTCTTTTTTGCAATCTTAAAAAAGGTATTTTTTGAAAAAAGGGAAATTGGTAAAAAATATATAGTGCAAATGTTGTTTACTGAGCCCCAAGGATCTATTTAAATGTTTTTTTTCTTTTTCTTTTATTTATCTGAATTTACTTAAAAACTTATTTTTTACCTTGAAAGGTTGTTTTTATGATCTTAAAATGTAAATAATGTTGTTTTTCAAAGTTAATTCTGGAACAATATATCATCAAACAAAAGTAGTTGTGGTTGTCCTTATACCTGTGGGGCTGAGCCAGCTGATCTGAGAACTGGCGTCCACATCGCAGCCCCCCCCAGAGATCCAGGTCCACACGGGCGCGTCCGCTTCTCCAACCCCCTGAGGGGTCTCCAGGGTCCCCAGGGCATAGGTGGCAGCAGCACTGCCATCCCCCAACGAGGGTCCTGCTGCCTGCGCACATCGAGCTGCTCCGGCCCCCTCCAGATCCACATTCATCCAGGGGACGTCGGGCCCCACGGTCCCCGGGGTCAGGGCTATCGGGGCTGGGGACGGCTCCTCCACCTCCTCCTGCGCGGCCTCTGTGACGGACTGCTGTGGGGTGGAGGTTTTGTCTCTGTCTGACACCAGGCTGTTAATGAAGCTGTCACTTGCAGGGATGAATGTTTTGGGGGCATCCTGTAGGGAGGCTGAGGGGGTGTCATCTGATTTCAGGGGGGCCGTAGGTGTGTCAGCACTTCCTAAAGGGACAACAGAGGAGGCTGCTGCTTCCAGGACGGCAGCGTCTTTGCTGCTGTTTGGTGGTTCGGCTGGACCCAACTCTGAGTCTGAGTCAGTGCAGCTCAGAACCGAGGCCTGAGAGGCATCAGTCAGCTGACCCCCAAACTCACACTCCTTCCTATTTAACACATATGGAGAGAGAAGGAAAAAAATAGGGGATGTAATCAGGTCAGTTTCCCTTCTAGATTGAAGAAGATTTTTCTTGTATACAGACCTGGGTGGGATAAACTCTTTGTTGTTTCCCCATTGGCCCGAAACAGGAATCCAGCCGCTCCCACTTGGCTCAGTCAGCGTCACACCCATCCTGAAATACAGCCCGCGGTCCTCACCTACAGCCCACACCTGACAGACAGAAAGACGCGAAAACAATGTAGAACAGCAAAGATTAAAAGGCAACAGGCGTATACTGTATACCCACATACCTCAAAAGGGAAAAATGTGGCAAATACAACAGAATGATGTTTTATTCACTCCATCAGTGGCACTATCAGGACACAGGCAGCTGTCTTTATAAGGCCATATACTGTAACACAGGCGCCTGCCTCCTCACACCAGCCATATCCATAATCGCAGCCCTGAAATATGGGATAGGATGGCGACGGCTTGGCCTGCTTCTAATTAGGGAGTTTCCATATGTCACGCCAGTAAGAATATAGTCTTGGGATATATAAGGCTGGGCCTGAGGTGCTACTGCTTGGACATTGGCTTGGAGCGTCTGACAGTACTCGTGTTACAGGGTAACCACGGGCTAGGACTACAGGCCAGAGGTAGGAGTGCTTGGGGAAGGAGAGGAGGGGTGAGAAACAGAAGGGGAGGAGGGGTGAGATGAGGGTTTGCAGTGTCCTCATGAGTGTCCTATGTCCTCAGCAGTGAGACACGGAGCGAAAGCTCTCCTGCACCGACCCCAGCCCTGATCTGTCCTGAAACCAGATCCAAAGTCGAGCTGAAAGTGAATCGTAAGGTCTGAAGGAATAACCGAAACGCTAAAGCTTCATGATTTTCGTAATAGAAGAACAAGAAGACCAAGAACAAGAAGAACAAAGAACAAGAACAAGAACAAGCTTTTAAGGGCTAAATGTATAAGAGGGGAATGCTATTTTGACTGTCTCTTGGAGTTTCAGTTTGTTTTATGACTGTAAATTCAGATTGTAATTTCATAAATACTTATTATATGAAGTATTTTACCTGGTCATTGAGTCCCACATCTACCACCATCATCTCCCCTCCGATGCTGATCCAGCCGGAGCCACAGGGGTTGTGTGAGTTCACGCCGCGCCTGAACCACACCTTGCACACGTAAACACACAGATATGTGTTACTTAACACCACATAAACAACAGCTATTAAGAGTGTTACATATAGGAGGAGTACGGATTCACCTTATAGTCTTTAGTGACCACCCAGACCACGCTCACTCCAACAGACACATGCAGCGCTTCGATCTCCTGCGCTGGGGATTCAACTTCCACCCATGATGTGCCTGAGAGGAAAAAGATTGATGTTCACTGACACAGCACGAAGGCAAACCTTATCTTAGAAAGCTGTTTTATTCAAGTCTTTGTCCTCTAAAGCAAAAGTTCTATTTAAGAGCATCTTTTTTCAAATTACTTTAAAACTTAAACCGCCATATTTGACTTGAGAAATGTAAAATAAGTAAATGAGTGATATTCTTTGTAGGGAAGTTTACTGTAGGTCTGGCCTATGTTCTTTAGTTCCCACGTGAAAACATGATGGAACATCTTAAGAGACTTAAACAAGTGTACAATAATTTCACACCTTTTCTTCCATTTCCTAGATTTGTTTATGTACAGTAAATATTTAAAAATATAAATCATATACTGAAGAAATTGGATGTGGTGTTGAAATTGACAATTTATATGATAATCCAAAGAAATGTGGGCAAAGATGACAGAAGAATGGAGTGGCTCAGTTGACTACAGTCAATACGGACCAGTCGGGCAGTCCAGGCTGAGGCCAGTACGGACCAGCAGGTTCCCGTCCCACAGAACGACCCACAGCAGGTCCCCGGGGCCCGCCGATAACTGAGCCACCTCCTTGGGCATTTCTATCTCCTCCCAGCTGGAGCCCTCCGGCACCCGAGGGTGGATGCCCTCCCTGAACCACACCTGCAGGGGAAAGTAACGTTAAATAGCTCAATAACTTTATGTTTGAAGAGGTACATTATATGAAGTCATGCTGCCCTCTTGTGGCCAAAAAACATAAGTGAAATGCACTAACATCACCCTGCTGCTGTATTGTGTGACTGAGATACATGTGTGCATTATTTGATCTCATATAAGTCTGTATGAATAACGTTTTCAATGGTAGTACAAAGATACAAAATATACACTACTGTGAAAAACAGCACGGTGTAAATAATGGAAATCCCCTTACTGTATTTAAAACAATGGAGAAGCACCTCATGCCAAACTACTCTAAAACATTCAAAATATTCCTTTTATATGAAAAAGAAAATGTAGAGTCACATGACTGACCTCTCCTTGTTGGGAAACACCCCAGAGGTAGGGATACCTTCCAGACTGGTCGCTTAACTCCCAGCCACCACAGCTGATGTCACAGAGCGGCAGGGGGGGCTTCCTGGGGTTGTCCAGGGGGATCTGCAGAAACATGGTGGCTTTGTTTGAAATATTCAGTCGCACATGCACTCAACCTTTTTAACACAGATAGTTCACAAAATCTAACTACGCATGTGAAACTGTCACGAGAATCCTAACTAAAATAATTGTGCTTTGTAATATTACTGAGATAACCATCAAAATATGCTTAAAACTATTGAAACGGTACCAAAACATACTGGAATCCCTACATACATTTAGTTGAGAAACTATTTGTATGGCATGTCACAGATAGGTCAAATTTATTTTGAAAGTAAATTCTTATTAAGTACATTTCTTAAATCAACATTACAGTCACTCGTGACAACTTTCACGATTATTGTATTAATGTAAATTCGCCATGATTAACTAAGTGTGTTTTTTTATCACATCATTCCTGAGTCTGACAGATATAAACTAATAGCACATTTCCACTGCAGCGGGGTAGCCCCGTTTAAGCGTCCCTAAGCGTCCTCGCTCAGGCCTCGGGCTGCCTCACTGGCTGTGGCGCATTTCCATTACAGTTTAGGACCTGGGGTAGAAACGCAGTGTAGGCGGGGCGATCAACTTTTTTTTCTTCACATTTCGAGTTGTTCCGTCGAGTTCCCGCTGGACTTTATCATCCCCAATGAGATGTAGGAACGTCGTCACCTCCTCGGTGGACCACGGTGTGCTTTTCTTTAAAGTTGCCATTTTTGTAGCTCCTCCGTTTACAAAAATGCTGTGTATAAAAATGTTGCAAGCTTGCTTCTAGATATATATGCGACGCTAGGGATGATCCCGCGCGCGATCTTGTGATGATTCTCTCTTACCAATCGGCAGTCGAGAGTGTTGACGTCACTAGTTCAGCCCTGGCCCTGGCCTGATAGAACCACGATTTTATGGGCCGGAAAAAGAGGGAAAAAGTACCCGCTAGCCGGTGCTACGCTATATGGAAAGGCCACCAAAAACTGGCCTGGCCGCTTGAGGGCGATTAAGGACGCTTAAACGGGGCTACCCGCTGCAGTGGAAATGCACCATAAGAGCGTCCAAACCTTGGCCCAGGAGCCCTGTGCTGTGTATCTCCTGTAGCGGATCCACCGCCTTCGACGAACACAAGAGTTCCACTTCTTGTCCGGAGAGAAGTTAGCCGGGAAATCGACTGCATACTCCCAACCCTGAAGAGAAACACACACAGAAGGATAAGACATTTTATATTTCATTCAATAAAATTATAAAAATGATTTTGATAAGCTTTTATGCTTTCTAAATTAAATTATTTAAATAAACCTTTTTTCGCCATACAAAATGTTGGAACATCAATTTACACTAGGCCCAAACATAAACAAATAGAGATGTATGGAGCTATTTCAAGGTCATAAGTTTTGATCATCCAAAAAAATACAATTTATGTTTTTTAATATTAATGTTTTTATCCTGAACTTTGAAAAATATTATGATGTATTCAAAATAAAAATAAGTATTTGAAATCATTTTTAAGTTTGAATATTATTTTTGATTCAGTATTTTTTTTTGAATAAAATATTTATTTTCAGATTTAACTTTTATACATATTTTGATATTTCAATCCTTATTTTTTTCAGTTGCAGATTTTTCGTTTTCAGATTCAAAACAATTAATTTTTCAGTTTCAAATCTTGTTTTTTCAGGTTGCATATTGCTTGTCACCTTCAGATCGTTTTTAACTTTCCAACCTTTTTTTCTCGCTTTCAGATCTTTTTTTTTCGCTTTCAGACTTTTGGCCGTGGGGGGGCGGGGCTTAGCAAAGAGTAGTTTGGCATCCTGAGTGGCAGGCGTCCCTCTGTCATGTTGCCTTCAAGGATATTAGGTAGCGCGAGAAATATAACTCAATACTTTCTATACACAATACTCCCGTGATTGGTGGTAAACTGATACCAGCGTCAAAGTTCCTTTAAGCAAGCTGTTGAGCATCGTAATTGGCAACAATCAAGGTATAAGAGCAATAAACTGTGCTAGAATGGGAAATTACGTATCCGCAACCAAGCATTGTCCTTCGTGGAAGTGGGGATAGTATTGGCTTGGTTTTTGCGATCAGAATCAGATTACCTTTATTAGTCCCACAGGGGATACATTTACATTGTTAAAGCAGAGAAGAGCCAAAGACAGCTTAATGCTACCTAAAGCATGCATGAAAAAAAGTATTAAAGATTAAAAAAAGAAATTATATATTTTAAAGTTACACATTTTACATAATACACACCCTGTAACAGTTCTGTGGATTTAGCAGCACAGTTTTTAACGGCATATATTGCACATATTGCAAATATTGCACATAGTTGGTATTTATCAACAAGAGGTGTTATAGTCTGAGTTGTTTTGTGCGGGGTCGAGAGGCTGTGCTGGTTGTATAGTCTGACCGCTGCAGGAAGGAAGGACCTGCGGTATCTCTCCGTGAGACAGCGGGGGATGGCGTCAGGTCCACCAAAACAACCTGCTGGCTCGTTGCGGATACGTAATTTCACATTCTAGCACAGTTTATTGCGCTTATACCTTGATTGTTGCCAACTACGATGCTCAACAGCTCGCTTAACGGAACTTTGACGCTGGTATCAGTTTTATTTCCCACCTATCACGGGAGTATCGTGTATAGAAAGTATTGAGTTATATTTCTCGCGCTACCTAACATCCATGATGGCAACATGACAGAGGGAGGCCTGTCACTCAGGATGCCAAACTACTCTTTGCTAAGCCCCGCCCCCCCCATGCAACATCAGGATCAAAAGTTTGAAAGCGAAAAAAAAATATCTGAAAGTGAGAAAAAAATATCTGAAAGTGAAAAAACGATCTGAAGGTGAAAAGCAATGTGAAACCTGAAAAAACAAGATTTGAAACTGAAAAAAATACTGTTTTGAATCTGAAAATGATAAAAATGTAACTGAAAAAAATAAGGATTCAAATATCAAAATATGTATAAAAGTGAAATCTGAAAATAAATATTTTATTAAAAAAAATTGCTGAACTGAATGAAAATAATATTCAACCTGAAAAATGATTTAAAATACTTATTTTTATTTTGAATACATCCTTGTATTTTTCAAAGTTCAGGATAAAAACTTGAACTTTCAAATAAATTGTATTTTTTTGAATGATCAAAACTTATAACCCTGAAATAGCTCCATAGAGATGCAAGTATAATCAAAATTCATACATTTGTATATAGTTAAGTAATATTGTGGTTACACGAAATAAGCTCATATAAAGCAGGTGAAATGTAGGTAAAGGAAACACCACATCTATAAACAAACAAGATGTCAATATAAGAGTTGATGTCTTGTAAGGACTTTTGAACAGATAAAAGTGCAAAACATTTAAAATAAACACAAATAAAGTATAAAAAAAGATACAGTATGTGCATTTTCTTACCCCGGTCTGGCTGGGCTCCCCCCCGCAGCTCTGGTCCACGTACCAGTCCCCCTCCCACTCCCAGCTGCGTGACGGCAGTTGGAAGCTGTGCAGAGGCTGAGGGTTCATCCCGGTCACGTCGCTCCACGGCCAGCGGTCTGTGGGCAGCAGCGTGTCAGTGAAGTTATCCACAGGGTTCCACCTCTGAAACCCAAGGAGAGAAACAGCACTTCAGTAATAACACTATATAGCGTCTACAATCTAAGTGTGTCAACAAACAGCTTGACCTCACCTGGTTTTCATAGGTCTCCTCCCGGTAGCGGATGGAGGTCTCACTGGGCATCATGTTGAGGTAAACGTGGTGGTCGCAGCCGATGCCCCAGCAGCGGCCCTTCCCCGCGGTGACGCGCTTCAGCTCCAGCAGCATGTCGTCTGCTCGCTCCCAGCGCTGGCCAGCTGTGGAGAGGCTGTACACCCGGCCGTACACATCCACGGCCCACAGCATGGTGATGGGCATGATGGCCCCTGAGGGAGACAGCAGAACATCACACATCGTTCACAGCTGCATTTATCTATTTTATGACCACACTTCAGTCCTATGATATCCTGAAGAGACACAACCTTTTACATTTACATTTAGATTCATCCTTGAATAGTTATACTCCCGCTACGGTAGTTTGCAACGTATTAAGAAATACATACATAGACTTTTAGATCACTTTTCTTTTTTTCAGAATTTGTAAATAAACTGCATTATATGGAGCTTTTATCCAAAGCCCTGTTGCCTCAGGTTCACCCATTCACACTCACATATTGGTGCTGGTAAACTATCAAGAGTAATTTGTTGTTCAGTGTCTTGCCCAAGGACATTTCGACATGTGGACATTTGGAGCTTGGGATCAATCCGACAACCCTGCTTCGATACGTGGGCAATCTGCTCTTCCCCCCGAGCCACAGTCACATAATTTAATTAAACTTTACTCTGAAAAGTACCATAAAAACAACATAGGGTTGCCCTCTCCTAATTGATTTGATTACAAATTGTGGTATTTCAACATCAAGACTTCATCAGGGAGTCAAGAAAATCCCTGAAACCTGTAGGAGTGGGTTTTTTAGTTGTAATAACAGCCTGCCATGACAATAAAGGCTTTTTAAATGTTTGTAAATATAGTGTTTTCTTGGTATTTTTTACTACATTTTTCCTTATCCAAAGAGCCCATCGGACAATTATAACTGGGTCCAGGAAGCACTTTTATTTTATTTTTACATCAGTCTGGAAGTACTAAAACCTGACAGTGGGCTTTTAATCTGAAAATTCAACAGGAAGCCTCTTTTTATTCTTCCTACCTTGACGCTTGCTTTATCGACTGACACTAATCCGCTTCAGCCACTATTCCTCGATTATCCATACAATCACACAGGCCTTTATTTGGTTTATTAAAATGCAATGTGCATTTAAATAATAAAACCTAAATCATCTTAATTATAATTTAAAGTACACGGAAATGCATGGGCTGCAAAGAAAAAGGTACATTTAGCACATTACAAGACTTCAGATTTTTAGAATAAACTTGATGTACCTTTTAGTCTGCAGTGGACCGTTAAACACATAGACAAACACACACACAGCAGCATAACGTTACCTGTATATTGGTATCCGATCCGCGGTTGTCAAGGGAATATCAACACACGCGACATGACATCAGGTGCAACAGCCGATACCTGCCATCTCCGAGGCCCATGCTAGGACACATCCAAAACCCTTATGTTAAATAAACACAGAGAAATAAAGCATGCAATGCATCGTAATAACACAGATAGTCGATATGGAGTCATATGCCGCAAAGTCGGCTATAATCTGTTTACAGAGTCTCCAGGTTAAAGACAGCAGGCAGCTAACACACACACACTTTCATACAAATATCAATTACTTACATATACAAATCCATCATGAGCAACAGTTTTGGAGAAGCAAAGTAAAGTGGTCCATGCACATTTCGGCTGGGGCATTTAATTCACATTCTGGACCAGAGGAATGCTCCGTGCAACTCCCGAGCCCACAACAGGAAATGGCGGAAGTGCTTCTCTGATTGGTTGAGACTCCGCAGGAGTGGTGATTCTCTATCTCCTATTGGTGGAACACGAGCAGCTCTTTTTTTACGACGGTCGCTGCTGATTGATTTACATATTTCAATAATTTATTCAGCGCCAGATGAATTATTGAAGCCCAAGGTTGGGTTTACTTGTTAGCTACAGTTAGGAATATTTCATAGCAACCACCAGCACATTACTATAAAGAAAATGTTGCTGAGAAACTTTTATTTAATGACGGCTTTCTTAAATAACAATGATGTTTGGCATGTAAGCACACTTACTACAGTATACATAAGTACAATTGGTATGTACTTTTACTTTATTTAACTTGAGTTAACCATGTTTTGCAACTTTATACTTCTACTCCACTACAGCTCAAAGGCAACTTTTGTACTTTTTACTCAACTACATTTGTCTGACAACTATTGTTACTCTGCGCAGATCACTTTTTTCCAGGCCTTTCCTGTCCAGTAAACATTTTTTTCCAAATGGGATGATGTTACTTTTCTGATGACCAGAAGGATGCAGTTTTCCTTTACATGCTGAGAAAATGTTCCTACTTCTTAAGATCAATAATGTATTCAAAAATGACCATGTATCAGCTGGAAAATGCATCATCACAAAGCTGAAAACAGGAATGTCTTTTTAGTTCATAGAGATTTGACTTTTAAAAGAAAAATGGTTTTAACTGGACAGCGATGCAACTAAAATGATGATGGTTTCACAGAAACATTTGAGTAGAACTATCTAACAGTATATAAAGGATTTAACAGATAGCACAACCTAAAACATAAAATACAACATAGCACATTAATGCAGCAGTTATATTTATGCACCAACATCATTCAAAATGTGAAAACACTGATGTTTAGTAAAGTTAAAGCCATACACTGTTACCTAAAAGTAATGCAATTTGATGACTCGAGTGATAATCATAAGGTAGAGTCTTTGGATGAAAAGAAAACTGGCTGACCGATTGGACAAGCGTGCCATTTCCTAATTTACAATGGTGAAAAAAGTATTCAGATTTACTCATACAAGACCCATTACAACAATATAAGTACAATAACAAGTAAAAGTGCTACATTCAATTGTTATCAATACTTTTTATACTGGTGCGACACTGAGTGATTTGAGGATTACATTTTTTATAACAGCAAGATAAACGTTAGTGGGAAGAGAACAAACTGACCTGGGGTCATAAGGTCAACCCCTTGTGGAAGTCCCCTTCAGTGTTTATGTTTCGTTTTAGTGTTTTATAGCGGGTACCTGTGTTTTTACATCATGCATCTGTTTTAAAGCGCCTCTGCTGTAATTCTTTAAAGCTGTTAAAAGCTGTTAAATATGTTACTCCCTAGTGCTCAATTGTTAGAAGGAGCCATACTTGCAAGAATTAAAGATCTTCAAGAGGATTATTACGAACATTGTGTTTTTACATTTATTGCCTCACTACAACTCTAGCAGCAACTGATTTTAATACAAAACTGATTGAAAGTCATATACATCCTGAATGACGCATAAGAAGACACCACTGGTTGAACATTTGATAATGCATTTATACCAGTAATTTATAAGTGTATCTAAAAATATCTGAAATATATCTATAGCGGTCAAATACACGTAGAGTACTAAAAGTACATAATTTCCCCTGTTTAAAATGTTTTGGAGTATAAGTATGAACAATCATAAAGTGTAAAGTAAAGTAAGTAGCCTACCTAAAGAGTTGAACCTAACCACAGCGTAACATACTATAAAATGATAGGCTATAAACACATTGTTAATAAAGTCACATTAAATCGAGCCGCTGTGGGAAACATGGAAGGAGAATTAGAGAGAAAAAAATGAATTAAATAACTGATGAGTATATATTTTTGTTTTAACATCCAATTATGATAGTTAAAATTAGATTAAAATATTGAAATATGTGGTCCCTTCATACATTTTGATAAGGATTTCGACTACCGCTCATTTCAACAAATCATAGTATTTTATATTTCATGTTAGTCACTCACTTGTATCCTCCCCAAACCTGCAACCATTCTCTAAATAAATCTGAGCATGTAAATCTAATATTATGCAACATTAAGGGTTACCCACTTATAATGACGACAGTTATGTAAGTCACTATGTGAACCAAGTTTAACCAGCACACACGACGACGAGGTATGCTCAACTCAATCTGTGGACCATTTACCTAATACATGTTGACTAGTATAGCATAGCGTGTAGATTGTGTACACTGGTAGGACCATATTAAAACCAGTGTGCACTGGCAGGTAGTGGAATGTGTGCTGGCTATGCAGTGCACTGCATGCATGCAGCACCGAGCTTGTATTTGTATGTACTGTCGCTTTAAGAAGCCTTTGAGTGCGCAGAGGCGCTACAGCAGCTCATCACATGATTCTCTTCTCTTGTGACAATCCAGACAGAAAGGAAAAGCCTTCCTGAGTTCAGCTGAGTTACACGGGCACACGGCGTTGCGATGACAGATTCCTGTTGTTTTGGTACCAAAGGACCAACTTCGAAGAGGGAAATGGAGTTAAGTTAACCATTACCTGACCATTCCTATCTATTTAGTGGACATTTGGTAAATACTTGGGGTTGTTGCGCCACCGTGGACAAAGTTGGCGCATGGAGAGGGACGAAGTTTAATTTTTGCGCAGCGTCTTTTTCTTTGTTTTTGTTGCAACTGCGTTTCAACGAACGTCACACGGCTTTTCGGACAACTAACGACAAGTAACCTGAGTTCAGTTTTGACCTTTTCCACTGTGGTTGAAGTGAAGGCTACAAGACAACAAGACGACTTGGGGTCGCATCACGTTGTGTTGAGATGGTGGACAACAAACCTCTTCTCCAGGACAGACCCCCCTCCTACAACACCGTCCCAGGGGCTTACGAGTATGCCCCTCCGCAGAGCAGCTATGGGGCTATCCCGCCGCTGGCCCCGCCGCCCTACCAGTACCCCGCCGGACAAGGCAAGTAGTCCCGTTTACGGAGCACACGTTCATGGTCCACATTTACCAGAAAGTAAAGCCCCCGGACGTAGGGCTCACTGCTGCCCACTTCCGTCTTCGTTTAAAGGAAAGCTTTGACCTTGTTTTGATTTTGCTCACAGTCTGTGCGTGTTTTTGTGTGAAGGAGTCAACATTTAAACCAAAGATATCAAGACTTTAACAAAACAAATACCCTGTTTGAGTAATAAGTTTCGTTTATCAGGTGCTACAAAGTTGCGCATGCGCAGTATCCCGATAGCGATGTCTGGCATTTGTGTCTGACCTGTTTTTGGGTGAATGAAAATATGCGGCTTTAAAAGTCAGTCGATAAACCGCACATCACTTATAAATTAATGTTTGGATATTTTCAAGGCAGGATTTTGATATGACTTTAGATTAGATATGTAAACTATGAAGTTTTGGCACAGTGCAGCACTAAAAGTTGTTCTATTGTGGCCCCAGCCCTTGTAGGCTACAGTACGTGTCTGCTTTACATGACGAAGGCTGTCATATGACTGATTGTATAAGAGCTGCAATGACAAGGAAATAACTCTTTCCTAAAATGAAGATTGCTTTTCTCGTTTCCTGTCTGATGAAACACTCTGCCACTGAAAAGGGACCATTATTTAAAAAAACTGTGTATTTGTACAGCGACAAGTGGTTGTGGTATCAGTGTTTATTGTGTTGCCGATATACCACAACAGATGGACACAGGTGAACAAAAAATCAATATAACCTCAGTCAGGGTCATAATCACGTAAACTCTCCTACAAACACACTCATAACAAAATCACCTTCAACATGTTACGGTAATTGTTAATGTTGTGATTTTCTCTGAATGTCCATATTAACATGTGTGCCTGCTGTCCACTACAGGATACCCATCAGCCCAAATGGGCCCTGCCATAGCCCAGCAGCCCTACCCCGCGTCCTACACCATCATACAGCCGTCTGTGGTGGTGGTGGGAGGCTGCCCCGCCTGCAGGTGAGAACACACACTATGGGTGGCAGATATAGACCTACAAAATATGACACTTTAGGGTATTTTTATGATAATTACAGTCTTGGTGATGTGATATAATACTGAAAAGTTGTATTGTTCTATAGCTCAGTAGAGTTTGCTTTCAAATATAAAATATCAAAAATGATATTTTATTTGTAAACAACAACAGTAACTCAGAGTGAGATCTATATTCTCTATACAACATAGGCCTAAATAGAACATACAAATAAAATCAACGTCAATCTAAAAGGCACGTCTAAACAGTTTCGAAGTACAAACAAATATACAAAATAATCTTTGTATCTTCAAATGTCAATATATCAACTGGTAATAAATATGAAGTCATTACGGCAGCCAGAATAATGCCATTTTCACAATATTTTAAAGAAAAATCCTATTAAAAACTCCACACGTATATTATCGTGAACGCTATATGTCACCACCCTAACACACATGCATATTATTAGCGTGTATAACACAGTATATAACTGACAGTGATGAGCGCATGTTTAACCATGTGCTCATCACTGTCCTGTCTGTGACTAAGTGGGATCTGAGCACAGTTCATTCAAAGTATAAAGTCCTAACTTCCTGTGCCTAATTATTGTTCTGTCTGCATGTGTACCTTCATTGTCTCTGTGTGTATGGAATCAAGCCTACAGTTTGACCTAATGTTAAGCAGAAGTAACTTTCAATGTTGAAAGGTAGATTCACTGTGCCTGAGTCAACATCCTCTCAGTCAGATGACAACAGCCTCAAACATGTGACAGGGGGGGAGGGCGGTTTATAAAAACATCCATTGGTGGAGTCGTAAAATAATGGGATAGAAATGCTCTGTTACAAGTCAAAGTCCTGCATTCAAAATGTAAGTATTACCATCAAAACATATTTCGAGTACCACAATAAATGTGTACTCACTTTGCAGAATAACTCATTCCCACATCTTTTAAAAAATATTATTTTATTAAAAGTATTGATCAGTTCATCACTTTAATGGTTCAGCTGGTAAAGGAGTAACTTATACTTATACAAATACTGCTAGGTAGCTGTTGAATTGAACCAGTGCATTAATAAAGATTTGTCTTTTATAGTAATTGATAAATAATTTGTTGATTATGCTTTTTATTATTAAATGTAACATTTCAATGTGAGTTATTAAAAAAATTATAATTGTGGAGTAAAAAGTAGAATGCGTGTCACTGGATTTTTGTAGTGGAGTAGTATAAAGCAGAAGAAAAAAAACATATCTATACACGACTTTACCAATGTTTAATAATGTGTTGAGTTGTAATAACAAATAAATAAAGGTAGCTCCCTGACACTCTGTTATAAAATACACAACATGTATAACAGACAGAAGTTTAAGTCTTCATTTTGCATCGTGGCCATGATTCCTCGGTCAGTGACAGTTCCTGATACCAGTGAACAAACAAAGTGTGTAAATAACATGGCACACCAAACACTGTCAGCTGCGTGCCGTATTATTAGAAGCTAACATGATTTAAGGAAGGTCAATCAAAGGTCCTCACTTCTGCAGGATCTAATTTTGTTAGTGCAATCAAGGCGGATATATTAAGATTATTTATATTTTATATTTTATATATATATATGTCTAGCTTCATACACACAGCATTTGTTAATTCTCTCTGGGGCCTCCAGCAGATTTACTGGTGGACGTGGTGTAGTCATGGGATTCTGTGTTCACCGTGACTCTGGATTAAAGCTTCAAAACAAGCTGCTTCATGTCCTCACAAACATGACGCAGCTGTTTTCTCATGTCACAGGGCAAAATCCTTTCCTAGATGGTCCTTTCTTTTCTCTTCTTTATTTAGAAGCACCAAAAGCCAACATTCTTTGAACGTATTCAGCTGATGCAGTTTTATGGTGAAAGATGTGAAGTTGTCGTAGCAGAGTGGGGGTTTCTGGAAAAACATCCCCTACGTCCAACGTTATAATCACTTTTGAAGCAGACCTGATTACATGTTCCTAACAGCAGTTCACTGAATAATTATCTCTCGATTGTTAAGGCTGCTTCCCTGATCCATGCATGTTGGAAGTAGGGGCATTTTTGCCAGCACCCTTCTCTGCTTTGACAATTTCAAATCTTTCCAATATGGCCAATATTAATACTTTTATAATAAGAAAGGGAACATTATTTAGAGGTTGCGTGTTTATTCAGTGTAACAAATAGATGAACAACTTAATAATCTAATAACTGTGAATGCGTAGCTACTGACAGCCATGTCAGATTGAGACCAGCTTCTGTAGAAAGACATCTAAAAGGCCCTCCATACCCCTACAGAGGAGAAACAAACACTGGCCGTTTCTCAATCGCGAGGATGCTTGCTTGGTAGCACATGTCCTCCGAGTCACTTCCTTCAGAAGCGAGGCAAGAATCCTTCCTGGCATTCGGAAAACGAAGAGTGGAACAGGCTAGCAAGTGTGCAGGTGTGCGTCATATGAGAGGCCCCGCCTAACATTTTCCGCCACAGATTTGGGGAAATTGGTCCGTGCGCAAAGCATTGTGGGGATTTGAAGGACGCGAAGTCTACACATGTGCAGCCTCGAAATTACCCCCAAACCAAGGACGCGGCCTCGGTGGAATTCCAAGTATGCTGGAGATTGGAACAGTCCTTCGGCGACACTCGTTGACGTAGTATCCTTGAAATATTGGCTTGGAAGCCAATTTCCTCGAGATTGAGAAACGGCCCTAGACTAAGAGAGACACAAAATGACAAAAAACAACAAGTCTAAAGCTTTTTTTTATTTCTTTTTTTATTTGGTTGTTAGATTAAAAAAAATGGTATATATTGTGTGTCATTTTGTGGTTTTATGTCTCTTTAATGGTTGTTGTATTCTCTGTTTTTTTTTTTTTTTTTTTCCTTTACTGTCCTTTTCTACTTTTTGTTTGTTTCTTTTTTGGTTGTTTTATATCTCTTCGTGGATGTTTTTTTATATAGTTTCGGTTGTTTCTGTGTATTTGCGTTTGTTTCTATTTGTAATTTATTTTCTGGCTTTCTATTGAGATACTTTACCGGTCACTTCATATAGAAATTGAGATCCAGGTGCCTTCAGCTTCTCCATGATCAAACCCAAGAATATTTACTTCCCATTTAAAATCCTGCATCTGTGCTCCTTACCAACACCTCCTGTGTGCTTGCGTTGCAGAGTGGGGGTCCTAGAGGATGACTTCACCTGCCTGGGGATCCTGTGTGCCATCTTCTTCTTCCCCCTGGGTCTCCTCTTCTGCTTTGCACTGCGCCAGAGAAGGTGTCCCAACTGTGGCGCCACCTTTGGTTAGAGGGACCAAACCACGGCCCTTGCACCTGCCCCTGCTCCCACACGCACCCACGTGCACACACGCGCACACACACACACACACACACACACTCACACTCACACTCACACTCACACTCACACTCACACACACCAGCATTTCCGTGTCTTTACTTTGTTTCTCTTTCTTAATATTGCACATTTGCTGTTGCCATTATGTTGTGTACAATGAAATGATCAAGATGATATTACCATGATGTTTTATTACAGGCACTTGTACAAATCTATGTTCATCTAGTTGAGGATGTGTTCTAGCAGATGTTAGTGTCCAGCTGTTGTCAGTGCCTTCACTACATGCCGAGTGATCATCAGATTCCATCAGTCGTGATTTCTCCTGTAGATTTGGCTCAGTTGTCCAAGGACCTGAGCAGATTCCTTAATGTTTTTCAAGCCAGAATTAACTGAGAAACATGAGTTTTATTTTTCCTTTTGTATTCACTGGCACACTGCACACATATTTGTGTGCTTAGTTACATTGTACTCAACAAAGCATCCATGTAGATCACCGATGTATCAGCTTTTTCCAGAAATGTAAACCTTTTTTTGAGATGTTTGTTTTTGGCTTAGGGGAATAACATGGGTTTTGGAGAAAAAAAGCATACGTGTAAAGATCCTTGGAACGTGAACTGTCCCGGCTGAAACAATGAACTTGTCTCAGACATTTTGTCTCTTTTTGTTGATGTCATTTCTTGGGGCCATATTTGCACGGAAGGTTTGTTTGATGATTATTCTGCTGGGTTTTGCTTTTCCAGGGCCAATGCAGACCTCAGGTACACACAATCTGAAACGCCCTCGACTTTACAACCTCAATCACTGTTTGACTTCGGACTTCTGCCTACTTTAAGAAGACTCTTGTCAAAGCGCAGACTTCTCCTTTAATATCCAGAGTTTCACTTCAAGGATGCATGCTGGGAGAAAAGCTCAAGATATCTCTCAATAATGTGTATAATCTCTGGATTTCGATTTTAGTACTCTGTGACAAGTCACCATGCGCCCCCCCCCCCCCCCCCCTCCTAACCAGACAATCTATGGAGAATGTCTTCGTCCCTGTATCTGAAGTGTATCCGTGTCTGTCTTCCATCACAGCGAGATGTTATATAGCTGTCCATGGCAGTAGAAAAAGAGATGGAACTAGGTGGTGGGAGTGGTTTAAAAAATCTTCTTGCTTTAGAATACACACTACACACGCTCTTATGATTGAGGTTCTTACTTTTTATATTTGAGTTACTGTAATTAAAAATGAATGCGACATTGTCTTCTTGCCTGATTTTTTTTTTTTTAACCTTGAATGAACATAAAAGGGGCCCTATTGTGCTTTGTTGGGTTTTCCCTTTACTGTAGTGTGGAATATTGTTTTTTGTGCATGTAAATGGTCTGCAAAGGGTAAAATCCCAAAGTTCCTTCTAGAGGGAGTTTCTGCCTGAAACCTCAATTATACCTTTGTTTACTTCCGTAACATAGTGACATCCTGCAAAACTCACGCTTCTATTGGCTATCGCTCCAACACATTGTACACGATTGGCTAAGGGGCGGGACATCTGTAAGCGGTTGACAACATCATAACAGAGCCAGCCAGCTAACCAATCAGCACCTGGCTCTGGTTTCAGGCAGAGGGTGAAAAGAGGTGCTGCAGCACAGGCAATATGGAAATAATAAAGAGCTTTTTGAACATTAAAGCGTGTAGACATGTCACACAAAATATAAATATGAAGCTGAAAATTAGCACAATATAGCCCCTTTGACAGACAGTCAAATATGCTTTTACCTTTCATATAAACAAGAGATGAACAATAACAATTATACACCTTGGTCATGATAACACACTTAACAGCAAGTTGAAGAAATACATCTTTATTTTTCATACAGCAAATTCTATTAAGGTTGTAATGTGGGCCAAACAAGTGTACACACTGTTCTTTAAATGATGTGTGTAATGATGAAAGCAGGAATGCCTGCACTGTCAATGTAAAGAAGAATTGTTTGTCCACAATGTTAGGATTACAACAGGTCAATTATATTTTTACAGTAGTTATGTTTGTGTCATTAAGGCAAAAGTCCTGTCTCCACATTTTCTAGCTCCACAAAAAAAGTTAAGTTAGATGGCAAAGGACAACATTTATAGCATCTGTTAACAACAAATGTATATACAAAGACCACTAGTGTGCCTTTTTTTGGATGCATCTCTTTAAAAAGGTCTCTTCTAGGATGCAACATTTCCATGAGGACCTGACGGTGAAATGCAGAGGTCCTACAGTACATTCTTCTACTGTCCTATGGCAACAGAAAATATTTTTCTAACAGTCATTTTGACGATGAAAAAAGCCACATCAACAGCATAAATACATTGCAGTATTTTCTTTGTGCATTTGTATTCATCCATTTCTCAAGTGCAGGTAAGAATGTGGTCTATTAAACATCACCACCACAAACAGAGGGACAAAAATAGACATAGAAAATATATATCTTAAATATATGAGCATTCGTTCTGTTGAATTAAAACAGTCCCAAAATTCTTCCATGTGAGAGTTTTGCAGCAGTGAGCGGATCACAGATTCAAATGGCATTTTCTTTTTTTTTCTCAGTGCTGGCCAAGTTCTGTCTCAGTTCAGACTGAGGAGAAGCCTCTGGACAGTGGAGGCAGGGCGGAACTGTATGGACTGGGTGGAGGACACAGGAAGTTGGACAGGATGTTGTGAGGATGGAGGGTGAGTGGAAATGAGGCCCGGTCAGATGGACGGCGCGGAGCGGTCGTTGGTGACGGTTGGACGTAGCCGGACTGTGGCGAATGGGTTCCCTCCCCTGTGGAAACGCAGCATGAGATGAGTGATGAGTGCATGTCTGAGTGAGAGGGAGGCAGATTATGGCGTTCATGTTTTAATTTGGGACTCACGCGAGGTAAGCAGGCTGACCAGATCTCGAGGTGCCATTAGCCTGCGATGCCTGTAAAAGAAACAGTCTCATTATTACTTTTTCCACTGTATAAAACATGTATAACAAGTGACACTTTAGCACTAGGAATACTATCCAGGAATACTAATCCACTTTCCCCCTTGTTTGAGTTCATTATAACCCAACACACACGTTCTGGTTTGCAGAAAGACGTACTGGATGAATGGATAAGTGTGGGAAAGGCAACAAGCAGTGTCATATCACGAGGCAGTGTTTGGAATCTGGATCTTCTGGAAATTCAAGTCTGTTCCACAATCAACCACATTTAGTTTACTCATGATGAACCAAAGTTGATGCCACAGAGATGCGTTGTGTAAGCAGTGGTTCTCAACTGGTCAGGCCTCGGGACCCACTTTTTCCTTTGTCAATAAATCTCGACCCGAAATTTGAACAGCTCAAATCTATTCAACAAAAAATCTTGCTGTAATATATATGCTTTTCAGCATACGAGATTAATGAAAGTGAAGTACAGTGCATATATCCCTTCACAGAACTAAAGTATGCTTTTAAATAAGGTTTAATGAGATGATGGAATCAAAACTGAACTGTATAACATAAAAAGGCACACATGCTGAAAACCCAACCCTAGCAGGGGGTCTGGGGGGATTCTCCCCCAGGAGATTTTTAGAAATACTAACATATAAACTACGCATTCTGGTACAATCTTGATTCTGATTGGCCAGAAGACACGAAAAAACATCAGCAAAGATGTTTTATTGAGAAGATGATCATTACGTGACAGAAGTTTTCAAAACCGTTTATGGCCTCAGGTACTTCCAGTCCGACGCCTACTGCACGCACAGAGTTAGAAAATCGGGCCTTCAAAATAAAAGTTTGACTTTTTTCCACAAAAAAAAAAAAGATATATATATTTGTTTTCAACTTTGTTTTTTCTTCACTTACACATCCGCGACCCACTCGAAACGGGTCCGCGACCCACTTCTGGGTCGTGACCCACCAGTTAAGAACCACTGGTGTGGAGGATTGTTGTTCAAGATGGTAGAAACTTTTAAATGAGGTAATTATTGAGCTCATTCTATATACAGACTTTTGGGGTCCTAGTACACCCCAGATACAGTGAAAGAAGAAAAGTAAATGGGTCCTGGGGAAAAGGAGGAGACAATCTACCACAGCCTAAAGGAATAACTATTAAGGAAACTTATACAAACAAATGAGTTTTACTTTTGATCTGCAGCCAGAAAAGAAAATGTCTTCCTGTATCTTCATGGGAAGCTGATCAGGAATGTAAACACAGGATGTGCACTACATTAATCCTTATATACTTTCTTAACTGAATTTAGGTTTTCTGTCAGAACAATCCCATAATGGAATAAACAAATCTGAATGATGCCACAAAATAAAAAAATAAAAAGTCAAAAATCTAAAAATGATTCACAAAGTATAACGGTGTATACAATATAGAAAGTAGTGAATTCCTAAATGATGGAGAGATTTCAGACACAGCTCCTGTTTGGTGAGCTGTATGTTGTTGGTCTTCCTGTCACCCGGTCATCAACCTGCAGTACTGCACAGAAACCACAAGAGGGCAGAAGTGGATCGGAAGACTGATGTCTGTCAGTCTCTCACTCTCTCTGCCACCACTGTTGTTCCCTCTATGGTTATACTAAAGAACATAGTTTCACATCTGTCCTCCTCTTACAGATGTTTGGATTACAAATCACATAGCTACAATATTGTCTATGTTTGTTGACCCTGACTGCATTTTGATGTGATTGATTCCTTTTTTTGTTTGTCCTGCACAGACAGTCTTTTCTATAACCTGGTCACAATCAGAAATGTTCTGCATATCTCCCAAACTGACAATCTGGTACAATAAATGTTCCCTTCCTGCTGTGTAACCCCTGTTTTCTATAGTCATTCAGCGAACAGACATCAACATAAATGGAGGTCAATTTAGTTTAAAAAGTACAGCACAGTGAACCTTATTCTTAAGTTCACCTAGGGAACACAACGATCTGAGTCTATGCGTCTCTAATTTACACCTGTTCAGACAGCATCTGAGTTCAGCGAGAGAAATAAGAATATCTTCACTCTGTAAGACTTTTTTTCCGTTCCTCTGCGTGGAGATGATCGCTGTCTCTTCCCCTCCAACATCCTCTTCAGATCTCAATCCCTCACGTCTCTGTGTTTGTTCCCATCCTCTAAATATATCAATTCCTGCGAGTCGTTATCTATTCTTCAACGGAAAGCACCGAACCAGTGAGGGTGCATTTTTCTCCTGGTGACAGTGCATTCCAGCGTAACCCCACCTCCCACAGCCCTCCTGTCTCCTCACCCTCTCCTCCCATCACCTCCCTCTCTCCTCTCACCTTTCCTTCTTTGGACCAACCTGCAATATTGAATAAAAGGCTTTGCTGCAACATACAAGAATTAGTTTCTTGTCATGTACACGTTTGATAACAGCACTGGGAGAATCCGATTGTGGCTTAAAGTTCAGCTCTATTTATAGCACGCACATAATTATTACCAAACTAACAAATAGAAAACAAACCTGCAGTATGATAGGACAAATAGACTGACTTTCTGCCAGTTTCAGTGCAGAAGCACATGCACTACATCACATTAACGCTTATGTCGGCCCTTATTGATACAGGTTATCACCGAAAAGCACTGAAACTCTAATAATGTTCATGAATGTTATAGCCAGTCCTTAACTAACCTGACACACGTGCACAAACACGTGCACACACAGCCACCCACTCACACACTGAGCTGAACATAAGTCAGGATCACAGTCTAACTGTAGCAGTGGAGACCTTCATCTATTCTTAGATCTGTGTTTGACATGAAGCATAGTTGTGTGAAGTTCCTAAGAATGAAGGGCGGATGAACTTCACTGGAAGCGAGCGCAATTCACCCTGGGAAAAAATATTAGTTACAAGATTGCATTGAAGATGGAGAGACAAGGGTGCAGAGGTAGACACACACACACACACACACACACACACACACACACACACACACACACACACACACACACACACACACACACACACACACACACACACACACACACACACACACACACACACACACACACACACACACACACACACACACACACACACACACACACACACACACACACACACACACACACACACACACACACACACACACACACACACACACACACACACACACCATATTTACATGTAGGCAGCAGGGAGGAACTACAAAAGCTTTCACAGAAGGAAAACCACAACTTTGTTTGACGCTTTGCATATTTTGCAAACGAGAGAACATTTGTAGAGTTATGAATATAGCCAAGTTGGAATGAGAGGTGGCTGATATAATAAGATTATATAATATCGTAAGGGAACATTCTGTCTTACCATTGTGTGACATATTCAAAACCATCTGATACTGAGATAAAGAGAGCTTCATCAATATGAGAGAGTACAACTCTCCCCTTCGTCCATGTCCCAATCACCCTGCCTTGTGATGGCTTCTTATCAGCACACCAGGATTATTGTGACAAAGGAAACAAACGTGCTCTACTCAGGCTCATTGTTCATCTCTTACAACCAGGTAAGGGTGAATCTTGGAGAGCAATTAAAATATAGATATATTTCCTTGATTAAAGCCTGGAGTGTCTTTTACACCACATTTCTAACACTCTTTTTGTTTTCTTTGTTTCTCTGTCTTTCTTATTCTACAGTTGGTCTTTCTGGCAATCTAAGTAGAGTTCAAATACATCCTTCTTGTTTCTAGAACTACATGTCCTGTTCAGATTCATGGGGGGGCTGGAAAGGACCCACAATGCCCTGGGAGAGAGGCTGGCATGTTATCACCCGGATACAGCAGCTTGCCTTCACTAGGCCAACACAGAGACAAGCATGTTTGTTTTACACCTACAGACACTTTAACGTTTTTAAACAACCTGACTTAAGGTCATATAAGTACGGCGTTAAGTTAAGGCACTTTTTGAAGTTTCTAGCAATATAAACCTCACATATAATAAAGGTAAACAAACGGCTTTCTTTATATACAATACAGGAACTATTCTCCACAATAAGGCACCATCTTTGCCTCATATTGAGCTAGGAAAATCCCTACTTTAGTTAGCTTTTCAAACATGATATTTATTAATAATAAATGTGTGATCAGTTTGTACAATCAGAGACTAATAATACCCAGAATAACCACTTGTTCATGAAATATCTAAACAGAAGTCAGAACTGCCCCTGAGTCCTAATGAAATATGTTTTATTGTGTGGTCAGGTTTCCAAGCAGAGATAAAAAGCTTATCTAACACAGTACACACACACACACACACACACACACACACACACACACACACACACACACACACACACACACACACACACACACACACACACACACACACACACACACACACACACACACACACACACACACACACACACACACACACACACACACACACACACACACACACACACACACACACACACACACACACACACACACACACACACACACACACACACACACACACACACACACACACACACACACACGGTATCAGGTGGAGCAGTTCTCCATCAGGACATTACAGAGCGGTCTGGCTGACAGTAGGTCAGTTTTTTGGGCTTATTAAATATCTAAGAATAATCATTTTTAAAAAGGTAGAGCCCAACCTAACTAACCTAACTAACCTAACTTTGGGACAATATGTTGGCTCTTAACTTCTTATCTTTATTCAATATTTAAATGTAGTTTGCACATTCTGCAGATTATGTTGATATGAACATTAATATTCCTTTTATTTCATTTGATTTGTCTTATATGTTATTTCATTCTAAATTGGAACAAGTGTCACAAAACCACATTTCCCCTGGGATAAATCATTGTTTTTGATGAACTGTATTAGACCTAATGAAATGTGAGATAAATGCAACGCGTACTGACCGTGTGATCGGACGAGGAGGTGGAGGAGGCTGCGGAGGGCGTGGGGGAGTGCTGGTGGTTGTTGTTGTTTGTGGCGAGGGGGCTGATGTTGTTCTTGACGGCGTTTTGCTGAACGGTGTCGCTGTAGTCCGCCGGGGGGAGCACCATGGTCGCATCGTCCGTCTCCGAGTCCTGATGGTGGAGGTTGACCACGCTTCTGCTGCGGAACGGGGCAGCAGACACACTGGATGAGGACCATAACAGACCACCGTTATATGAAGGAGAAGAAGGGATGAAAGAAAGAGTGGAAGGAGAAGAAGAAGAACGGGAATAGACACAACAATTGTCTCAGTATTATAGAGTAAAATGTAACTGTGCCTGTGGGTATGTATTATTATTATTATTATTATTATTATTATGCACAATTATTTGTATTTTTTTGTTTGGCCTGATGATGGCTAACATTGGGTGACCATTTTAGTTTTCACTTCATACAGCATTGAAAATTGCATAAAATTATGAGCGGTTTCGTTCAGTTTTAGATATGTTTACGTATGTTTTGTGTGTGTGAGGAACCTAAGAAGAATAGCCAATGCTCATGCTAGTGCTAATGGGGACCCTAATAAAGAATAAGATTAAAAAAGGGTAGAATAAGACTATTCAATTTAATAATATGCATGAGTCTCCTGGCATGTATGCGTCCTCCTTTTTCTAGTTTCAGAATAAGTTGATTGTAGGCTTATACGCATGATGTTAAACGGAGGGTATTGAATACAGACTTAACCAACAGTAGGCGGTCCTTATTAGGGAGAAAAGGACAGGGTGTTTATGTGTTGTTTGTCCCACAGCTCTGGTCACAGTCTAAACTATCTGTAGCAGTGTGCTGGCAGCCTCTCTGTGGGAGGTGCAGCACATTACGATCTAATAAATGTATCCAACAGGGATTAGTCTCTTTGAAGAAAAGGGATGGAGTCATCTCCATGAACCTTCTCTCTGTCGTCAGCAGCAAAATGTATTCATCAGCACAAAACATCCTGTTTCCCGAGATTCTGCTGAGCTTGTGTCCAATTTTAGATTCCTTAGAAGTACATAGATTTCATGGTCATGCATAAGTTCTTAAAAAAAACATTATTTTTCCTCCACCATGAAGGATGAATCTAAATATTGAGAAAGTTTGGATGAATTCCAGCTTAAGAACAAAAATACTTATTTCCAAACTCACACACAACTCATGCAGTACAATAGAAGTCTCATTTATCCAGTTGTATGCTCATTTCTTTCTAAACTTTTTTGCTTAAACCTCACTATTTAAAACACTTTCACACTGTTTGTGCCATTAGTGTTAAATAGTGAGGTTTTAAGCATATCTTTGGGAAGAATGGAGCATAGAAATGGATAAATGAGACTTAGATAATACTTTAAGAGTTGACTGGGTGTTTCTAAACTGATGATTTTATACTTTTTCAGTTTTTCTAACGCTTCCCCATTTAATGACTTTTTTTCGCTCTTCTAATCTTCATTCGGCGCAGAGGCATGACAGAAAAACATTGTTTTCTTTAAGAACTCATTGTGAAACGGAATAAGTAATCGATATACAAATGGTTATTATAAATGATGTTTTCCTGTAATGATTTTAAACAGAAAGGTTTCATAAAGCTAAATGTGACTTTAGAGTCAAAGGTCGAGGAGCGGAAGAGTCCCCCGTAGGATTAGAAAGGTTATCACTAACAGGAGTAACCAGAGGAACACTGCCAACAATACAGCCGCCTGCAACATGACACCTGCGGGTTTGAGAGAGTGTGCGCGTGTGTGTGTGTGTGTGTGTGTGTGTGTGTGTGTGTGTGTGTGTGTGTGTGTGTGTGTGTGTGTGTGTGTGTGTGTGTGTGTGTGTGTGTGTGTGTGTGTGTGTGTGAGAGAGAGAGCTGGAACATGGGGTCTCCTTACCTGTTGTTATTCACGAGAGGCTCGGAGAGTGCACGGCAGTAAGATGAAGGGAACCAGCCCCTCCTGCAAGACACAAAGAGAGAGGCATGATGACATCAGAGCTCCATCCTCCTGCAGGCTGCACAGGAACCTGAACGCCTCTCCAGATGATTAGCAACCGCTAACCAGACGATGCAGTGACATAATATGATCTTTTTTCCCACATTGTGTATTGCTTAGGTTCTTTAGAGCTAATTGTAGTCTCTCTTTTGTTGTGTTTACTGCGTGGATGTAGGCCTATGGTAACTATGGCAGCAAAAAGCAACAATTCATCACAGAAAAAACATCCTTTTGAAAAGAAGCCTCCGATTTGTAAACAGATCATAAAAGGTAACCATTTCAAATGCCTTTATCCTTTTTTGATGGATTTCTAACCGCAAATCTCCTTTGTTGGCTTGGGACTGTTGATATTTCGTCTTTTATAAGAAGCAAAGCAAATCGATGCCGTGAATAAATAAAGGTCTTGAGTGAAGGTCTTATCTCAAGGCTGCTGTGCTGACACACGATTAGTGTTTGTTTATGAGAGACTTAGCAGAAAGTTGTCCGTTTTTGCCAACATCCAAATAACTACATTATGAGGAGTTAAAAACCACATACTGAAGATAGTCCGAATATTTAATTAAATGAAAATGCTCCAACAATTTCACACCTTGATGAAAAAATAGTTTTTTTCTGCTTGAAAACATGTTTAAAGGAATTTACCTGAGAGACTGAATGAGTCACAACAATCTTTCTCTATCCCGAGCTCATACCAAGGACTGTGTGACATTGTGCTGTTTTGGTACAAGATTGTTCGTTATCAGTGAGTAGCGGGTCAGACTCTCCCTCTGCGTGGATAAATGTTAATATTTGCACATCTTGTCTTGAGGGTGGGCGTTTTCTCTTTGTGTTTCTTCGATAAAAAACTCCTTCTGGTAAATACACCTCACCCAATCTCACTTAAATGAACAGCTTTTATTTATTTAGTGTTTTCCACTGGTTCACTGTAACTGTGGCATTTATAAAAACCTTGCTCAAGGACAACCGACCCATATCAGGGTGTTCACCTACTGAGTTTCCTGGACAGGAATGCTAAACTCTGACAAACAACGATAAGACAACGGGATCAGATGCATGTAGGGAAAGTGAGCATGATGAAATACGCAGGGTAGAAGAGAAACCTGCTTCAATCACACGCAAAACTAAATGTTCCAAGATAGGTTGTTGTGTATTTTTTAAACACACATTCGAAATAATAATTAAAATTAATCTACACTGAGACAAATGTATCCGTCCATTGACCGAGTGCTCCTGAGGGTGAGAAACATTAAGAGGCAGAGCCGCCTGATGACAGGTAATAAATCTTTGCTGCTGAAGCGAGAGTGTGTGTTTGTGGAGCGAGCTTCCCCTGTCAAAGAAGAGCAAGACTTTCATTCATTTACTTTAGGCTGAAGAAAGTTGATCTAGTAAGCAGGAGATAATATCTCATCATTTGGTTTTGGCCTCCCATTGCCCTCCCTTATTTTCATCTTGCCCCTCATTTCTCCTTGAGAAAAGGGTTATAAAACATCTTACAGCTGTTAGTTCATATTGTAAGGACTTTTCACCTTTATAGCCCAGTTAAAAAAATTAGTCAAAAAAATATAATGAAAAGAAAAAAGGTCTAATATGTTGCATTACTTTGATGATGATATTAAAATAGTAACAGTACTTATTAACAGTACTATGTAACCTATCATATAACAAAGAGGGATGCTGTGCATACTGTATAAACAGTGCTGGGGTGTGTTATTTTATTAGTGGTGATCTCTCCGCTCACTGGGCTCCCTCATCCATCCACAGTGTGTGTGGGTGTCTTAATCGATGTAGGTGTTGCCAGGCGAGTTGCTGGGAAACACTCTCAAAGCTGCTATAAGATAAATGGAGAAACCCGGACGCATCAAAGGCAAACCTCTAGCAGCACGAGCAGCCCCCCCCCCCCCCCCCCCCCTCTTCAGACGCTCCGATCTGATAAACAAGATGATATCAACTTTTTAAGCCTTCAGGCGGTGAAGCAGCAAGAACAAAGTTAGCTGCGCGATAGCTCGGCTTCTTAAAGCAACTCAGACTTCTTCCTTTCTGCCCTTGATCAGTTTTTAAATATCATTTGCCAGGTAATCCTCCCTGGCTAGTGATAAAAGATCAAACCTGATGAATGATTTGAATTCAGAAACCCACTGCTGAGATCACAGATCAAATCCCTGTTTAAGAAGTCAGACATCAGGGCCCTGCGTCGGGGTGGGGGGGGGGTGCCTGTCTGCGGCGGAGAGCAGGTGCATCTCTGAACCTCCCTCTTCCTCGCCTCGCTCTCCTACATCCCCCCCCTCCGGCCATACTTTACTTTGATTTCCTTATCAGTGAGTGTTCCAGCTCTGGTAGTGAGCCTCGAGCGTGAGTATGTGCGCATGGAGAGCATATGAATCAGACCGGGGACCATCGGCGAGTCAGGACCGAGGAGTCCAGCTCACGTCAATCAGCTGACCGGTATGAGGACCGAGGAACATGACTAGCATATTCAAAATGATAGAGGATAAAGGACATGAGAGGTATATGTGAATATGGTGAATTCACACTTAAGAAGGAACCATTTCTTGTCAACATTGCCCCTCTTAGTTTACTAATTGGTCATTTTGGTCAATTACCGACTAGTTTTTGTTAATGCTTTTCCATGCTAGATGACACATTTGTAAGCAAGTAATAAGCACTTCACAGTGAAACAAACGGTTGAAAAAATGGATATGATTTTTTTGAGAAGAATTATATCAACTTATCAATAAGAGAACAAACTTGTGCTAGTGGAGTGTTAGTAGACTTCTTTCTTTAGTAGAAGAACAGGTGCATGTAAGTGGTACACCTACATGCAGTGTATCACATATGTAATCATGTCCCTTTGCACAGCATGTGCCCTGCCCTGCTCATATTTGTGTAATCAGTCTTTAGTACCATATATCTGTTTTTAAACAAATGCAACACGTGTGGTTCGACTCACTTCCCGCTCTTCTCCAGCTCTCCGTACATCCAGCCGTCCCTCTCGTCGGGGATGAGCAGGGCGATGACGTCCCCCTCGTCGAAGCTGAGCAGTGTTTTGTTGTTGCCGGCGGTGTGGGGGAAGATGGTGCGCACACGAGGCCTCTTCACCATGTTGTTGAGGCCCGTGGCGACGGACATGGACCTGGCAAGATTGTTTTCCTCGCTACTCCCGTGATCTGGGGGGGGGGGGGGGGGGGTGGGGGGGGGAGAATACAATGAGATTACAATAACAGACAACACTAACAGTCTGTGCTAGGGCAAGATGCACATATGCTTTCAAATTGCTGCATACATTCAATACAAAATATGCTTTGAGTTAGTCCCATTGACAATGAAATACGCCAATGTCAATCAACACAAATGACTGATGAGGCTGAGGGGCACGTCATTAGTTTAGCAGGTATGTGGTCATAAATCAAAGTACTGAGAAAAAGGTGAAATTTGACCTGATGCGAGATGCCCAGCCCTGCAGACCCAAAGTGTTTAGAATTCATCCTCTGAGGGCTATGAGTATCTGTACCATAGCTGAATGGCAATATTTGTCAAGAAAAATCTATTTAAGACAAAAAAAACGTCCTCATGGTGGCACCAAAGTATAAATAAGAGAAGAGTTAAGACCACCGTCTTCAGAATGTATACTCTTGAATATTTGTAGCACATGTAATGCCAAGTGATTGTTGAGATGTTTTAGTCTGGACCAAATAGGTGGACTGACAGACACGCATGACTGCATCGCCAACTCTAAAGCATGGCTCAAACCAAAATCACACACGTTTTGATACAACCATATCATCCAAGAACAGATTTCTGTAGTGATGAAAGGGGCAGCGAAATGGCAAAGACAAAAGTGGAACCCCAAGATAAAGGCTATCAGGGAAGGACAGACACCTCTTGCAGTCTGCTCTTGAAAACAAAATCTAACAACCGCAAAAGCACAAAGGGAGTTGTAAAATGAACACCCTCGCCTGCCATATTACTGTACCTATGCTGTTGTTGAGGCTGCTGGGGACACTGGGCGCGTTGTTCTCCTGAGTGAACATGTTGGCCAGAGGACTGGTCTGAGCCTTCAGAGGGGGAGCCGGCGGAGCAGACATGTTCTGCCACAACATCAACAAAGATAACGTTAGCATGTTACATAATTCACGCATAATTCACGCATAAATGTTGTGTGATCTTCCTCAAAGCTACTAGAATCGACAAATACACTATGTGATCTTATACCTCTCAAATAAACGTTTTTCCCAACTGATCAAATCAACTGAGATTCTATGAAAACCATTTTGAAAAAATAAGTGGTTTCAAATTCCTCCTGTAGAGGAAACATTCAGTTAAGGTCACTGCTGTGAAGTTATCAAAACCAAGGGTTTCCTTTCATCGCCTCTGAAGCACATCATTCAACAAACTAACCAAAACAGGTTCATGTTATTATGTTAACATTATTATTATGTTATTATGCAGCTTGTTTATTATTCTGAACTTTGAAGAATGTCAAACCACAATTTAGATGAAACAAAAATACTGCTTTCTTTCTAGTTGACATAATATTTGTGTTTCTATTGCCAGTAAGGCTATCACTATTTGAGTGTTTAATGGTAGCAGCAGTGGCCTCAGCAATGTTAGCATTAAAGCATTTTTAGCAAGATGCATTAAATACAATCTGGAAAAACTGACAGATCCAACACTGTACGATCTAAGCATCGACTCATTTTAAATTATTATTGTATGTTGACATTTTAAACCTAATGGGTTACATTAATTTGCATATTTCACTGTTTTATTCTTGATTAATAAAGCGAATATTACAAATAATAAATAAAATATTCAATTTCAGCAAGTTATCAACTCAATATCTTAAAGAACAACATTCTCTTTTGAAAAGTCCATCTTGAGATATTTTGTTTGTCTCTTTAGTCCTCTCTCCCATCTTACCACACTGTGCCGTGACGGGGAGGGGGAGGGCATGGGCGTGATGGAGACGGGGGTGCGCAGCCCCTCGATCATGGTGAGGACCCCTTCCGGCATGTCGGAGGCGTCGCTGCACTGGTCCTGCCAGCTGTTCAGCTTCGCCGTCAGCATCTCTCTGGCCTGGGCACGGACACAAGGAAATATATTAAAAGAAGACATGAGTAATTGGGCACATTTGCACACATTTTCATTGCTATGGAAACATAAGGCATGGCAAGGCAAGTATATTTTAGATCTAGGAATGAATGTGTTAACGTGATGTTTTGGTTAGATTTTAAACTGTTGAATGTTTTCTCTGTACAGATGGTGTCCAAAACTAGCAAGCCACATGAATGTTTGGGAGCAGATTCATTTAGATGCTACACAAATCTGGCCAGGATCCGTAGAATTTTCGGAATACTGGGTCGCAGACTAGAATTTTCCAAAGGGGGGGTTCGTTTAGCACGAAACACTTGAAATAACTAAAGGATAAGTTAAAAAAGAAATTAGAAAGAAAGTGAGGTCAAAGAAAAGTATTTCTGCTAAAAAAGTAGCAATGATTGAGAGTCAGACCTAAACATGTCAGATGTGTGTATCTCACGCTGCACTGTAGACTGTATTCATGTACCTTTGGTATTCATGTTTTCTTATCTTTGCTTTTAAATGAGTTTTTTTAAATGCCATTTTAGAATATATTTCTTAATGTTCTTAATGTCTTTCATTTTTGTAAAGCACTTTGAATGGCCTTGTGTTGAAAGGTGCTATATAAATAAACGTGCCTTGCCCCTGTAAGGTACAATGTGATATACCTAAAGTTAACATTCGGGAGATATATTTGACCTCATCAATTCAACCCCCCATTAAGTCTAAATATAGCTTAACCCCACCGCTGCAAGAGACAGAAAAGTGCTCTTGATTGTGACCTAATGAGAGGAGGAGTACCTTGGCATGGAAGGCGGCGTACTGGTAGGAGAACAGGCAGTGTTTGTCCACCAGGAAACAGAAGCGTCTCTTCTCCTCCAGCAGAGCCTCCTTACAGCCGTCTGCGATGAACAGCTGCATGTCCATCTGACGGCTTGTCAACGTTTCCAGGCACTGAAAACAAACAAACAACAAACACAAGTCAAGTTCAATGGATCCAAATCAATGGGTTTGTCTTTTGTTGTGTCTTATCTCCGGCGACAGAGCTGTAAGTCCTCTCACTCCTGATGTGTACACACAGCCAACAGGGGCGAGTGACATGAGCAGGGCTCCTTTCTGATGTCCTAATCTCTCTCCTGCAGGGGGAGGTGTGATTGGACAGGAGTTTACTGTATTGATAGATTAGGCTGCGTTTGGTGTTCAGTGAAAGGAAGGAGAGGGAAAGGGGATGGCATATATCTTATCTACACTGACAGCCTGGGATTATTAAAAGGTCAGAAGGCCACTTTACTTACACTGGTGTGTGTCCCTTTTTTGTGATTAAAGAATCAAATAAATAAAGCTTCATACACACGGATTTCAAGTAACATTACTTAAGTATATGTAGATATGAGGGAACTGATTTCAGAAGAGTGGTTTCAAGAAAAAAAGCAACCATTATGTATTACTGTATGATTATTATTATTAAGGGCCGTTTGTGAGTATTTGCTTAATTTACTAGCATAAAGCTATTGAGTGGATTTGAATGTTGGCCAATGCAATGCATTTATGATGATTTTCTAACCTCTTGTCCACATAAAAAAATGCATTTCTTTCCAAAAGTATTCATACGTAATACAGCCAGGATCCCAAATAAACCAGAATAATTGGATTTCTTTAAAAATCGTCTTTGTCCCTGATCTTTTTCTTAAAGCTACATGCAATATACCTATTGTCATCCTTATCCAAGTGCCTGTAGCTGGCATGCCTTTAACTGTTGTTGATTCAATGGCACACACCCTCTCTAACATGCTGAAGGCTTTGTTTACCTGGTTGGTAAAAAGCATTTTTTTTTTTATCTACTATGTAAACCTACTGTAAGCCCAAAAGCACATTAACATTTGGTAGCCATTTGGTATTAGCATGTTAGTAAGTTGAACCAAAAGAGCATTATTTCATGCCCTCACAAACGGTGCAGAAAAAACATCACTAGTGAAGTATTTCTATAAAAAACAGCCAGAGATGATCTGTAACAACAACATTATCCGAGTCCACCTGTGTGTGCCTTCAGTGGCAAAAGCTAAGTGACCCTGAGCAGAGGTGATATCATCGCTCAGCAAACAGTGCCGTCTGTCCGCCTGACTGAATTTGATTCTGTCTCTCTAATGCCAGGAAGTCCTTACATGAACCCGACCATTTATATCTCGCTCGAAACTTGATGCCATGATAACAGCCGCTTCTCTGTGGCTTCAGGCCAACAAACAAGCAGATTCAAATTTCTGAAGCATTCAAACGCACCTACACAAACAACAGCAGAATTTGAAATATTATTTCTTGTTACTGCCCGGTTTCTACCCCGGTCGCCCTGCTGCTATGAGGACAATCTGTACTGCAACATAATCATCCACTGATTACGTGATCGATACGTATTGTGTGACACTGAGGGCGGATCAGGTTAATGAGAGAGCTGTACAGTAAACCAGAGATCTTTACTGTGCTGAGATCTTTACCTGACGTTATGCTGGTCAAAACTTGGTGAATTAATTGGTTGGATGTTTTTTGTGATAAGAACAAATGACTGCCAGTACCTGTGTTAAATCTATTTATACCAATCATACATGTGCAGCAAAAGATATCTGATAATACAAAAACATTTGATCATAAATGTAAAAAAACTCTATTTCAATACTTTTCCTTGGAGAGATAAATGTATTGTGTTTCCAACGGATCTACAGGTTGTCTCAGTGAAAACATTTCAAACACCAGATTGCCAAATATCCAATTATCCAACGTATTAGTTGAGTTAATAGAGATGTTCTTCAGAGCGATCATAAATGAATTACTGCCCTCTAAATTGTCTGAAAAATGCATGCGAGTGCTTTTAATGATTTTTCTATCTAATCTTGCGTTTTGTTTTTGCGAGAAATACTGTTGCAATTCACGGCAATTAGGATCATTTGAATGGAATGTAATTAAGGTAGAAACAGAGAAAGAAGGGAAGAGATTGAATACCTTTCCACTACTACTGTAGAGGTGGGTGGCATAATGTGTACTAATGAGTGGACACACACACACTCACACTCATATATATATCACTCTGTGAATCTGTCATCACAGCAGCAATGTTGTTGCTATGGACAACAATGTGTTACTATCAGAAAGAAAGTGTGAAGGGTGGCAACAGAGAGAGCTAAGACATAAATAGGAAAAACGGATTTATAAACAAAACAGCAAATCACACGTTCCCTGTTTGACACGTAAGAGCCTTGATAAACATCTCTATCTTTTTTATTTCAAGAGTAAGCGTTTGTTTTAAAGCGTCCTCAAATCAATTGTTTGTCAGTTGTGACAGCACTCTCTTTTTTTTAAAACCCTGTCTGCTTTCATTCTTTTATTTTGAAATGTCTTTGGTGTCTGGTGAATCCCTTGTTGCTGTGAACTCCTGTCTCTGACACCCTCTCTGTCTGTCAGTCTGTCTGTTGGTGTCTAAACCCTAAAACCTGGCTTCAAAGGAGCCCTATTCTGCTCCTTTTCAGGTTCGTATTTGTGTTTTTTGCCTACTGTGACATGTTTACCAGCTTTATATGTTCAAAAAGCCCTTTATTTTCCTCATACTGCCTGTGCTGCAGCACCTCTTTTCACCCTCTGTCTGAAACCAGAGCCATGTCTGCTCTGATTGGTTAGCTGGCCAGCTCTATTGTGATTGGTCAACCACTAAGAGATGTCCTGCCCCTTAGCCTATCACGTACAATGTGTTTGAGCGCTAGCCAATAGAAGCACGGGTGATACACCTTGATGTCATTCGGTTACGGAGCACACAAAGGAGTCCAATGGAGGCGTTTCAGGCAAAAACCTAAATAACACACTACAGGGGAGGGAAACCCCCCAAAAGAGAAATCAGATAAATGAGAACAAACTCATGTCTTCTTTGGAAGTTGAGGCAGACACACAACAAGGTGAAGGAGCGATATGTTGAATGGGAAAGGCCTTAATACGAAAAAGGAATGAAAAAGCATAAAGAGAAGAACACTGGAGAAAGGAGTAAGGAAGCCTTTGATTTGTAAGGAACTGTATTTTCAAATTTCATGTAAAACATGTAAAATATATTTCATCTTTTGCAACCACCTCAGTTGTTTTAACACTTCTTGATATGCAATTACATTGTTATATTTGCTGAAATCACCACCATTAGGTCTGCAACTGTAATTATCAAGTATTTATTTTCTTAAAAGATTATTAAACAATACATTGATGTTTTTTCTGACCAAAAGCAACATGAAGAAACGTTTCTCTATTTACACACTATGATATATGACACTAAGAAAAGCAGCAAATCTTAACATCTATGATAGTGACAGCTGTCTGCAGTGATCAGGGAGGCTATCACTCTTTTTCTCCTCACGGTTTATTCTTTATTCATGTGTGTCTCAGTATGTTTTATGTGTCTTATGAGGATGTCTTAACTTCCCTTGGCATCTATGAAATATCTTTCCATCTGATTTTAGCTGAAACTCAGGAGCGTTTTGCATTCCTTTGATATTAATGCTTGAAAAGGACCTTAATAATAAAGGCCGATCATGTATCTGTCGATCAGATAATTGATTTATTGACCAATCACTTCAGCTCTAGTTTATAGCATACATTAAAAGTGACAGCTCAATAATGTAAGTCAGTCTATATACCTGGGGAAAGGGATTTTTCTTTTTACTATCAAGTCCTTGTTTTATGGGATTTAATACATCAAAGTCTTTGTAGAAGGTTAAAGCTGCAATACAACTATATTGGCGATATCATTCCTCGTGTAATTGCTTTTTGGTTGTTTCTCTCTTCCTGTGGCAAGCAGCGCAGGGGTGGACCATGTTGACCACACACACACACACACACACACACACACACACACACACACACACACACACACACACACACACACACACACACACACACACACACACACACACACACACACACACACACACACACACACACACACACACACACACACACACACACACACACACACACACACACACACACACACACACACTTATGTCATCTTTAGGTGACTGTAAAGACTTAAGAATTGATTAATTGAGTAAAACAAAGACAACATCTTAGTAGCTTATTTCCAAAGCTACATATATTACACACAGACTGGGACTAAACACTTTTTTTAGTGCATCAATGCCTGTGTGCATTTGAATACAGAGAGGGCTAGATGAAAATACTTTGACAAACTTAAGTTCTAGACATTGTCAATTTGGCCTTAGTTATTTGTTTTATCATTTTCATGCCGAACGAGTAATTTCCAAGAAACCAATGAGAATATCTTGTAGAGATATTTTAGAGGAGACTTCTAATGAAATCAACTCATTGATTTGTAGATAAAATCTTGTCTGGTTTTAGTCGAGGACAGCCGTTCTATCTTTGATACGTTTGTATACAGTGGTGTATCTCCAGCAGCACTGGTCCCATTTCAACATGCTCGCTTGTTTGAATGCTTGTTGGTGCACTTGTGTGTGTTTGTGTGTGTGTGTACTTTCATCAGAGACAGTGCGGGTGAAGTGAGGTGGTGTGAGAGAGAATTGCATGCGGGTGTATTCGTGCAGCGGACAAAAGAAGCCAACAACAAACAGATCTTCTCCTGCATGGCTGCACAGAAGAACACTTGGCACATTGTCCCGAACTACTGTTACACTGCCTTGCTTCTCAGGTGTCAAGGTTTGTGAATGAGTGTGTCTGTGTAGTTATGTCTGTGTGTGTGTGTGTGTGTGTGTGTGTGTGTGTGTCTGTGTGTCTGTGTGTGTGTGTGTGTGTCTGTGTGTGTGTGTGTGTCTGTGTGTGTCTGTGTGTGTGTGTGTGTGTGTGTGTGTGTGTGTGTGTGTGTGTGTGTGTGTGTCTGTGTGTGTGTGTGTGTGTGTGTGTGTGTGTGTGTGTGTGTGTGTGTGTGTGTCTGTGTGTCTGTGTGTGTGTGTGTGTGTGTGTGTGTCTGTCAGCTTCAGGCATGATATGTCACGTGTCTGTGTGTGTGTGTGTGTGTGTGTGTGTGTGTGTGTGTGTGTGTGTGTGTGTGTGTGTGTGTGTGTGTGTGTGTGTCTGTCAGCTTCAGGCATGATATGTCACGTGTGTGTGTGTGTGTGTGTGTGTGTGTGTGTGTGTGTGTGTGTGTGTGTGTGTGTGTGTGCCTGTCAGCTTCAGGCATGATATGTCACGTGTCTGTCTGTGTGTCTCGTCTGGCTCACCTCGCTCTCCTTGTTCTCGTACTTGTTGGCGTTCTTTCCTTGACTCTTCCTCCTCAGCTTCTTGAGGTCTGACTGCGACCTCTCCAGAGAGTCCTGCTTCATCTTGTGCTCTATCTGGTACCTCTTAAACGTGGCCTGGCGCAGAGGAGAGACACATGTGAATTCAAAAACATGTATACCAATAAACCAATGTCTAAGGATTTGGTGAGAAGGTCATCTATGTTTTTGAAAGAGTACTAGACAGCAACAACTAAACAAACAGTATATACAAATACTTTATATGGTAGTCTCATTATACAAGGATTCGAAAAATTCACATGATCTATTGTTACATGAACAATAGCTTGTGTTGTTTAGGCAATGAAAAATGTAAGTCTCCTCCAATGGCGCAATAAAAGTATAAAAAAAAGACATAAAACAATGAAAACAGTGCAAGAAGAAACCGAAATAGAATAAAAATAGTGCAAGACAATAATTTAAGTAACCAATGTGCAAGAAAATGCAGACATAAGTACTAACCCTAACAGTGCAGTGGAATAAAATACTGCGAGTAATAACAAATAAATATGTGAGCTGTCAACAGACTGCTATAAACCTATGAAGGTGAAGAAGCTTCACAGGAGTTTAGCAGTCATGAGAGATATGGATCGAGAGCTGCTGCCAAGAACACTCAAACAGCCACACACACACACACACACACACACACACTCAAACAGCCACACACACACACACACACACACAGCTACACACACATACGCACAGAGACCACTCACTGTCATGTATTTGACGTCCATGTCAGTCTTTCTCTCCAGCTCGGATATTATCTCCCTGTGGAACCTCTTAAACTTCAGGCGAGGGGGAGGAGGGAGCCGAGAGGGGAAGAAGGCAAACTGTGATTAGACACTTAATGGGAGGAAGAGGTGAGATAGTTTGTCAGTTATTGCTGGAGGTTTGAGAGCCAAGTCCGAGGTTGCGCTTATGAATGAGTCAGATACAAAGCGTGGGAAAGCCCACAGACTTTTCACTTTCTCCCTTTTTTCTCGTGCTCTTCTCGTTAGTGTGAGGGTGGCAAAGCACTTCCATGCAAATTGGAAGACATTTGGCAAAACTGTTTTCTATAGCTTGTGATTCTTCAGATGTCCCACAAGATCATGTGATTTGAGAGGATGTTGGAGGAAAGTTAAGTTGCAATAGAAGTTCAGAGATAAGAAGAACTCTGGTTACCTGATTAAAAGAGACTCTGAATTCGGATTTCCTTTATTGTCATTATACATGTACAACAAAATTACAAAAAGGAATCTTCTAAGGACATAAGGACGGAAACACAAACAAAAAGCACTGAAAAGGGAGAGCTTCTTTTTCAGCTTTTTAAAAAGCAGGAAAAGTATTTTGTTTTTTTAAAACCTTAAACTACAATATGTATTTTCATATTGCTTGTATTGAACCGACTGATTTAAAGCTGGTACTTTTTTTACACGCGTTAACCTTCAAACTTGTAACACTTGAACATATTTTTTGTAAATCTTGAAAATTCCATTTAGAAAGAATGTAGCTTGACGGTTTGGAGTTTGAACTTAAAAGTTGACTCATGTGAGGCATGCCTTTTGTTTGTTTGTTTGGGAATTCTTTATAAAAGAGTTTAATAATATAAGTTGTTTGGTAAGACGGGGTTGTTTTGAAACCATTTCTTATAGAATGTGCAGAGTAATTACTTTATTGTCAGGTAAACCATCAAGGTGATATACAATTATTTGTAATAAAGGTCCATCGTGCCCACCCGCCTTGCTGAGACGCAGCGGCGCCCACATGTCCAGAATGACGTGTCGGAGACCCCATTACTGACCTCACACAGAGGACCACTGAGACCTTGTCCCCCACAACACACACCCTCATCGAAGTCTGTGAACGTTTTCTTCCATTGATTCCTCTGACCTCGAGTCGATGCTATGACTCAGAAACTGGAGTCCATTTACAAGACAACCCACTCACTGATGCTGTTTGCAACAATGTCTCAGAGGAGTGCCTCGCAACTTTCCCGCCCCAAAGTTAAGATTCAACACTTTATTTTTAATCTCTAGCGTTATTTATTCTCTCAGGCACAAAGCTTGTGCAACATTTACATTTTTTGTTTTTACTGAGGGCTTGATTAACAATGTAAAGGTTATAAATGATTGGGCTATAATGACATCATGTCTGAAAACGATTCAATCGATAAAGTAGTTGAAAATGAACTGAAGTTAATTATGAAGAAGCGATCCAGCTCAGCTCTGTTGTTAGCGTGCAACAACCTAAATAAGTCTCGACTCAATGCAGTGAATTCTAACAGCTGCAGCTGCTGTTTTTCTCGGGGCATGTTCAGACCTGCCCCCTATTCTCCGTGAGGAACGAAACAAACAGGTGCTCCTACAAACCAAACCTGTTGTTTCCCTTCCTCAACCACCCTCTTTTATTGTCCATGGAGTTACTGTAGGTGGGGAGGGAGGGGAGGCAGAGTCTCCCTAAAAAAGGTGGGAGGAGGAGAGAGAAAGCTACTAGCTGACTGTGTTATAAAACTTAAGGAGGTACTGCTTTCTGTTGTCAGGGAATACACCGAGCAACAGGCTCAAAGAGTCTGACTAATGACATTTAGGTGAGGCAATAGTTAAGGAGGAATACGATTTCAATGGAATTTTTAAGGAAGCATTTTGTGTATAAAAACATATCCAGCACTCACATTTTCTTCCAGCTCAAGATTAACCCTCCTGTGGACCTCTGAGATGTCCATCAGCACTACACCTGAAACACAGAGAGAACAAGAGAGGGAGAGAGAAAGACAGGTTATATTTACATGTCTGAAGAAAGCCAGGGCAGAGGTAATGCAATTGTTTGGCTTCCCTGAAAAGAATAAATGACGTTATCTAAAAGGTATTGTGTGGCACTGATAATAATGTGCAATGACAATGAGCACAATGCATACACTATACATACTAGGTTCAAGGTTCTTTATTAGTCATACACTACACTACACACAGACTGGAATGAATGCATCGCTGAGACATATGCATGTCAAATGCAGCCTCAAAAACCATCAACTGTCAGCAGCTACAGATTATATAAATAAGTACATGTGCCTTGACCAGAAAAGCTGGAACACCCACCGCTCTGCAAATCAACAAGAGCTCAGATGGCAGGCTGCCACGAATCCTCACCTTCTGTGGATCAATGTTGCTCAAAAAGGCAATCAAATTAGGATTATGAAACACAAACAAGTGGAAATGTGTAATTAATCTTTTTGACCTCCTTGCAGTACACATGTTCTTTGATGATTTCAAATCCTCAAAAATCCTCAAAAAAAAAGGGAATTCTCTTAATTGTTTTTCATAAAAACACAAATTCAACAATAAATAAAAAACAAGGAGAAATTATTCTCACTTTCAAAGCTCTTATTTGTTTCTCTACTGTGACATGTTTACATGTTTTAATGTTCAAAAAGGTCTTTACAACCTCTTTTCACCCTCTGTCTGAAACCACACTCTGCTCTGATTGGTTAGCTGGACGGCTCAGTTGGTCAACCGCTTAGAGATGTCCTGTCACTTAGCCTATCATTTACAATGTGTAAGAGCACTAGTCAATAGAAGCCAGTGTTACATAGTGATGTAATTATGTCACAGAGGTAACAAAAGGAGAACAATGGAGAAACTTTGGGTTGTATTTACATGTCTGACAGGTTTGTCGCCTTTGCAGACTATTTACACAAAAAACTATTACACACTACAAGAAAAGGAAAACCACAGAAAGCCTAATAGGGCCTCTTCAACACTGTTATAAGACTAGCAGTTTATTAAATGATATCAAACGACAAACCCACTTGCATCTCTACTTTGAGCCAGATGGCCTACATGCCGACTTGTATCTGTTTTTAACATATTTTCTCTGGCCTGGATAGTGGAGCTTGCAGATTGAAAATATGTGTGTGTGTGTGTCCCTTTGATAAAGAACTGTTTAACACCCTTCAGAAGTTGAACAATGTGTGGAAAAAACTATTCTGCTCACTTTTCATAGCACAGATCGACTCTATTGCGAGAAGCAATAGATGTCATTGTTTTAAACAAAGTAAAGCGGTTTTATCTCGTATGTATGAAGCAGTGAAGAATTTGTAAGACAGTGCTTTAAACAACATGTTTAATTTACATCGCTGATCAAGATATAGTTTGAATTGTATTAAAGTGTATGTTTATCTGTCAACAGGATGATGTGTTATCTTAGATATAAAAAGCAGAACGCAAATCTTCAGAATGGAAACTTGATACAGGATGTTGTGACTTTTTCCCACACTGAGCTTTTCCCATTGGAGTTATTTTCCATGCACACACAGTAAATAACACAAAAAACCTTCCTCAGCAGCCAACAAGTACAGCTGCACTGCACACAGGGGTGTTGATAGTGATGTAACCTTGAGACATTTGTTTAAAAAAAATCCACAGTACAGATACATCTGCTTACACTTTAAAGCACATAACAGCTAATGCGTCTGTAACCAATAGAAGACCTGGGAGGCATTGGCTCTGTGATTAAACAGCACTTTAATGTGAGTGGTTTCCTGTTTGTATAGGCAGTAGACCAATGATGCTAAGAGGAGCCTCCCAGAAAGGTTTTTTTTTAACAGCTATCGTTGTGCAGTGATCCTCTCTGTTCTAATTCAATAAATCAACCTGTCAATATTAAAAGATATATAGTAGTTTCATTAGAGGTGACTGCCATGCCAGATGTCCAATAGGGTGCCAGTTTGATGTATCACCGTGTCATCAGCATGTAAACACTGGCCTTCCCCGCTCTGTCTCTCCACACCTTCACTGCCCCACCTTGCCTCATAGCGAGACTGCCTCCTTCACTCAGCGCAGTTCAAACAGCTAAGCAGATAAAGGCCAACAGATCACCCCCTAAATCTGCCCTTTCACAGAGCAGGGGTAAAAAGACTGAGGGGGGGGGAGCAGTGACTGGGATAGGAAGCGAGGAAGGGAGAGAAAGCGCATTTTAGAGGTGTACAATGAGGCAGGATGAGTATACAGTTAGTATTAAAGATAAAAGATTGTTACAAGGAAAAAATATGGCAAGAAAGAGACAATACTTATGACATTAAATTAGAAAGTGAGACGAATAGGGGCATATGATTGTCCAAGTCAACCGTATGTATTAAACGAATGCTTGGTTTAAGCAAACGTGGCACTAAGATGGCCAGGCTTACTACCCAGGACTGAATGTGTGATACATCCGACCTGGAAGTCAGCTTATCTTGCAATAAGAACAACGTAATCTCCGAAACGTGAGCAGGTAAAGAGTAAAATACCTGACAGACTGGTTTATTAGTATAACGCAAAAAGTAATGAGTCATCAACTTATCACTGTGTCTGAATAATTAAATCAATATGTGTCGAGTTGCTAATACGTGTTAACGTCACAGGGATCAACGTGTTTTTCCCAGTAGTTCACTTTCATGTGTTTATTGTTGTTGTTGCCGTCTGTACAAAACGTTACCAAGCAACAGGTGTTTCTCCATCGAGCAAGGTGTGAGGGCAAAAGTGTGTCACAATGTGGATTACACCAGTACAGTCCACCGCCATTAGCTAACAAAACCAAACTGAGATAAACCCACACAATACAGACGGGCTGCCTACAGAGCAGAGCACACAGGCTGTACACTGGAGCTGTTTTACACTCGCTATGACTGGAGGGACAGCTGTTTCTCACACACAAAAGATAGCAACTGACAATTTAGCAGCTTGACTGAAAAGTCACTTACTTTAAGTGTAACTTTTTGCTCTTATATTAGGATTGATGAGCCATAAAGTTTGAAAATGTGAAATTGTACGGAGGTAAATGATGCAAGGAGATCATCAGAAACCATTATTATAGGTGCTCTGTTTCTACACATACTGTAGGTAGGCAGCAGAACACCTACAGTAAATGTGTGCATGTCCTTATTGTAATGTAGTTCATGTCACAGTGTCAGTGATTGCTGTTTGAATACCACTTACCGATTCAAATCAGTTTTACCCTGCCTCTAGTGAAGGCGTAAATAATGCAGGAGAACATGCAATGTTCTGTCACGTCTTCATATAGGACAGCAATAGATAACATAAATCTGTCTGTGGGTGTGTTTAACAGAGAGACTCGACCTTCTCAGTAGGAATATAAACAGTTAGTATGTTGATTGCAACAGATGAAACATGTATATTTTCAATGTTGATGGCGCAGTACAATGTAGATTAAATAAAGTAAAATAAAGAAAGTCCGACAGTGAAATAAACTGTGAATAAATAGCCCTTACTTTGAGTTAATATTGTTAACAATATTTTGCTGGTAGCATGCAAATGATCAACAATTCCTACACTGTTTTTGAATTTCGCCAAAATAATCCTGGCATGGGAGGGAACCATCTGACACATCATGCAAACATGTTTGGATTATGTAAAGTGGGCCTAATGCCATTTGAGCAGGCAAGGACCTTCAAAGGACAGTGTGTGTGTGTGTGTGTGTGTGTGTGTGTGTGTGTGTGTGTGTGTGTGTGTGTGTGTGTGTGTGTGTGTGTGTGTGTGTGTGTGTGTGTGTGTGTGTGTGTGTGTGTGTGTGTGTGTGTGTGTGTGTGTGTGTGTGTGTGTGTGTGTGTGTGTGTGTGTGTGTGTTTCTGTGGGGGTGTCTATTCAAGCATCTGCAAACCCTTGCTGCTGAAAAAAGGCCAGGATTGGATAGGATTCAACTCCCTGTGGACTAACTAAATGCTGCACGGTCAGGGTGTCTCACAGGCTTTTAGACGCAGTTACAGGGTCCTTGTCATATTTCTCTGAGGAGGCTAACAACATATTCAGCATCACTCAGTTTCACCTCAGATACAGTTAGAAGGATATAGAGAGAATACAGCAAACATCCTGGTGCTTCAGATCTTAAGCCATTCGCCATGTTTGACCAGAGAAGGAAACAAGTCAGAGGCCTGAGAGCTTGAATGAAAGAGCTGTTGACATTTGAACTCTTGGCAGAGGAGGAAGAGGAGGAGGAGGGAGACTAAGGGAATTGCAGGAAGAAGGTAGGAGGGTGAGGTGCTCCGGTCCTCCAATGCCTCTCAAGAGTATCTGGTTTCTGGTTGGCTTTGCGTCACTGCAGCTCAGGTTTCTGACGGGGCTGCTTCACTACATCCACGAACAAACTCAGAAACAAGATACAATTTATTCTTTATGAAACACCTATTGTTTATAGCAGGAAATTCAGCTTAGTTATCATTCCCATTTTTGTCTTGAAACCCACACCGTGGCACAGGTCTTACATCCTGGCTTGTTATGTGATGACAAACTCCGGTTATACAGTAATGCATTACAGGCCTGCTTGATTAGATGAGAGGACCGTCTCTACATAATCCTCCACAATGACTAAGACTAAACTAAATCTGTCATGGGACCAGTGTGCGTCTCTGATGCAGGGATTAACGTGTGTTGTGTATCCACAGGTCAGAGGTGAGCCTGACATCATCGCTAATGGCATAAAAACTGTTTTGTAATGCTAACAGTGTGCCTACGTCACCCCCACTGTTAATATTTTATAGTTTTTATTATCAGATAAAGTCAAATGAATAGTATAATGTTTTTATTTTGAATTTAAGTTGATTCTTTTATAACGTAGGTGGTCTGTGATAATAATCAGGAGTTTGTTTGTTTCCCTATCTTCATTTCCTGTTCACTTCCTATTACAGGAAGCATTATCCAAGCTTTACTCGCCACCAAAGGACTTGATTTACTGAAAAATGCTCCAAACAATGTCCTCTTGCAGTAGGAACCAACAACAACGTTTGAAAACATGGGAGTAGTTAATACAGATTAAGCCATTTGGGGTAAAACATCCATTAAAAAGTAGCAATGTTTCATGACATCCCGATTTATTTTTCAGAGACTTAAAGCAAAAGTGCTTCACCTGCACACTGAGTATATGTAATTACGTGCAGATGACATACCAACGTGTTTCTGTCATGTCATTATGTTAACAACTAGCATATGTCAGACTGCAATTTGGGGACGTTACAGACTATACTGAGTTACAGTAGACACAAAGAGTCACTCCTACAGATTACGCAAAATGTCTTCAGAGATTTGTTTGAGTGTGCAACATAAACCAACATGTCAACCTTAGGAAACACCTGCATATCTAGGAAGATACCTCTCCTGCAGCATAAATCACTAATTTATTCAGTTGTCCATGCGCACCTATTCTGCAAACACTCTTGTCTTAGCAACAAAAACAATGACTGTTTCAAACATGCTGAACAGATGGAGGGGTAGAAAGCTGAGATGTGGATTCATATTCAGACTGTTATGCACAATAAAAAGGATCACCAATAGAATCCATTGAAGCTAAAATGAATTAAATCTGGCAAGCCACAGTTCTTTATTAGGATTAAAAAAAAAAAAGAACTGTTATCCTTTTGGTCTACAGGGGATGGATGTTTCATTTTTGGGGCAGAGGATCCCTTTAAGAGTGCCGGGAAACCGACACCAAAACAACACCAGGTGGCACTGCCTATTGTGAAGCTGAATTGAATTAGCAGTTTAGCTGTGAATCATCAGGGGAGCTGAGAGACACACAATGGTTATATCAAAGTGTGCCACTGGTGACAAACAGTTAGGAAGCCAGACATCTTTGGACTACAAATGAGCTGTTGGGAACTGAAGCCTGGGGAGTTGGTTGGAAACAAACAGAGAACCAAACAAAGTCACGGTGCGTTTGTAAGCTTACCACAAAGACATTAAATCACAAGCATCATGCTGCGATAATCAAAGAATAACGGCTGCTGAGAGTAAGCCCCGCGCCTTGTGGCTTGTCGATGTCAATACTAATTAAAAAAAAGGTACAACAAGAAATAATTTCATAAGGATTCAGCAGCAAATGACTTGGAAAGCTGCACCACAAACAAATCCAGCTACATCAGGTTGGTTTTTGATAATTTCTAGATTGTATTTAATATTCAGCATGTACTGCTTGTTGTTCATCTCTAAATGATTCCTTATAAGAATCAGTGAAAATCCTTTTGTTCAGGCTAAAGAGGAAGGTGAACAGGTGGTTTGGCCCGATGGCACAATGGCTGGGGATATTTATGTTACCGTGCTTCATCTTGCATTCATCACTGTCCACCTCATTGATTTATCAGTGTTTTATTTCCATTGATTGAAGCGCTGCCATAAAAACACTACAATAAAAATGTTAACAGCACTTATTCAAAAGGGTAGAGAAGGAAATGCTCCAGAACATAATAGTGTATAAATCCACCACTGGAAACAAAGGATAAATGCTTCTGATACCAACAAGTGAAAGCAGGATGTATCTCCACAGTCAGATGTCCCCTAGATGAAGCAGTAAAGAGCCAGAGGACGGGGCAACGTGGAAACTCACCTAGTTCTCTGGAGACAGGAGACACCGCAGCATTCTCCCCAATCTTAGACATTGCATCAAAATACAACTTTCCCGCCTGGATCATTGCTGGAAAATTGATAAAATGATCATTAATGTTTGTCTATAAGATATCGGCTTCCTAAGTCATGTTGAAGACTATGAACAACAACCTAAATATTCAGTATACAGAGGTATATAAATGTGCCCTGGTGAACCTGAACTAAAAAAGGCCTCTCCTCCCAGTCATATTTTTTTTAAAGTTAATTTGAATGCTTGTCATTTTTATTTATTTTTTAACTCTAAGCTACAGTGAATGTTTCTTAATGCAGTAAATAATGCTCACCGGTCACTGATTTCTCATAGTTCTTGCCCAGGTTGACGAGGTTCCTCAGTCCCGGGTTGAACTGGTCCATCACACTCTGGGTGGGTGTAGACAGAGAGAAGCACAGTTAGTCATAATGTCATTCAAAGGATTTCATTGTTATGATTTTGAAACACAACTGACTCAACAGGTGGGGGACTGTCCACATGATGCTGTTACCACAGCAACCCATGCAGATAGGTTGGGTATTGCCTGGACACATAAATCCCATCTTTTCACTTGCGAATCAGAACATGATTTACCTGTCTTGAAAATCAGATCTGAGAAAATAAATGGATTCATTTGCAGTCTGAACGTAGCCTATGTGACATGAGATGTGTGTGGGAATGAACCACACAGTTTGACTGATCATTATCAGGAGCTATGACCTATGAACTTTAGGCAAAAATTCACATGCATACCATGTAAGCATTCAGGTCATATAAGACAAAAGTGGAAACAAGTTCGTCATGGCCAAATGCAAAGTGAAAAAGTATCTGTGTATCTGCCCTGTGAGTCAGATCCGCTCCAAAGTGTAATTGACGTCTTTTTTAAACCCTTCCACCAGATTTCATGAAATTTGTGCCGGTAGATTTCCGTAATCCTGCTGACTAACGGACACACCTAACCAATAACCTAATCCCCTTGGGGGATGTAATGATGACACAGACACTGACAAATGCAAAGAAAACTAAATAATGGGAAAGAATAAAAGTATGAAAATAATAGGAAATAAAACCTCTTGAAGACAAGAAAAATAAGATTTTTACGACATAACATTTTGTTTTTTTACATGAAGAATGAACCAGCCTTGATTAAGGACTATCTGTAATCATGTCTTAGACTCTGGTATCTCTGTAATTATTTGAGCTATTCTTTCTCCTTGTCATATCTGAATAAGATCTTAGCTTAGGTTTACTTCAAGGACCAGAAACCAGGAAATGATTTAACTTTGGTAATCCACCTTAAGACACACACGGCAAAAAAGGTCTCTTGACCCCAGCAGTTCTCACCATGTTCAGTGTCAGAGCTTTGTCAATATGTGACACATAGACTGGGAACATTGTCATCTAAGAAAATACATTTAATTTCCCCTCATTTCAGAATACATGAAGCATGTTCACAATAATCTTGGGGCAACAAGGAAAACACAAAATGTGCTGCAACACTCGTGTAAACACACAGCTAGTTTTGATGATAGCAGGCAGCCAGAGGTGAAGGCTGCCGAGGAGCTGGCTGTATAATCTTACCACATGACACACACAGCCAGCTAAATTATTAAACCTGGAGTCTTTTTCCTGCATTTCATCACACCAAGGAGCTGTGGGGGCTGTCCTGAGAGAGACCAGCAGATACAAGCCTTTCAAGAAGGCTAAAGGCTTTTGAGAAAAATAATATACTCTCTTTATTCCTCTTCTCCAGCTTCTTTAAATCACCTTCACTTTGTCACCTGTGGAGCAGACCTGGCTACACAGTGTGAGATGTTTGATTCATGTAAGCTCACATTCATTTGCGCATGGTCTTTTTCCCATTCTACTTCAACCCCAATGATTGCTTGGAAATAGACTACTCCATATTAAGCATCAGACCATTTATCATAGTTATGAAGTACATGTTCACAACTAACCAACAGTGCCAAACAAGTAACACCACTTCACTTTCAAAGCACCCACTTGTCTTTACAAAGTAAACTCATGTTGTACTGGATGGCACAGATGTCAGAGCACACATAAGAGCACTCGAAGTGATGCTGACTAACCCAGGCAGCCTTTTAATGAGGAAATGACACTCCCAGGGTGCGGCTAATTTTCTTAAAACTCACTAATATTCAATAAAAGCCTCTAAACTTCAAGGCAAATATGTTGATAAGCTGCAAAAACTGTTTTAGCCCTGGAGTTTATCCGTACCGATGTAAATAAGGAAGGATTATACTAATTACTCAGACCAGGGGTCCTTAAAGAGCATAATACCCTTCATGTTAAGAAAATAACTTGTGTTAAGTGTTGACACTTATTTAAAACACATACTATATCAAAATAAAGAATAAATTAGCCTTTATTCGTCTCTATTTGTAGCCAAAAAGAAGGTAAACTCGTTCCATGTTTACCCCTTCACCCCATCTTTGCCTGTTCCTTAAGTGAATAGTTAAATAATCAACAAGTTAATTAAAGACACCTGTTACACGTCACTGAAAAGTTAACTGAAGCTGAGTTTACACATGGGATGTATGGAGGCATTTCTCTGTGTCGTGGTCGCACCTGTTGTGTTCTCAGCAGTACCCACCTTGTATGTAGTTTCAGTTAGCTTGTTCACCTCCTCCACGTTTCTCGACATGTTTAAGTCCTCTCGCAACGCCCAATAAAGAAGAAAAATTAATTAAAAACTACACCGACGCAAACCCCCCAAAAAAGCTCCAACAGGGAAAAGTGACCAAAACTACGGACACATGAAATTCCTCATAGCCAGCAGGCGACGGAAAATGCAAACACAGCAACAAAATGTATAAAAACTGAGGAGAAGCAGAGAGAAAAGTCCAGTGGAGGAGGTTGACTGCTGCTGTGGTGAGCACAGGGAAAAGCTGAGCTGTCCAAACTTGTTGTAGGAGGTTAGTTCAGAGAGGGAGGAGGACTGTGGAGGTGGGAAAAGGTGGACAAGCAGACCGGAATACAAGATTCAACCACTTTTCCGGTTGGCTATACTTTCAAATTAAACCTTTTGTTGGTTGTTGTTTCATGGACCTAGACTGTATTGCAACCTTTTCTTTTTTTAAACAATAAATGTGTTGGTTTTCAGTCTATAAATCACAAGTTTTGTGACATTGTGCAAGCAAGTAAAGTGCAACCATTTTAAATATGAATACTACCCTAGCCTAAGTAAAAGCCCTAAATTCGGATTATCACCAAAATTACCTCAAAATATTAAAAGAATAAAAAAATTGTTTTTTAATGTTTCATACACTTTTGAGTAGTTAAATATCTAACCCCAGCATCATACCTTTTACACTGATCATAAAGTATGTTTGTAAAATGTTGATCTTTACAGTAAATACTAGTAACCAAATGATCAAGTAAATGTTTGCAAGCAAAGTAAAAGGTATAATATGTCCCTCTGAAATTAATGGAGTTGAAGTATGAAGTGGCATAAAAGAAAGTACTACCCTAAAAATGCAAAAATGCATAGTGTAAAAGTAGCCTACTTCCTACTATGGTCTACAAGTTAACACTTAATTATTTTTGTTTTTGTTACTTCTTGTTAGTTTTAGGCTTTTATTTTGAAAGCCCTGTTCTCGTCTTGTTCTGTGTGATTTCATGTGGTTTGTCACTTCCTGTAGGCAGGTAGATGAAGTGGACAATGGACTAAATACTAGAGACGGGCGCTCCCTGGAGGCTAATCATCTATAATACAATAAAAACACAAATCACATCATCAGTTTTACGGTACTCCCACTCATCTGCATTTGTCACTAAGGCAAAGTTAGTAGAATTAAGTATTACGTTTTGTATTAACTATGAACACATTTTCTTTGTGTTTCTGAAGAGTTGTCTTTTAATCACTGCATTTGTGTGCTTCAATTAGATTTTCCGTGCAACAGACAACATCTATAGAACATTTAACTATATTAATGCGATATATCGCACACATCGTAAATTGGACCACTTGTTGAGAGCTTTGGATGGAGCCAATTTTTTTTAGTATAACACATGTTTTTTTAATCTGACATTAGAAGTAACAAGTGGGTGCTTCTCCTATAATGCTACTGAGAAAGTTTAATGTTCGACCACTAGATGTCCCTCATGGTCAGCTGATTTTTTTCTCAAGCTCTGAGTTGAGTTTCAATACCTCCGAGACCTATACAACAAACATGTATGAATGACATACAGATACATACATGCATGAATAGAAGCTTTGATTTCTGTTTCAATGTTCAGTGTTTTCTATTTATGTATTTGTTTGCTTTTTTATATTTTGTGACAACCTAACATGATCAATACCAATGCATTCCATCTCTTGTGGGCTTAACACTTTTTAGCAGTATTTGGACGTACAACAAATCAAACAAACCAAAGGCAAATATCACAAGTATCAAATGCCAGTGCAAATATGCAGAGCCTTTGCTTTGTAAATGCCATTTGATGTTAAAACTGTGGAAAGCTCCCTGCAGCCATGGGGATCCACAAAAGGAGCTGAATGTAAAATGAGACTGTGTCCTCAGGCTCTGAACATCACTTTCAGCCCTCAAAATTCTGTAAGGTTCCACATACAACGTAATTAGTCTCCTTTGCCACTATGTGAATGAGACACTATTTTCCTCCGTCTCTTGCTGTTATCTCTTGCATCACGGCCGTCCTGACAACCTCCCACTGAGTTATGTTCCCCTAGGCAGTAATCAATAAGGAATATAACGCTAAATAAAGCAATGCCAGGGTCAATTATAACAAGTCACTGAGATTTCTGAAGGGCTAAAAAGTAACTTTCAAAAACTCTAATGTGCTCAAGGACAGATTTGAGGTTATAATATAATTATTTACATATAAAGTCTCACTCTATGTCAAAGAAAACTATTGGATGTTTGCTACTTACTTGGCACTACAGCAGGTGAACATGTTATCATCCACATTAGATACACTCGGCCTCAACAAGTTGGCAGAAAATATTTTTTACATGAAATATCATATATTTGCTATGAAGAGTGTGCTGTTATGAAATAGACTTAAATAACATCCCGTACTCCACTCATTGCCTCGTTTTACATTATCAGTCAGCCAATCCAACTGCCTGTCAAACTGTCAACTACTATGAAGAAATGGATGTAATAAGCACCAGATAAATGCCAAGAAGAGGAAAATTAAGAAACACGTTGAAGCACAAAATAAAAGCATTGCATATATACATTTTGCTCTGGTTTAAATAAAAGAAATGTAACATAACATGTGCAGAAGTTCAGAATCTGCAGTTCTCTCTGCCAGTCGTGTTCAGGCTCTTTGGGACCTCTCGTTCATTGTCTCTGTTGTGCATGTTCTCTGAAGGACAGCCTCCCATCCAGTATGACGGAATAGCTAAGTGCAGCAAGGCATTTAAAAGACAGCCTGCTTGAGCTGTGCCAGCAAGGCCACCTCCTTTTCAGGCATGACATATTTTTCCAAGCAGTGCTAAACAGAAACTGTGCGGTAGACAATGGAGGCCGCTTAAGAATTTGCTTCTTGCCCCTGAAGATGATGTTGCCGTTTACTACCTAGCAAGCGTAATCAGCATGTCGTTGTTTTTTCTTTTCATCGAATAGGCTGGACATTTGTTTATTACAATCTCTGAATTCTCTTTTGCATTGACGTCATTCATGCTGTTCCAGAAATACTGCAAGGATGGAATAAAACCATGGAAGAGAAAGATACAAAACTCCTCATTAATCTCATCCATTTTGACCATAACCAGTTTGTAAAAAGAGTATTAAATCCTGACGGAGCTGCAAACACTGGAGCTCATTAATTTCACCAAGCAAGATCATAAATGTAGCCTTAATCTTTTGGGCAAACTGAAAGCATAAAGCCAAACAAGAAATTATCATAAAAAACATTGTAGTTTTTTTAACAGCTTGACCAGAGAGCTACAAAGAAACAACAGGGGTAAGACGGTTAGTGGAGGCTGCATGGTGCATTTAGCAGAAAAACAACATATATCCGAGAGCTTAAGTGACACACCAGCCACAAAATACCCATCACACGGGGCTGTCTTCTTGGGCGTCACAGTACTCAGGATACAAATCATCAGAAAACACAAGCCTCTATGCTTTGACAGGCTCATCGTTATTGATACAGAAACTAGGATTTGAGCAGCTTTTCGGGTTTTAATGCACCAAATTATTCCCGGAAACATTTTCCAAGTCGAAGCAGACAAATCGAAAGTCTAAAATAAAACTTGAATAGGTGATGTGCTGGTGCCTGGAGGAAGCTGGAAGTACTTGAGTTAGAGGAAAAACTTTGTATGTGAAAACAGATTTTTAAATGAATAGATTTAAGAGGGTTGAAGCTATTTCACTGTGATTTAAAACGTTATAGTTAAAGGGGCTGCAGACAGACAAAAGATAATTTTGCATTCCTCAATTGTAGAAGCATATTCCATCACTCATTGTTATTCTAAAGTTAAAAGGGCAAACCTTCTGAATGTTTTATTCTTAAGAGTATGAACTGCTGATTTCCTATCTGTTAAGGTGTTGTTCGACATTATATTGAGGAAAGGGGCTGACTCGATGTAAAGCAAGCCTACAAAGAGCAAATAAGAAACAGTTGCAAATCACCAGTCACACTATGGCATTTTATTTTCCAAGCCATGCCCATAAAGGTACTCTTTCAAAGGTGAGCCAGACATTTAATGACATTTAATGACTCATTATTCTCAGCTCTGTGTTCACCTTGTAAATCGGTAACATAAATCAGGAACGTGGAAGTAGTAAGTGGATGGTAGTTTTACTGCACTTCTGAAATGACTTTATCTCAAGATGCATACCGGTAATCATCCAAACAGTTAGCCTCGTACACACACATACACACGCACACATACACACGCACGCACGCACGCACGCACGCACACACACACACACACAGTCAACACGCACGGGGACACAGCAGCAAGTGTTTACTCCTGATGAGATTGTGGTCAGCAGTGTGTGAACATTTAATAACACAGTTGATGTCACGCGCTACATTTGACTGGATCAGCCTTGCCGGGTAAATCTGAAGTCCCCTGCCATATATGTGTCCTCCATGCTTCAGTGGAATGGCAAAACAAACATGAAACCCAGCAGCCATGATCCCTGTATTAAGTGTAGACTTGTTATCCATTAGAGCACTGGTTTTGTGTGGTTTGTAAGAAACCTCTTAACATTGTGACAGTTGTTTTTTAAGACTGTAATCCAAGCAGATCAACCTGTTTTGAGCTAGAAATCTAGATGCAGCGGGCTTCTATGTATATGACTGTAATCAGTAAATGTCACGGAGAAAATGCAATCATTAGGGATGAATAATACTGAACAGCACAAGAGAAGAAAGGCCATGTAGCTGTGATTGATGGAGTTCCTCACCTTTTGTTGACCTGCAGTTCAAGCAACCTTATATGGCTAATTATTGTAATTTTTTTAAATGCCACAGAACATAAATGAACTCCCAGGAGAAACAAGTGGAGAATGAGCCTATGTGTAATACCTGGAGCCTGATGCAGGGCCTGGATTCACATTTACATTTGCACACAGTTGCTATTTTGAAAATCACCTCTATGCCCGGTGGCAGCAGGCATTAATGTGAGTATTGATCCCATAATTGTGTTTATGCACAACTCCTTTGGGAATTCAGACATTTTTGATTACACCAAAGTCACAAATCAAAGCTGCATAAGCTCGTAATGCACCACTTAGACATCTCGCCCACAAAACTTGTCTGAATGAGACAAGAGCTGTCATTTGTTGCTACAAAGCTCTGCGCTGTGGGACCTTGATTCTATACGTTTGAAGGCTCTTTTCACACACGAACACACACACACTCACATACACACTAATTGCTGTCTCTGTCATCATGATGCCTTCCCTAAATACTCAAGGTTTGTATCTTGGTTAATTACACCTGCCTAATCCCTCCGAATCTGCTTTATGACAGAAAATAAAACCTTTGCACCGTTTGTGCAATATCTCCATCTTTCCCTTAGAATCATTGCATCTTACCTCTCTGTAAATACATAACAGGGCGTAGGCGGTTTTTAAAATGTACCTGGGAACATGATATCTTGATTATGCATTATTTACTTCAAATGCTGCACACTTTGCTTCAGTCAAGTAGGGATAAATTAGCCATGTGTCTTGCGGTGTAGACTCTGCTGCGGCAGCCACTGCTCGCCATCATGTCTAATTCATTTTGCAGCAGCATCATCCTGTAAACAGAATGATGATTCAGGATTTAATGACAAAGCATTTTGTACACAGAGGTCAAATGTGTGCTTTTTTTGGCTGTGCATTTTTCTGAGGCTGATTAAACATGTGAAGCTTAGCCTCAAGAGTGTACATATTTACTCAGGCTTTGAACACACTTAAAGGTCACCGGTTAGCTCTGTGGAAATTATGCAATGTGTTCCTACCCCTTTGAGCATCATATCATGGGTCTCTTGTCCATAAGTCCCATGAGAGTGTATGTGAGATGTCACAGAGATGTGATGATTTGCAACTTCTTTTTGGAAAACTGTTTCATAAAAACTGCCTTTTAAGCAACAGATGCACGATCACAAATAAAAGCAGAATTGCCGTCTTAGATGAGCTTTTTAAGAGCCATAAAAGAGCATTAAATTATGTTCATAAACTGCATGTTCGTATTCACATCCAGCGGGATTACACCCGGAGCTGAAGACGTCCATTATTGATGAAAAGGATGGCTTCCCTTGTCTGCAGCCCCATGAGGAATGACTTTTGGAGTGCAAGCCAGCTATCAATTATGCTAAATGTACTGCTGTTAATGCAAAACAACCTTGAAACTCTTGTGCGGCTTTGGCATGAGTCGATTTAAACTTTTGTTGCGATCAATCATGGCCATTGTAAGTCAGGTGAACAATGTTCTCCTTGGCACAAACCAAGTGGCTGCCTGCCTCTAAATCTCCTCCAACTGTGCATATCAAAAGGATTTCACTGCCTCCCTTTCAGGATATTTTACTGCTTGATTATTTAATGGCGTCATCTGCTTTTCACAATGCATCGTTATCTAGAATTGAGTTGCGTAAAATTGAACAAGGCCAATCAAATTATACAATTCTTCTCTTTTGATGTAATTCGTTGACTTGGCTTATGCAATTTATTGCATGATGCCTTGTGTGTAGAAAGCTCTTATTAGCTGTGGCTCAAAGTTTGAGCAAATACAGACTCCAATCATTTCTGAAAATCCCAGATAAACAAGTATCTTATAAAGCTGACACGAAAAGCCCAGACTATTCGATTGATTCTATCACTCAGAAGTTATGCTTTGTTGAAATAGAATGAACACAAATTCATTTATAGACTGACACTTTTCCTCTGTTAAGCAAACAAAGAAACAAAACATCTGCTCAAACTTAACCCAGCATCCTCTCCTCCACTCGGCACGTGGCGTCCTCAGGAGGAACATATGGGTAACGTGATGAAACTAACCTTGGCAACAAGGCTACCGCTGCCTCGCTCTTATCGTATCATAACCATTCCTCTCACAACACTCTCAGACACCCAGATGCTTATTTCTTATGCTCTCAGTAACTCTGTTGATCCCACAACCCCCCCTCAGAGTAAAAAACCTCAAACTATTGTTTTTCTAAAGACCATTCATTGAAACATGCTCGGCCATATTCCTCCATCTGTCTCGTCAACCTGTAGCCTCTTGTCCGTCAACAGGAAAGCAGGATTACGCTTACGCTCAGCCAGTGGGAACAGGAAGTCCATGATCATAAATAGTAAGCAGCTCTATAAATAGAGCCTGCATGGATTAATGTCCACAAATAACTGTTTTTATCATCCCTTTCCTGATGAAAGTCCCATGATCTGCTAATGTCGGAAGCAGCTTTATCACACCAGCAGGAGTGCATGCATGTGTGCCAACATACTTTGTGAGATTTCTAGAGCGAGGGTGGGTTCATTGCTTGTAGGAAATGTTGGCTGGTGGTGATTTCGTTAGCAGCGGTGGAATGATCTAGATAATACACTTATCCACGGCCCCTCTGGGGGAGAGAGTCAACGACATCTGATTAGATTCCACAAAGATAAAAGGATCGTGAAGAGTCACATGTCTGATGTATAATGGGCTGACTTTGAGAGTCTATCCTATGAGTCACCATCAGATAATAAAGTGATGATTTTCTTTGCCTAATCTCCACTCAGGAAGAGCTGATTTGTTTATTATACTTTTTAAAAAAAAAATGTTTTATCTTGTGTAACTGACCTGGATATGAGGTGAGTTTCATTTTCACACCTGTTCAGGCCACATCTTGTTTTTCATTTCCCACCATGAAAACTCACACCTGTTCATTTTTGTGTTGTTGCTGATAGAGCATCGAGGAACATGGCATTGTATTGTACTAAGAAAGTTCCAATGTGAATGATTTAGAATAATGTTTTGTAACATATGCTACAGTGTTTTTTCTAATACTTTAAACAATTGTTTGCCTTTCTTGGAAACCAGCTTATGTGATTCCTTTCCAAGTATTGAATAAAAAGATAGCTTGCACTCTAAATATGAAGCTAGCAGAAGGTTAGCTTAGCTTAGCGCAACGTTTTGGAAACTGGGGGAATCATTTACCCTGTCTGTATCAAAATCAGCCTAGCACCGCTAAATATAACTAATTAGCAACTCCTTTGGTTAATTTGTTCAAAAAACAACATTTCAAAATGAAAATAATTATGGTTTTATTGCATTGCTCCAACTGCAGGACTATCTGATATCGTATAGTGTTATTTCCAGGCGACCAACAGAGACACCAAGAAATTAGCCAAAGGTACAGTCTGCCACATCATCCCCTAAAAAACCCTATGTGGTGAGATATAATGTGTTGAATAGCAAGCTTTTTGTTACCAGAGCCAGGCTAGCTGTTACCCCATCTCCAGTCTTTGTGCTAAGCTAAGCAAAGCTATCCTTCAGCTGGCAGGAGCTAAATGTTTAATCTACAGTGCAGTCATGAAAGTTGTATCAATATTCTAAATCTCCTCCAGAACGCAAATAACCATCTTTCCAAAAATGTATTCCCTGAAGAAAATTGACTTAAATGTACATTAACACAGTTTACAGCAAGTGCATTTTCTACAGGCAAAGATATACATGCACACATCTTTTCCAAAATAAATTGGAGAATGCAATTCACTTTACGGTAAATGTTTCAGGTAAGAAAAGAGGGATGGACACAAGCTATTTTTCAGTAAACGTCTTTATTTGTTCAAGTGTAAAATGCATGTTTTGGAAAAAATAATAGAGCAAATTCACTGATGCACTTTGAGAGACTTGCAGCTGCAGAGCCTTACTTCTTGTGCGAGGCTGTGAGGAATTAGAAGTCCATGCAGGTGTCGGAGAGCATGATTTGAAGAGATTGTGGGAATAGATCTGAGCTCTCTTTCTTGAAAGCAAATTATATATTGCGGTTTCTTTTGTAGAAAATCCCCAGATATTGTTATAAATGTAAATGGTCTCTGTAGGAATACATTATATTATCCTCAGAAATAGATACAAGTGTGTCATTGATTCCTGGGAGCTTCTGATCATGTAAAAGTGTCAGATTTACGCTTTTCTTCTATGCTTTAAGATACTGTGCGTTGCGTAAATATGAATGAACGTCTTCATCTGCCATCCAGAGGCTCTTTAAACTTCGGAGAGGTGGCATTATAAACTGTCATCCAGCAGCTGTTCCCTCTCCTTTGCTGATTCATTTGTTCATCCCCCCTTTCATCTCATCTCTGTCTTCACTCTTTTTAGTCTAATTCCCTCAAAACAACAATTTAGCGGCTCTCATCTGCCTGCTGATCATAAATATGTGGAAAAGGTATGGCAGAGATTTTTAACCTCTCCTGGAGAAAAATGTGCAATGTCTGCCCCCCAAAAGAGTGAATACTGTAATAGTATAAACAATGACATTTCAGAGAACATGTTGTCTTGAATAACCACCAAGTACTTGTATGTCTAATTTAAAAATGGCTTCCAGACAGAAACAGAGAGGGGAACAGAATACAGTTTTGATGCATAACTCTACAAAGGCAGTGATACAGGCTAAAGGGGGTTTGTGGCTCTCACTAATAGTCTGTGACATCCAAGAAAACAGAAGATTTCAAATGCCTTCTGCACATGCTTTTCTTCCATCAGGCTTTAATTACTAAGCAAAAGGACTTCTCCAGTTTAAACTCTGAAACTTGTTTTTCTCAGTCTTTTCCAGCTCCTTCTTTGGGGCTCCATGGGGATTCGGTGTGCGAAACAAAAAGGTGCTGGAAGCAGAATTGCACTTTAATTCTACTCCATTCCCCTCACCCCCTGCAGATCAGTGCTGGTATCCAATGGAAATCAAATTGTGATTTGACTTGAATTATCTGATGTTCACACACTTCACAATCCTTGGGCGATGTTGGGAAAGCCAGATTATCTCCTGGACTGGGAAGAGTGTGTGCAAGTGAAGAAAAGCTTTAACAAAAGTGTTCCAAATAATTATTCACTCTCACTCTTTCCAGTCGTGTGTAATGGATAAACCAACTAGCTGGCACTGAATTAGTAACTTGTTTTTAGTGATGTACCGTTATCATTACTAGCTTCTCATAACCCTCAAGGTTTTCACTAGATTGGAAATCTCTAATCTAATCTACTCTTCAGACCTAATACCAGCAAAGTGTTGCTTTCTATCACACACCCCCATATACGCTGACACACACACAAACACACATGCTTACGATGTTTATCCTGCTGAATCATTCCACTGTCAACGAGACAGATGATATCTGTAACACTCAAAGATGATGCTTTCCAGTTCAATTCCCTTCTCAGTTAGGTTTCATTAGTTTCGTGCAACACCTTCTGATCGATAATTTGTCACGTATGCAACACACCTGGGGGAGAATGGCTGAAATTAAAGCAGGATGTGTGATCTGACAGCAACAATCAGTTTGTTGCAAAACCCCTGTACAGGTTTTTTTTGTAAGGTGTCACAAGCGGACACACATCATCATCTTCCTCTAACACACAGGCTTCTGCTCCTGCATTCACAATATGATGGATGAATAGGATCACGACTCAAGCACAGGCTTTTGTGAAGCTCCATACCTTTCACCAACTTAGCAACAGCAGTAATGGAAGATCCGTGCTCATAAGAGCTGGCTAGTTGTAGCAGAAACGAAAATAAAATATTCTTCACATGTATAATTTTATCCCTTTCTTCTTGCTACTTTTTAAAAGAAAAGATCTGAGAGGAGCAGCATACTATGTAACCCATTGGTTATATATCTGCAGTAGTCTTTTGTTATTCAGCCTTCTGAGACTAATCTAAAACATTGTTACACAAACAAATGTATCTATCATTTATTCAAACGCAAGTTGAAATGTTTTCTTTAATAATTCATTTGTACTTAACATGATGTGAGAACATCGGGATGTGCATTGAACACAATTAAAATGAAAAGTACAGATATGCTAAATGAAAAAAATCACATACATATTTCACATTGTTGTAAATCAGAGGCCTCAGATTGTTGTTCTATTGAAAAAAGTAGGGACCCCTGGTGCGTCACAACCAATGCAATGGCGTAGCATTAACACAAAGCATTGTGGGAAATAAAAAAGGCTCACAGTGTCCTACATTGAAGCAGCTCCTATAATCCCCACAGACACATTTTTTCATTTCCACCTGGACGGCTGCCAGTGCAGAGGATTTCTCTGCTGCTAACAACATCACATTGCCCAGATGAGAGGACGTATCCCTGCATGTGTATTATGACTACTGTAGTTCTTGTTCGATATGTCTACAAAAACCAGACAAACACATCTCTGTGAGAAGACAAGACATATCAGAAATAGTGAGGTTTATTAATTCTCTTCAAAGTTTCCTTACTAAGGAACATCAATGATGAATGACCTTGGCAGGGTCACACTCTTCTCTGACTTCATCACTAATGCAGTATGATGATGTTTTAATCAAACATGCTTCAACTGGTTAAACAGCTGTTCAGCTATTCTGTCACGTTATTAATTAAATGCTTTAATTGCCACACTTCTGAAATTTGTTCACTCTTTTATTGGGTGAAAAAGGACATTCGACCACATGTCAGAAAGTTGCAAAACACAAAAAACGTAATTGCACACGAAGGTGACTTTGAATCAATGATAGCAGACACATTTTTCTTTTGATTGTGTCCTTCATTATCTTCATGACCTGACAAAAAAAGTTAGAATCGTCCACAAGCGAAAAGCACATACGGTTCTAACAAAAAGGCCATTCACATATAAACAGAGAATTTCTATAATGACTTCTTCATTTTTTTACATAATGTGCTGCTAATGGACAAAAATCATGAGCAGAAAAAGCAAGAAAAATACACTTTCTACAGGAAAGACATCTCGAATTTGACATTGAAACATTGTTAACAAAGACACTCAAAAGAGGAACAATCACAACGTGTTGGTGACACATCCAACAAGTGAACCTCACTTTTATAACATTCTGCGCTGTCCAGTTACTGACTGCATCATATTTTTCTAATCTATATTCAACTGCATTTTTTCTAATGTGGATAGAGGCTGTTGCATGGCTTTTGCACTATTATTAACTAAGTGAGGAAAAAAAGTTTATGTTTTTGTCGCCTCTTTAAACTTTTCCTTTTGGGGCTCCAGCACCGCCATTGATATCAATAATTTAGTGACAAACGGCATTGAAACAAATGTCAACCACAACATTAAGGATTAACATAAAAAGCATCAATTCTATCCACTAAGCGGTGCTAAAATCCATTGATTTCCTACATTCTTTAAAAATAAACGTCATTAAAACTAGTCTTTTTGTTCAGTGAGAGGCAATTAAGACATTTATAATGCCCACGGTGCTGCTCTTTTTCAACGTTTTCTTTATGTGTAGATTTTATTGATTATGACGCACTTAGCTTTGAGGAACACAAGCAGACCAGTAGCTGCTCACCGTCATACATATTCAGCACAGATAATTACTACCCAGATGAGGAATAAAGGATTGTCCTTGAAGGTCAAGCCCCTGCCCTCGCTGGCCTCGGCAGGCTTCCACAGCTCTGTCGATACGCCAGTCCCGGGCAGCTGTCCGACATCGCTATTAACCTGAGCAGAGCCAGCCCATAAAGCTGTTTGGGATATGGCAGCTGCTCAAGGGGCAGAGAGGTATTAAGCATAGATTTACAAGAATGAAAATGTCCTCCCTCCCTCATAATCTCTGGTCTTTTTACACGCAAGACAAGCCATACGCACATGGACATACACACACACACACACACTCTTACGTAATGCTATCAGCGCGGTGCATTGGCTGGTTTGGACGCACCATACACACACTGTGTATTGACAGAAAGCATGCACTGTCACTCCTTCACTGACTTATTTTCATTGCTGGGGCTCATGCATAATATTTAGACATTCTGCCATGGTTCAAAGTAATCATCAGCGAGTTGGTCTTGTTCACTTTGAACTCTGGAGCATCCATCTCATTTCACTACGCTTTCTGGTTCTGGTCCCTCATCAAACAGCCAGGAAGCTCACAGCGTGTAGTACTCTACCATGTAACTCAGGAATAATGTTCCACAGCACATCAAAGCCTGAGCTCACATTCACCACAAACACAGTGCAGCATTGTCGGTATAAGGAATGCAACCAAAAAGAGCTGTTTTCAAATAAAAGCTGAGCTACTGAAGAGAAAGCAGAGAATGATAGTAGGTCATATCATTACAGTAGTCTGATGCAACAGCATGTCTTCTTCAGATGAGCAAAATAATTTGAAGCCTCCTGTAATATCCCCAGGGTTCAAATTGAATGGACACTTCAACAGGTGGGTCCCAAAGGTCTTTGAGAGTGTGCAGTCGCACAATAAAACTTTGTAAAAATGTTGCACTGGTGCCCTTCTCTTTGGGATTTGACTGAATGAACAAACAGTCAGAATACTTAGCTTTTTTCAATCCCAGCGGCGATGCTAATTTCCCTTACATCCGATCCTCTAGGAATCAGAAGCACGGTCTTCACAGATTTCCAGAGCAGCTTTACTCCCACCACCAAACACTTCCACATTAGCGTCAACCCAGGGAACCACGTTGCCCGGCATGTACGCAGAGCAGTTGGCTAGACCCACGATGTCCATGGGCCGCAGAACTCGGTCCCACATGTTGAACTGGCTCAGCTCACCCACAAAGGCCTGGGTGGCGTCAAAACGGCCTCCAACTATGTCCTTCATGGAGAAACAGGAGATGAAAGTTTGTCAGTTAACTTCTGAGGGAAATGTAAACAGACTTTCATTAAAATGAATCAATTCTGTTTGATTTCTGTCAAACTGCCAAACAACTCTGAGTATTTCTGGCGGGCCGCCAATGTAAAACATCCAAGTGCATCTCCACTGCTGTGCAACATGCCACTATCTAACCTTGCGTGTATGACACTTACAAACTATGGCTCTCTGAGGATATTACTCATACATCAATGTACATTTCTTAAGTACACACATCCTGTCATGGAGCTATCCGCTAATATAACCCGCTAACGCATGCAGCTCCCAAGGGCTTAAAGGTGCAGTTTAGAGAAAGATGAATGAGGTAATACTGAAAGTGGCACGATAGCGTGAGAAGAGCCTCCCTGCTTTCTCTCCCCGGCTCCCTGCGCTGCGCCTCCGGCTCTTAACTCAGGGGAGAATACACCCAGGGATCTTAATGACGCAAGGAAAACACACACACACACACACACCGATACACAGACGCCCATGCATGTGCACACACCAATTCTTTTCAACCTAAGCTTCTCTACTGCTCTCACCTGCTCCTGGCCCAGGATGATCACCCCCCCAGGTTTAATTGGGTGCCAGGGGGCCAGGTTGTCCCCAGTGCCTAGACGCTCGCCGTCCTGATAAGCCTCCCAGAATCCATCTCTGGTAGTCCAGGTGATGCAGATGTGGTGCCAGCGGCCGTCGCTCACAGACAGAGGGAGCTGGGCCACCTGGATAGGAGTTTAGGGTGAAGGGGCATGAGAAGAGGCAAGAGAGATTTGAGATTAATTGCAGCACGTTGGAAACAAGGACACCAATTAGGAGGCTAAGGGCTTCAAAGAGAGAGCCCAGTGCAGAGAATTCTCCAGATGAGTCGGGCGACATAGAACATTTAGATTACCCAGGTGACATCAAGGGATAGAGCACCCTTCAAAGCAGTCGGGTAGCTAACAGCAAAACCGTGTCCTCTTATGCTTTTGCGCTTTCAGATCAAAGAAAAAACAACTGGTTGTTTTACCAACCAATGACATCATAGTCCTCAGAGGATACAACTCAACACATGAGATTTTGAGTGTGTAACTCATTAGACATCATTTTATGAGCCTACAAAATGACTACACACTCAGACACATATAAACCTGAGAGGATGGGAAGAGACACTGAAAAATACAATTATATTCACTTTCAATCAAATGACCTGATTAAGGATGCCAGGTGGTATTTTAACACCGCAAGGACTACAGGGAACACACAGTATTATTATAGAGTCTGTCAGCGTATGAATAGTCTGAGCACATCTTTGATTTTTGATTTTAAAATGAAAATAAAGTCGTTGAATATTCTGCAGCACCTTAAATATGACAGCTTTGATGCTTTGTACACAACGAGTTTAAAAGTAACACACCATGAATGAATGACTCACTCATCTTCATTTAATTGCCACATTTTCAGAAAGAGACATGTTACTGTTTCATTTTAGGATTTTTTATTTTACCTACAGGGCTTTTTTTGTATTAGAATGAGACTTCTTTACTAGTCATGGCAGGAAAAAGCACAAGTGTATTTCTGTTCTGTGTGCAAACATGAATAACACCAGAGCCCTGGAACTGATACCTGATATAAATGCAAGTGTTAGTATGTGTGTTTCTCCTGCGGGAAAATGTCAAAAATATCTACTGTGAGAAAGGCCATGGTGTATTTTACTTTTGGTTCAAAGGACAGTCTATTCTTCAGCTCCAAAAGGCTGTAGATAAGGTTCTGCAGAGGAGTCTCAAATGTTTTTCGAAGGTCATCCGTATCTTCGACAAACCAAGAGTGTAAAAGTTGAGTTAAAAAATAAATCATGTGCCTGGTTTTAAAGAAATCACGTTGACTATGAGAAGTTTGAAAGGTATTTGGAATATTCTGGAATAACCCACGAAAACCTGTAAAGAATTGCTTGAGGTTTTACTGACATTTTTAAAACCATCCTGCAGATAAGAGATTTATAGGCATCAGATGATTACTCGTGAACACTTGCCAAGATAATTTGGTTTTAATGTCGTACAAGACTAGTTGAATCCATTACAGATTAAGCTCCTGGCAGGCACATCGAATTGGAAAATGAAGAAGCCTTAAGCATGCTCCACTTAGCTAAAGCATGAGAAATCGACAGTATTCCTGAACAATGACACTCCTGATGAAGATGTTACTTTATAATAATAATAAAGACTCCCACTCTCCATGAGCACCCAGAAAATACTAAATTTAAACAACGCTGCACTTTTTTAATCCTGTCGATGCAGCTTTCTGCTTCGCTCTGCAGCTGAATGAACGGGATAAACAATGTGTCCCAGTGGACCCTGTTATCTCTGTGAACAACTTTAACACATGGATGTGCTTCTAGACATACGGCAGTCATATTCACTAGTTTTGTCTTCTACATCTTGCTCTCTTTGTGCATTATACTTTCCTTTTTCCTGGCATCTTCTCATCTCTCACTCTTTCCCCAGCAGTGTCGCCTTCAATGCTCTGCAGAATTTCTATCTCCTACCCTCTTTCCCACTCTCATACTCTCATCACTTTCTCCCACCATCCTTCTCTCATCTGTCTGACATGAACACATGTATAATGCATGGTGAAGGGAAAGCTGTGTGAAGACCTGCCTGTGCCAATAACGCCCAACGAAAACAAGACAGTGGGTGAACAAAAAAAAATCCTCTCCAGTGCGGGAACATTTTTTTCAAAAAAAAAAGAATCCAACATTACACACTGCAAAAGCAACCGTTCCAGCAGGAAAATCTATTATTACAGCATTAACATAACAGTTACAATGATTTTCTTGTTAAGACTAAACCCCATCAAATATTCATGTATGATTCTCACACTTCTGTTGATCTAATTAAAATCCCTTAAATTGAGTGAAGTTTTACAGAATATAACTCCTTTAATAAATCACTGTTATTCTTGGTGTGGAATGTGGGTCAATGATATAAAATGTTTATAAGGTGCAAAATTAAATATTCAGAGATGGTCAGTTAATCTCCCCTCAGCTGCATCATGGTTGTTATAAAATGTGCATACAGTCCATTTGTTTTGCACCACAGAGCAGAGCAGCGTGAGCATATTCATGGCGTCTTTGCATTTAATTAGCACCGCCGCTGATCTACTTTTACAACCATAATTAAAGCTAGCAGTGCTGCCAGGCGAGTAATGAATGATTCTGAGCTGCTGAATACGTCTTCCCTCTTCAGAGAATCAGGGCAGAGTGAGCGTTGCTAACCTCTGTCAACAAATAATTAAAGAACACTGTTCACCAGTTTCTTGCTGGGGACCTACCTTATCATTTACCAGTAGCTCGATGGGGTTGTTCCCCCACTCGATGAGGACGATCTCGTTGGCCTGGCCTGGCACGCCGTAGGAGAACGGGGTTCCTATGCCGGGGCTGGCGCTGGACTTGAGCCACATGCACACGGTGAAGGCGTACATCTCCGGGAGGCTCTTCTTAATGCGTCCATACAGGTAGTTTGTGCGAAGAGGGAGGGACACCTTAAAATCCTCAGGTGACTTGAAGGCATTATTACCTGTTGATGGACAAGGATGGCATATTAGTTTATGACCTGATCAATCTAAAAAATACTTTTTTGATATTCATGCTAAGAAACAGGAAGTGTCTATGGATAGTGACAGTTGACCTGGTTTAAAGGTGTAACTTCAGCTACAGTCAAGCGGCATTGGTGATATTAAAATGTAATTCAACAAAGAGAAGATTAATTAAGCTTTTGGTTCTCATTCATAACACTCCGTTCGATGTCTCACTATGGGATGCGCCTCATCCGCGGAGCAAAAAAGCATCAATCTCATTACGCCAATCCTGATTGGCAGGTGATCTTGACTTCAGCGTCAGGGAATCCACCCCTTATAAGTAGTTTGCGCTACGCCGCATGCGTCATTCAAACACGTCTTCTCGCTTCAGAGCACATCTCTATATTGGTAGCCGGGCTAGCTCATACAGTCCACAGACGGAACCAAGCTAACCAAGCTAACTTCGGTCGACGGGCGCTCGCCGGCTACTTTTATATATCCTTCTGCAAGAAGACTGTCGGTACTAACACACCAGTTAGTACCACATTCGACCTCACCTTTTTTCTTTTCTCCAGAAATCGAAAGGTAAGGTTTTGACTTCAAGCTAGCAGCACACCACGTTGCTAGCTTGTCTCCCTCGCTATCGACACCACGACGGCGAGGACTTTTTTCTTCTCTTCTCACACCAGAGAAGAAAGGGATTAAACGACTATTAACATACCAGTTAATACTCTTTGGAAATAAATCTACACCGTCGCTTTTCTCCGGATTAAGGACGGGTTGGAAGATTTTTTCCTCGGCAACTTTCCTGTTGAGAGCGGGCCCTCTCCACGCCGTCACCACGGCGGGCAAGATGGACGCCTCTCTCCCTCACACCAGAGGAGTCAGGACCTCGGTTGCTCGGCTCTGCGACTGCGGGTTGAAAATGTCAGGTACAGACACACACCAGGTCTGCTCGTCCTGCCTCGGGCTGGAACACGCCTAGGAGGCTATTGACAACCCCAGCTCGTGCGGACATTGCTCCCGCTTCGCCCGAAAGAGCCTCCGCTAACGGCTAGCGCACCAAGCTACCTTGTCGAGAATGGACCTCCTCATGTACACTGATGCGCCGGATGGCTATCAGGACACGAGGGCGCCCACTGCTAAGATTGAACCCCCCACTGTGTCGGTCTGGGGCTCATCTACAGCGGCAGCTGCGAAACCAGAGTCCCGCCCTGTTTCAGGCTGGAACTCGGTAGCGGCTAGAGACGTGAGATTGGGACCCCACGCTACACCAAGCTGGGGCTCCCAGCTAGACCTCACCATGGCCGCGCTCGCGGATGATGTGCTGGAGTCGGAATGCATGGAGAACGAAGAGGTTCCTCTGAGTTCCTACTCTCTGACTCGGATGTGCAGGAAGAGGACATCTTCACGTCATCAGCTCACGCTGCAATGCCAGGAGCGATGGCTGCTCCCCCGGGCGATAGCATACCAGCTGCGCCCTGTCTGGGTATGGACCTGCAGGCCGTGTGTCGACGTGCCGCGTCCAGGCTAGACATTCCATGGCCTGAAATGGCCAAGGAGACCTCTAGGTCCCGCTACGAGGGGAAAACTGTGCCCCAAGCAGCGAGGAAAAAGAGGCAACTCCTTCCATTCTTCCCAGAGATGCTGGACGAGGTATCGGTCTCCTGGAGAGACCGTCCCTTCAGCAATAAGGCCCCAATCCAGAGTGCCTCCTCCCTGGACTGTGACGGAATGGAGAGGCTCGGCCTGCTCCGCATACCGCCCATGGAACCGCTGGTGGCAGCTCACCTCCAACCGAGGCTGGCTCCGACACCGAGCAGGAACCCCACGCTACCGGTGAAGGCAGACCGATTGCAGTCCGCGTTGGCTGATCGGGCCTACAAGGCCGCAGCGCTGTCCGCCAGGGCGTGCTCGTGCACGTTTGGCTTCCGGTCCCCCTGTGCACGTTCCCACCCCTGGCTCTGATAACCCCAACTCTGGCCGGAGTAAGGGAACAGCACCACGCATTGATCCTGATAGTTCCGCACTGGCCTGCAATGTACTGGCTGGCGGAGATTTATCCGTTGCTGTGCGGTCAGCCGTGACAGCTCCCCCTACGCAGGGACATTCTGTCTGAGGCGGGGGGGACAATTTTTCACCCACACCCGGAGTGTCTCGTCCTGTGGACCTGGCCCGTGAGTGGTATAATCTGAATACAGTGGGTCTCCCACAGAAGGTGATGAACACTATTCAGAATGCGAGAGCTTCCTCCACTAGGTCTCTTTATGACTGAAAGTGGAGGGTGTTTGAGGAATGATGTCTTGGGAAGGACACACCTCTTTTTCAATGCCCTGGCGGAGTGATTTTATCATTTCCAAAGGACTTAATTGAAAACACAAGGTCTCCTGGTTACTGCCGACCTTATGGGACTTGACAGTGGTTTTAGATGGGCTCGCTCGTACCCCATTTGAACCTCTGGAAGACGCTGTCATGAAGCACTTGTCACTGAAGACAGATTCAGTGAGGGTTACTGGCCCTGACATCCGCCAAGCGTGTCAGTAACATTCATGCGCTAATCTGTACATCCTTCATGCACTTAGTTCGCCCCAGGGAAAACTAGAGTTTTGCTGATGCCCAACCCTGCCTTTATCCTGAGCTGATTGGTTCAGGTGCCCCAATTGACATTGAGGCATTTCCTTCGCCGCTGTGTCCCTCCGGGGAACAGCAGCCGAGTTTGCTATGTCCAGTCCGTGCTTTACGCACTTATATTGATGGATCAAAAGAGTTTCGTCGTAATGACCAACTCTTTGTGTCCTGGGCTAACCCTCAGAAGGGCAAGCCTGTTACTAAGCAACGGCTCTCTCACTGGATTGTGGAGGCCATTGCTTTGGCTTACACGAGTCAGGGTCTGCAGGCACCTTCGGGTTTGCGTGCTCATTCGACTCGTGGTCTGGCTACATCCTGGGCTTTGTTCAAGGGCATCTCCATCCAAGACATTTGTGCAGCGGCGAGCTGGTCCTCGCCGCTCACTTTTGTCCGCTTTGACAGGCTAGACGTCTCTGCTCCCAGTGTGGCCCGAGCAGTGCTGGGCACCCTGCTGAGTCAGAGCTCTACCTGTTCAGTTCTGGTTGGTTTGGTGATTTTCGAGATAAGCTCGTCTGGCAATACGTGAGCTACAATATCCCATAGTGAGACATCGAACGGAATGTTATGAATGAGAACTATAGGTTACTTGCGTAACCCCAGTTCTCAGAGTAACATGAAGTGAGATGTCTCACCAGACGGCCCTCCTTGCTATGGTGAAGCGAGAAGAGGTGCTTATTTTTTAATGACGCATGCGGCGTAGCACAAGCTACTTATAGGGGGGGATTCCCTGACGCTGATGTCAAGATCACCTGCCAATCAGGATTGGCGTAATGAGATTGATGCTTCTGTTTGCTCCGCGGATGAGGCGCATCCCATAGTGAGACATCTCACTTCATGTTACTCTGAGAACTGGGGTTACGCAAGTAACCTATAGTTCCCAACTGCTTTAGTGGTTTTTTGGAGGTAATATTTATTATTATGGCAAAATAACAGCATGTATGATAAACATTCAAATGAACATAACAGAAACTTTGCAAATGTAACTTTGCTTTAGATGTCAGAAATATTGATAAAGTAATTTGGCCTTTTTCATGTCTTTTGAAGTATTTACATGAAAAACTGCAGTAATATATTGATGTTGCATGTATAAGCATTTCTGATTAAAGCTGACGCCTAGAAGTTCACATGTAGTTCATATATTTTCTTGGAAATAAACCCATTGGGAGATCAAATAAATCAATGATGTGGAAGAGGATCACATGTAGGAAGCATATTAGCAAAGAACATATCAAAGTAAAAACGTTGGAGAGCTGCTTACAACATGAGTAAGACAACAGGTTTTTTTTTAGCTGTGGGATAGTATAGACAAGTTTACGCGCCAAAACACGGGTAGCGCCATGACACTACACAAATGCACTTCATTTCCGCCGGAAGTCTTTTGCACAGCGTCTGTCGGTGTAAACCGATGTAAACAGTCAGACGGGCACTTGTGTAAACACAGCGATTTCGATGCTAACAGTGATGCTAGCTTGGGAACACGATTCTACTTCTTTGACTGGAGATGGCGTTACTCTCCCCCACCCGAATTCAGTGCAAAACTGGGAGGATAACATGACGACGTGGCCCAGCATAAAACCAAAATAAACTGCCTTATTTAGGTCATGCCCACAGGAGCCAACAGTTGTCTGTTGTTTACATAATGCACAATTTACATGATCTCTTTATGCTGTGCAATATATCATATGTGCCTGTACTGTTTGAGTGAAAATAAAGTTTGATGTAATTTAATTTCATTATTGCACTGTTATTGCATTATTGCATTTCATATGTTCCTTAGAGTGCTACAATTTCTTTTAACACAGTTCATCATTCATATTAAGCTCATACTGTACATAAATAACACTGAATTAATTAATTGTTGAGAGGAAACTAAAGAAATGGCTTCAACAAGAAAGATCACATGTTTAATCCTAACAGGTATTACAAATTAAAATATAAAAGCAGCCCACACAATTACATCACTATGAAAATATTCATATATAATATTAAAAAATACAATGCATGCAGTATTTGTTGTGTTTATCTGTATTTAATGAACAACATGGCTGGGTGCTGGGTGCTGGTTTGTGGTCGTAGCACTCTCTATCTAACCACTCGTTCAGGTGCTTTCTCGAGTGATTGCAACCAACTACCGCACACGTAGTTCCCGAACCACTTTTCTTCATGTTGTAATTGTTATATCCTCTTTGTCTCTGCGATATCAGTGCTTTGTCGGCACAACGGAGCTAGCTAGCAAAACAAACCCAGTCCGCCAAAACGGAAGTGCATTGCATCGAAGGGAGGAGTTCAGGATGTAGAGCGGAAACGGCTCAATAACTTGTGTATATGTAGGAAATTGTACTAACTGGCCAAAAAAACAATAGTCCCATGACACAGCCAAGGGTCTACAGCAGTGCTAACGGCTCTGTGAGGCTCTGTGTGTCTGAAACAGTGCTTTCAGCTAAATGCTAACTTCAGCATGCTAGCTTGGTCATTATAATAATACAAATAATAGCATGTTGATGATTAGCATGTATAACGTTTATCATGTTTAACATCTTAGTTGAGTGTTTAACCATGCTAACATTTAGTAATGAGCCGTAAACACAATGTGCAGCTGAGAATGATGGGAATGTCTTAGTTTTGCAGGTAGCCTATTTAGTTATAAACCAAAGTAATAAACAGATTAGATCTAGACCTGATGATAACATCCGAGGAAAGTTCAGGGTATAAAAGTAATAATAGTTCCTCATCTATGAACGTCCGTACAAAATGTCCTGTTAATCCATAAAACAATGGAGATATTTCAATATAAAAAAGTCAACCTCATGGTGGTTTTACAGAAAAGACAAGAGATCACCAAAGTTATCAGGATAAATCCTCTAGGGACTGAATATCTGTGGCTAATGTCACAGCAATCCTTTCAAAAGTTGTGAAGATACTTCTGCCTGGACTGAAATGGTAGATGAATGATAGACAGACTTTGCCATCCCAGGAGCCCAGCCGACTGCTCGCAAGCTAAAAATACAAAACCTTCTATTATTACTCGACAGACTTCCATGTGTGTGCCTTAGTTTGGTTATATACTTGGTCAGCTGTGGCCAAATACATCTCAGCTTATAAATCTGCAGCTGTTGGACAGTATAAGAAAGATTAAAAGAGTTCAAATGTTCAAAAAGTCCCTGAAAAAAATTAATGAAAAATAATTGGAATAAACATGGCTGATCATTTGTGATAAGAAAAATAGATAGACAGATCTACATATCGCACAAATAAGAAAACCAGTGAAACCATTAGGCTACAAATTACACCACCCCACACATCCTAGCATTAGGTTATTGAAAAACCCCTACTACATTATTTAAATGTCTTATGGTAGTAGGCCCAGATGAGTTTAGTAATATGGTTTAGATTACATTGGGGTACTCTATATCGTCTACAAGAGGATATAAGCTCATACTCTGCAAGGAGACTTTGGGATTGATCCTATATTACTTTCTGTGCTTGCCTGAGAACAGACTGCTCATATATTGACTGAAGGGACTGGCTTATATTTCTACACCATGAACATACCACGCTGACATTCCATATCTGAAATGCCCTCAATACAGCCTGGTAGAATAAGAACAATCCTCTGATCCACCACATACACCCTGACTCTGTGTAAGAATCATAGTCTCTGATTAAAATAAGGACACAAACTTTCAACACAGTCCTTCCAGCTAAATTGTGCAAGTGAACGCCAAGATACTTCCAGAGCGGACCTGACCCCAACCGACTTATGAAGTTTTTCTCACATTACAAATGAGATGAATAGCCTCAGACCATTGTACACAGCTTTATTTGTCAGTACAATAGGCTAAAGGATTTAAATCTGTGTGCTGGAGGCTGAAGATAGCAGTTTTATCTGAGAATTTTAAAATGTGGTTCTTGGGTTGCAGTTGTACATCTTTCCTGTATAGAGTTAGAGAAAACATGGCTTAGCTGACACAACACTGCGGGCCACCTGTGCTCACTGACCTGGTTTCTTAAAAGTGTCGTTGACCCTGACATGCTGCTGCATTTGATTGGTCAAAATGGAAAAGTACCATTTAATCATTTGAGGATGGACACACATCTGTTGCAGTTAAGGATTAGCAGTGGAGGCTGAAGCATATTATAGTACAAGCAGAGCGAAGTTCAACAAATAAAAGGTTTGTGTAGGCCGCTGAAGTGCTATATAGTCAAATGTTGATAGCATATTCTGTGATAGATCCAGTACATTGACCTCTGCTTCACAGACACCAACACATGTTCAAAGCATTTCTTCAAAATCAAAGTCAGCACCACTGGTCTGTTATCATTACTCTCAGTTGGACTACAGCTATTGAACTTGGAATAATATATGGATTTTCTTTCCAAAGGGCTGGTATACTGAGTCCATTGACTGCTGGACAACAGGGCTCCATGCTGGGGTTTCCTCTTTTACAGAGGTCTTTATAGAAAAGTGCAATGTGTATACTGTATATGACCAGATTTTAAGTCGATCAGCATTTACTAATTCCTTTAAAAAGAACATCACGTTGTCAAGGCCAGTAGGAAAGGTTAAGCCACACACAAAAACATTGACATTGGCTGTTGGATTTGTGTCATGGTGGTGTTGGATAATATAGACGTGACCTCATTCTGATGCATCTGTCCATGATATAGTGCGTCACTGTACTTATACATATAAACATGTAAGAGGTCCATTGTCATTAGAGGACAAGCACTTTACTTTTCTGTCTACATGACAACACAATCTTCACCCTGTAAGGAGTTTTACAAAAGGTACATTTTCAGTGACCTAAAACATTGTGTGGGTGTGGACGAAAGGCCAAATCGCATGAAAAAAAAACAATGTACGTGTAGACTAGGTCTTACATTAAATGGCCCCAGCAGTGTTTGTTGCTTTAGGGCAAGTAATACACATTGCACAGGATTGCCATCTCGGACTGTGGATTTATTTTTGCATACATTTCCATACGTGGCTGAATCGTTTGTCAACCAACCTCCGGAAGCTCACATCCGAAGCTTACATGGTCTCCAGCTAATTTTTACATTCCAATTGAGTCTAGGTAGACAACCAGAGTATGTACTTCATTGTATGGTAAACTTCAGTGGAAAATGTCTCAGATTTCTAACAAAAACAAGAAAACACCACCACAAAGCCTCAAACTTAACAGTAGAAATGAATCAACACTTCTCTGGCACCTTCTTGACATAAATTGAAGTTAATAAGGCTCACAAAGGTATTTATTGCAGCGTTATTGTATTGAGTCATTATGTTCTACAGGTGGGTTTGCTGTGGGGCTATTGTGCTCACCTCCTTTAAATTTGTGATTAAATCTGGTTAAAACTTGTATCCTCTGCCACTGAATGAATGGACTGAGTCTCACGGGACATGGGCCTACAGGAAATGTCCATGTATCTTTTTAAATAATTTTCCTTTTGGCATAGATGGTTTGTGTTCTTCTGACATCTTCCATCAAAGTGACACCCTGGAATGTGGACATGTCTCCAATATTTCTAAACCTAATTAACCATTCACTGTTGATTTCCAAGCCTTATTTTTACAAGACTAGAAGCTGCTCCGAGAATGCCTCTGAGAAAAAAAAACTTGTGTTGTGAGGTTTTCACTATAGCATCATCAGAAATGTGCAAAGGGATTGACTAATTAGTGCTAAATCTGGCAGACAAAAAAAAGGAAATCTGGCCAACAACTTGCAGCACCCATTGTACTACTTACTTTTCTCCAGCTCGGTGATCCTCTCCATGAGGGAATTGAGAGCGCTCTCGGTGCGTTGGCGGTGGGCCGCTGTTTCATTGTAGAGCTGGCTCTTCTCCTCCTCCAGATCAGCCACCTTCCGGAGGAGCTGGGTCTCCAGCGCCCCCAGGCGCTGCCGAAGCAACTCCCGCAGCTCCAGTGGCAGCGGAGTCAGGGCAGAGACACTTCCAGCTGACACATTAGTGCTGGGAAGACGCAAACTCTGCTGCTGGGAGTGCGAAGGAATGAAGGACACAACAGCAGATAGGAGAAATGAAGGATGGATGGATGCATATAGATAGATAGATAGATAGGTAGGTAGGTAGGTAGGTAGGTAGGTAGGTAGGTAGGTAGGTAGGTAGGTAGGTAGGTAGGTAGGTAGGTAGGTAGGTAGGTAGGTAGGTAGGTAGATAGATAGATAGATAGATAGATAGATAGATAGACAGACAGACAGACAGACAGACAGACAGACAGACAGATAGTGTGTGAACAATGAAACAGACAGTTAATCCAGTTAATCTTTTGCCCTCCAACAAGCATTCAGTCTCCAAAGGGATTTACATTTGCAAAAGATTTGATCTACCAGATATCATTTCATTACTATTGTTTTGGATAAAGTCATATCAAAATGAAGACAGCGTGTCCCAACGGTGAACTTTGATTGGTGACCTGCCAAACACCCATCTCTGAGCCGGGTATTAAAAGGTAGGCGCTATGTGTGACGTCACCTAGAGTTCACACCAGGCGTGTTCGCATGCAAGTTATTAAAATAAAAGGGAGACCACAGCCCACGATTATGAGAAGAGCTATTAACATGCAGCAAAAAAACTCTCAAGATGATCGTTTCTGATGCTTGATTTGATGTCACCCAGCTGCTGGGGATTATACACACGTTTTAACCCATTTACAAAGTTTGATTGATATTTCCGGACATAATGGAACTATCTGAATAGCTCAAATGATTTAAACCCTGTAAATCTGGTGCCGGGGGCTGAAGCAAGCATGGACTGAATGCAATTGTTGAAATATGTAGATGGCTTTGATTGGAGAGAGAGGTCTTGCTCCAGGGAGCCATATGCTTTCAGCACCACCAGCCTTGCAATAACCATTATGTTAAGCAGATGCAGATCAATAGATATGCGATTAAAATGCCATATTATGTCTCCTCACAGTTGCAGTATATCCTTGATTTGATCCGAGCATTAAGGCTTCCAATCAAGGAGAAAGGGATAGGGGGGATAAGAGATAGATGGATCGGCAATGCAGCATATTGTGTATAGACATCAGCTTGAATTTAAATAAATAGCATTGTGTTAGATAATGAGAAATTCACTATGTTTTTTAACTTGACATAACAGATAAAGCCATGGCTTACACAAACCTTCTGCTGTATGAGAAGCATTTCAATAGGTGACCTCAATATCGTTTGTGATCTCTGAGCCTTGTGGAATGAATACATTCAGCACAAGTGAGGTCTGAATGAATGCAAAACATAATGGATATAAAGCTCTCAGGCCTATATGAAGGACTAAACCACTAAGTATTGGATGCAGGTGAAATCAGTAGGAATTAATTAAAACAGCTGTATGAATAATTAGACATATGACTGCAAATAAAACATTATGTAGCACACACACAGGGGTCATCAATTATTCAAGGTTGCGTTGAAAATCCTTGCAATACATGCATGATTACACCTTTGACACGATGTGTTTGTTGCTCATATCATATTGGTTAATATTTTGCAGTGGGTCTTGCAATTAGTATGATGTTCCAATGATAAAAACGCATTTGTGTGACATGCGTATTGTGTGACCCTTTGATCTCACTATGCCCCCTGGAAGTCGTGTGAGACGTGTAGTGTTTTATCAATAAGGCACCGTGGAAGGGCTGAAATATATTACATTTCTGATATAATGCAGTCATCTTTGTTGGGTATTCATTCAATTGATAATGATGTTCGTTTCGGGGGAAACGGAACAAACTGGCGCGTAAACGTGGCTGTCTGTGCCATCTTACCTCCAAGTTCTCCAGCCGACCCTTCAGACTCTGCATGGTCTTGCCCAGTTGGTCTATGCTCTCAACGGGGTCCCGGGGCAGGTCCCCCATCGTGTTCTTGCCGTACTCCTTCCGCCTGGAGCCCTGACCCCGGGACCTGCCGGGTGGAGACTCGTCGGCTGACGCCTCGCAGCGCGCCAGCTTGGAGTTCAGCTCCTTGATGGTCCCTTGCTGGATCACGAGGGTCTCCTTCTGCTGCAGGATGGTCTCCCGCAGCACAATGATCGTGTTCCGCAGCTCGTCCTCCCCCGGGCTGCTGCTCTGCAGGCGGTTCCCAGAGGGATCATACCCGCAGCCCGGCTCCGCGCCCGGGGGAATGGCGTTGCAAACGAAGCGGCTACCTGTAGCACCCTGGCTCCGCACCGTGCGTCCGCTGACCAGGTACAACAGTCCAACTACGAAAGTCAGCATTCCGACTAGAAAGGCAAATTCCACGTATTAAATGAAAACAAGGCTCCTTAATTTCAATTACGTTTGAAGTCTCCGGTTAAATAATAAACGTCTTTCAAAACTATAACTTAAGTGGCTAAGGACTTTTTTCTAACCTTCCAAAGTGCGATATTAAATCCCAGTTTATAATGAAACCAAGGAGAAAAATCTAAATCCGCAGTGAAAGATCATAAAATCATACATCCACTAACCACATGGTCGCTTCTGCTTTAAAAATATACCCCAAACAATCTGAATTCTTACTTTCAGCCGGTGGAAACTCGGGTATCAGGATTTGACAGCTTCTTGAAAAAAGTTGTATTGATTTGATATCTTGCTAAAAAAAAAAAAGAAGAAGAAAGAATCCACAGAAGATCGCAGAGAAGTGATTTTAGCCTGTCTTGCCTCTCCGGTTGGTTGGGTTGTCAGTGAGTGCTGAAAAGACAGCGACGCTGCTCAACCAGATTATTATGGGGAGGTGCGCACTGGCGCTTCCGCTCATCATCTGTGCGCTCCGGTTACTCAGCTGCAGGTACGTCATCACTGAAGCCCGGCGGATACAAGTCACTCTGAGGGCCGGACTCATTGACTCTTTATGACCTGTTCAAAAGTGCTAAAGCGTAAAGATGTCAAAACGAAACAAGACTTATTCTCCAAAAGTGATGTAGTTGTTGCCTCTTTTTTCGATAGCAGTCTCTTAAACACTGTACATGTTTCTGATGGGAATGTAACAACCTGATGTAACTAGTGCTGGAATTTAATAAAGTACATTTACTTAAGTACATTTTAGGTAGGCCTACTTGTACTTTACCGGAGTGTTGTCATTGTTTTAAACCTCTACTCCACTGCAATACGAAAGATAATGTTGTACTTTTTACTCCACTGTACAATTATTTAACAATTTAAGTTACTTATTACCTCATAGATTCAGATTATTTGCTAAACCAAAAATAATTTAACAAATAAATATACATATAATTATATAAAGATATCAAGCAGAAGTACACAAAGTAATTAGTTCTACCTCCACCTATGATAGACACATGCAAATGATCATAAACCAGAAATGTAATATAAATCTGAAAGCAGCCATTAACGAGTCCCTTTACTTTTGGTTCTTAAAGTATATTTTAAAGCCAATACTTCTGTACTTTAACTTAAGTAAGTGTACAGAATACTTGATTATTCACTTAAAGGTCCCATGGCATGGCCATTTTGTACTTAATTTTGAGTGCAGGACTTCTTCTTCCACTGCTGGATTTAACTAAATAATATCCTGTGTAATGATTGATAAGTTAACTTCGATGCTGCAGGGCATTGTTGCACTCTCTATGCCCTTCAGAGTATAAATAATTCGAAACCATTTTTTTTTTCTTGACGCAGTGCTCACATGTTGGTCTGAGGTCAAGTGTAAAGGATTGGTTAATCCAATTAAAATCCACAGTTCAAATGGGGAGTTTTTATGGCTTGATTTGTATTAAATTGAGCTCCCCGTTGCCCTCTCTCTTTGTCCCATCACACTGACATGGGCATGATAACGAGGAATTTCATTTTCTACACAGCATGCTTCGGGACATTAGTGAAAGCTTACGCTTGACTCTTGAGATGATTTTAAAATTGTAACAATGTGACTTCAAGCCAGGTTATTTAACAGGTTCAAGTAGTGAAAGTAAAGTTATCATTCACACACATTTAACTTACTGTGAAAATGTGAAGGTTGATGCAGAACGACACCAAGGCCAAGCTGAATGCCGTCAGATCAAGTTAGTCGCTGAAAAAGATTATGAACGAATGCATTTATTTTATGTGTACATTACACAATCAACAGTAGGTCCTTCACTGACCAAGGAAGCTCTTATTAAAGACATTACGGTTCTTTTTATTTGCTTTTATTACATTTTCAGTTATTAAACTGCGCATGTACGGCCTTCAATAACAGATTTTCTTTCTGTTTAACTGATTAGGCAACGCGGCTGAAATAATTGTATTTGTTCATTGCTTATAATAAAGACAGCAATCTTTTACTGGAAATGTAGTTCATGTTTAAATTTGGCTCAATTTGTGTGTATTTGTGGCCAGTATGATTCTTGTGACCTAGGCCAAATGGTACTCAGATAATCCTTGCTTTAATCTGGCTGGTGGGAGGTTATTTTATAAACATTAGATAACCATTTGTACAGTGACAGGAAGTACAAATATGGCATCTCAAATTCATGGTTCTGCCTGTTTCAGTTTCTCAAAGTGTCAGTTGCAGGCCAAGTGGGACAAATATATCCATCCAAAGAGGAAGGCACTGCATGTAAAAACTTCACTTTGTGACAAACATTTCCTTATATTCAAATTCCCTCCTTCCAGACACAAATCTTACCCCAGCAACATTTTTTATGTGGAAACACATTGAAACCTTCGAAAGAATATGGTTTCAAAGCCTTCCAGGATGGGATCCCTTTTCAAAATACCTCAAACACGGAGAACAATATGTGAGAAAAAACATAGAAACCGTTCTTCATCCAAATTTTCAGCAGGGATCGGTCGTGCATGTGTCACATGATTCGATGTTATCGGATCTTATATTTAGAAATTTGCAGGCAAAAGCTTGTCAGTGGCAAGATGAAGCCTTTAGCTTCTTTTATAATGATAGACAGTGAGAAACATCACAGCTTGTTTTGTTTGTAGCTCCCTTCTTGTTTTGTCAAACTAAAACAAGGGAGCAGGCGTCTGTCAGATACCTGCTAAGAGTTGTAGAACATGAACAACTTCAAAGCCTCGTTTCAGATTATGAATGGAGCTCAGCATGGCTGTCATAAAGCACAGAGAAGCCGTTTTTTTACCAAAAGACTGCCTCATCAATGTTTGTTTCCTCAGGGTATTTCCCAGAAAAGCGAAGCGGTGGGACACTGATAGCTCACGTAGGATGCTCTCCTAGCATGATGTGCCCATCACAGACGTCACCTCCTATCGGCTTTCACGGCCTAACAGCTAAATGTCAGCCGGCATTAATGCACACTCAGCGTACAATGGGTACACAGAGGCAGGGCTGACGGGGAACGGCCGGGAAGTCACTGCGAAAGGAGACAGTTTCTAATATGACAGGTCCCCCTGGGATAAGGGACAGAAAATCACCATGGCAACCTTATCTCCTCCCTGATCCCCACCCCCACCTTGGTGAGCAAGGAGCTGGCAGAGATAAAATCGGGGTACTGAAGACTGAGCAGAGATGACAACTTTCACTTCAAAGTTGACGGGATAAAGTTATTTCCCTTTCATGTTGCAACTGGAGAGCGCTGGGATGAAGTAACTTACATTTTTTGAGCGCCTTCAGCGAGGGTTAAGAAGTCAGCAGGGATTGAACTCTAATCCTAAAATGGGTTTCCCATCTAATTGAATACATTTCAGAGTTACACTTTGCACTTTTCTCCAGGCATTCAGAGTTTCTGTCATTGCAAACAAAAAGGGAAGAAATAGAAACACTGCTCTTTGGTATGATGTTTAAGGATTGATATCACAGCTGCCTTAATGTGCCGCATTTTACTGCTGTAAATGCTCAAAGATTTAACTCCCTTATATACTGTTTTGTAATTAGCTTTGTATGTTATTCCTTTCGTCTAGGAACAACATGAATTAAAAGTCATATTTGAATAAGCTCAGAAAAAACAGCCTTGATGGAGGAGAAAGTACACTTTTCATTCATCGTTAAACTTTTTATCTGAAAAGTAACAAAAGCAGCCAGCAAGTAAAATAAGATGTTTCATAACAGAATTATTCCATATTCTTCACACATTTTCCCTCGAGACAGCTTGGTGGACATAGTATGCATACGTATATGAGAGCACACATTTACAATGACGTTTCTAGATGTATTCACTTACCTGCTTTCAAGGTTCTGGTGATGTAATGACACCATTAAGGCCTTGGCAGCTCTCTGACATTCTTCTAACAAGAATGCTTCTCTACCATCATCACCTTTTGTGCACCTTCCTACACCCCATTGTTGAGATTCACTATGACCAATTGGGTGTGTTGTTAGAGCAGAAGATGCTGAACACTAGGAGTCTTTGAATGAAGCCACACTCACCCTGGATGACACAGTACCATGGCCGCTTAATCACTCAGCGAGTCACCGGGTACAGAACACACACACACACTCTTCCTGTGCTGTCACCATCCCTCCATCCCTGCTGCCCCGCTACCTGCTCGCCAGCATGAGTTGTCAGCGGCCTGAACAACTCCCACACACTGACAGCACACACCCATTTTACACATGTCCACATAAATGACACGCATGCAAGCAACATGCACAAAGAGGACATCGAAGAACATGATAAATCTGTGAGTCAGATTTTGTTATAAACATTTCTGTCACATTTCTGGACAAAGGACATCAAACAGAGTCGTTATATAAATACACACAAAAGCACACACACTCTCCTCGACTCACTTTCCGGAAAAACAGACTGAGCGAGAAAGGTGTTATTATCTCTTTCAGAAGTATGTAATGATTTGGCTTTTCAGAAGTTAAATAGTTGTGGCACTGAAGGACATTATATTATGAGCATGTTCTCATTTACAAAAGCTTTGAATAATAAAAGACTGCGGTTCCTGAAACTTATCTTAGAATGTGTTATCTGCAGTGAATACATGCCACAACGATAATATGTATTTGTATCATTGTTTCAAGACATTAAAGCATTTAGAAATACAGTATTACAAAAAGATCAAAAGGTCATGCTACAGTAAGTGTTGCAGTATAATGCCAAACGGGTATATAACAGCCAGTAATGATGCGGCTTTTCACGAGTTAAATCTTTGTTGTAGTGAAGGACATTGTGACGGGAAAAAAAAAGCATTTTCATGTGTTCATAGGCTTGGACTTGAAAAGATTGTGAAAACTGCAGTGCTTGAGATTATTCTAAGAATAAGTGGGATATCTGAAGTAAATGCACCCTGTGTATTTCCATTATGATTGAAGACAACTTACTGAAGGGCTCAGAAGTACCACATTACAAATAGAGTTCATGGCACAAGTATTGCCCACAAGTTAATAAAAGACAGTATACATAATGTATGAAGGTTACTTGGGAAACAGCATGAAAGGGCATACGGCTGTATGTTAATACGCTCAGAAAAAGAGGAAAAACTAGCAATCCAGACATTAAGCTAGCATGGCAGAGCGGGGTTTCTCGAATAAGTCATTCTGTTCTTGCTGTAATATAAGTCCAATGCACCCTTTGAAATAAAGCGGCCTATTCAAACTGTTCCTGGCTGTTGTAGAGCTGTTTTGCAAACTCTACTCCACCACAGCTCATGTAAGATTTTATAAGCCTGACAACAGTAATATTGCTTTAGGACGTCTATGCGGGGGAATAATCATGTTTGCTGCAGCAGCTATTCATGTATTTTCATTCTCCATATCAGCTGTTGGCCTCCAACACCACTTGAAGCCAGAAGAAAATCTTGAGCTGATGCGAGGGCTTTGTTCAGCCTCTGTTTGCGTGCCTGTCAATATGCTGCTTGCTGTTTCACTGGTCTGCTACAAATCTGCTTGTAGGCGATTTCTTGGCATCGGCTGGCCCCTAATCTCTGCAGCTGTTTACCAAAAATAATGTGTATTGGTCATAGGTATTGGCACTAATTGTGAATTCATTACTCATAGTGCCTGAGTATATTGCATAATGGCTTCTGCTAAAGATACATTTGCTAGGATAAAAAATAACTTTGGATCATCTTAAGTTCTCAACAACTTTAAGATAGTCATACTTTCATAATCATTTCCAGTTCATTAAGTTCTTGAGAAAAAGTGTATTTTGCTAGCCTATTGTAGTTTCTTTGGTTTTGTAAAATTGTAACAATACAAACATTAGCCTAGCCTACTAATGTATTTCAATAGGCAAACACAGATAAATGCAGCACTGATTGTATAAAAACTACAATTACATTGAGTGAGCAGAGCTAGCGTTTCCTGTAATTAGGCTACTACTAGCAAAGCTAAAAAAAAGAAAACTAAAAACAGAAAAAGTTGAACTACAATCAGAAACGTTTGACCAACAACGGAACCGTTTATGTAAATGCACATGCTAATATTATACACACAATACTAACAGGAAAAATAGTCTACAAGGCAAAAGCATGTTGCTTATAAAAACAACAACGTATATCCTCTGTAGCCTATCTGTTTCTGACTGGATTTGTAAGAATTTGTAAGTCGCTCGCTGTCACTTTTTCAAAGAACCACTAAAATAAAGACTACTCACGCTTGAAAAACGACCGACCTACTTGCAATGCAAACTTACTTTAAATGCAGCACAATGATCTCAATGAATCAGTTTCACTTATTTGCTGGTTGGCTAGTGTCCATAGTGTAGAAAGTGCTTACTCGAAAGCAGGGGATCTGATCCAGCCTCCTATGTTCACTTAAAGGTCCCATGGTATGGCCATTTCTACTGACCATAATTCCATTGTTGAGGTATACTAAAATAAATGTATATTGTGCAATTTTCCAAACTCACATTGGTTTCTCATACAGCATTTCTGTATTCACTCTCTGTCCTAAACGGCTTGTTGGAGCTCCTTGCCCCCGCGGAATTGTCCAAACGTAACGGCTCCGCGGACGTTATGTAACGGCTCCGCGGATTGGTCCATTTATTTTGATTTGGACCAATCTGCGAAGCTGTTACGTTATGTTACGTCACTATACCCGAAATACGTCACTATACCCAAGAAGTAAACAATGGAAAAAGAGAAATCTCCAACGAGGCGTTCTGGGGCAGCATAGACAGGTATTTTCTGTGTTAGAGTTTTACTCCCTACAGGGTGTACTTTGAGGGTTTGTGACTCTGCAGACCGTTTTCATGCATACAAAGCTACATGACACACAAGGGGACGGCTAATAACCTGTAAAGCATGACATGGGACAGTTAAAAGCCCCAAAGTTTCTCCGATTGGGCCGACAAATAAAGCCCAAATATGCCAATGTTTATTGTACACTTTCCCACAAAGAAGTCCAAATTAACTGAGTAAACGTTCTTCTGTTGGTAATATTGGCTTCAGTAGATCAAATCATTTTGATTTCAGATGTAGCAGATTAGACGTTCATTCTGCAAACTCTACTCCAGCATAGCATAACAAGAAGAAATAGGTTTCAAAATAAGCAATAATGTGTACACCAAACCACTACACTACTATGTTATGTAATTTAAGAATAGTAAGACACGTTTGCCTTTGTTTCTAGCAGGGGGTGAAAATGACTCATCCTCAACATCTGTTGTGTGGTGGATTTAGAATACTAAAGACAATTGGAGAACATTTAAATACAAAATAAGATGCAGGCTCTACAGGATCATTTCCCTCCTCCGAAACAATCATGCTTTTAAAAAATGATGTAATGACTTTTAGGTATTCTATTTGGTACATATCTGCTGTAATGGGAAAACAATCTCCCCAGTGGAGAATTTCTGGATCCCCTAGACTGGATAGTATAGTTACCTCAGCCTGAGTTGCTTGGCCGGGAAATGTTTGTGCTGCCAGCCCACACATTGAAGATTCCACAGAATGTCTGGCACTATACTCAGTATCAAAATGCAGTTTGGGGGACAATTTACAGTAGTGTCACTCCCCAATGTCCTCTAAAGCAGAAGCCAACCTATGATTAGCTTTAATGAATAAGGAGACAGCATATAAAACAAACATAGTTATTTTTGACCCTCCGATTACAGTGCTGCAAGACACCTCTATGTGAAATTAGATAATTATTTCTCCACATGTGCATCATTAATGGCCTTTTATGCAGCTACACTCTCACGCTGGATGTAGGACAGCTGCCTTCCAAAAGAAACCAAAAAACGTTGATTGACTTTGTTCAAAAGCTCGCCAATTCCTTTGATATGGAGAGTGGCATGGAGCTCAGGCAGTTGAGAGAATCATCCAGTTCAAATTGAAAATAACTTAATCTCTTTCTGTCTTGGCAATGTCATCAGACTCTTGAAGGCTCACTTTGAAAGAAGTAGGTAGGAACATGGGAGAGAAGAGGTTATTGAAAACATGTTGGCTACTCTTGAGCTCTGTGATGCAGAGCCGTATGACCTTATCATCAGATGTTTGATTTTATTGCCCAGCATTTCAGCTTTTGTTTTCTACCAACCGTTTAGCAAAGAGACAAAGCTCTGCAGTGTTTTTTCCAATTTACCTATTATCAAGTAAAGCTATTATTAAGTCCGCAAGGTTTGCAGTAATATTGAACACATTCATTCTCAAGAGCTCACTCTTTGCCCTGAGCAATGTGCTTCATTGCTCTCAAGGCTGTGAGCATTGCATCATGTGGAAGGGCGATGAGGTCTAATTCACAGTCTGTGGCCTACACACACAGCACTTAATGACTTGTCGGTAAATGATAACAAACACGGAGGCTCACAGGTTACCGTTATGTAATTTACATGCTGCCATAGGGATCGACCAACCACAAACATCACATGGTGTACCATCGATGCCTGGCCATAATGAGTCAGTGTGAGTGTGTGTGTATGTGTATGTGTATGTGTATGTGTATGTGTGTGTGTGTGTGTGTGTGTGTGTGTGTGTGTGTGTATGTGTATGTGTGTGTGTGTGTGTGTTTGTGTGTGTGTGTGTGTGTGTGTGTGTGTGTGTGTGTGTGTGTTTGTGTGTGTGTGTGTGTGTGTGTGTGTGTGTGTGTGTGTGTGTGTGTGTGTGTGTGTGTGTTAGCACATATGTATACATGGGCTTTGCTTTAAAGTTCTTATGCATAATTGCAAAAAATAAATCTAAAGGAAATCAATAAAATATAACTCTAGCTTTCCACGATTGAAATGCTCAGGATGTAGTAGGTTCTCCAGTGACCCATTTCTCCATATCTCAATTGCTGACACTTTATTTAAATATCGTTCTGTATTTTAATAACTGGCCAGTGTTTAGAGGGCTATAAGAGGAATGTGCTTTACAGTCCCGAGAGAACTGCAACCTCCTGTTTCAGCTGTCTGATAAGGAAAACAAACTCCCACTTTGAATTATGCAGCAAACAAACTAAATTAACCTTATAAAGAAAGAGCAGTCCTTCCCATGAGTCTTAAAGCAAGATGTTGGCAAGATGATTCCGTAGACCTCATCTGAGTGAGATGTAGGTAATATTTGAGTTGTTTATGTGTTGCTTGTGTGTCATGTACTCGATACATTATATAGTGATCTAAATCTTAGATAAAGGATGGTGAGTGCTGAAGTCAGCTGCCTCCAGGACAGATCTGATTTACGTAGGAAATATTAAGCCTCAAAGAAACACAAACAACTATTGCACAACAATGTTGATACATTTGTTTTCCATGTAATGCCTGATAACTAAGACACCAATGGTCAAGTTTCAACAATGACTAGTTGGTTTTAGATGGCTTTAACAAAAAGCGTTGCCAGTTATTGATTGATCTAAATAATGATCCATCATTTCTGGAATGATATTACTTCACCACATTTGAAACAAGGATCATTATCGTAGTATTTCTTACAATTATACTGGGTGCAAAACAGTTAATAGCTGGTTTGAGGTTATATTTAAAAATGTCTTTGAAGATACTTTGGTCAAAGGTCTGCACTGTGAAATCCTTATAAATCTTCAAATCAAGCCTTTAATGGTTCGGGTAAGGCACATAATCATATCAAAAATAATTGTCTGTTCTGATCTTCCGCTGAGCTGGGAAGCGTGCTCCATGACATGTATAGAGTAATATGTTGACGAAAAAGCTTTATATATGTGTGTAAAGTCTTGGCAAAATTATGGATGCATTTTAAATGTACATTTTTCCCTAATGCATGCCTTTTATTTTCGAGGATACGTTTGAGTATATTAAAAACAGATGAACATTTCATGCATTATTAGTGAGTTTAATTCACAAGTTCCTAATTTGTAAAAACAGTATAAGGATGGTATAGTTCAAGATATTACCAACATGACTCCAGTTTCAGAGGAAATGTAAGTCATATTAAGGCATTTCCCAGTGCAGGGAACATTTACTGAGATTGAAGTATGTGGTCATTCCTATTTAAAATTCTCAGCAGACTTGTGGGACCCACCCCAAATAACTGACCGCTCAACACGATCTCAAAAGCTCTGCTGCTGTCTCATAATATCATAACCGCGGGTGCTGTCCGCCAAATGTGGCTGTTTTTGATTAGAAGCAAGTCTCAGGGGAAAGCACGCGCCAATGTCCAGCTGCAGCAGGTCGGGCTGGGCTCTGGATTCAGAAGGGGGACAGGAGATTGAGACAGGGCCTTCTGTATGTGTAAGGTTGCCAGATGTTGTCCGGAGCAAGTGTAAAGCCCAACAGGCCATGGCATCCAATGGGATTCTCTTTCCTGGCTCTAAGCTACCAGCTAAGTTATGAGCTCTGGGTTTACTCACCACAGGGCTGAATAACTTTGGGGATGTTTGTTTGTCGATTTACTGCTCAAATATACAGAGAAGATACAAAGCATGCATACTGAATACTGAAAATACATAGTTAGTTCGTCTTGGACCACATTCATATTAGACTAACATTCAAACACATTAAAACACCTTTGGCTATCTTGCCCAAGGATACATTGACATGTCGACTGCAGGGGATGGGAATCGAACCATTCACCATTGGAAGACGACTACTACCTCAAAGCTATAGTAAGTTAGTTCAATAAGTCAGAATAAAGAATAACCAAGAAACAACATCAATCAATGTTTATTTATATAGCCCAATATCACAAATGTTACATTTGTCTCGGTGGACTTCACAGTTTGTACCGAATATCAAATTATTACAACACAACACCCTCTGTCCTTATACCCTCACATCGTACAAGGAAAAACTTCCAGAGAAACCCCACAGTTTAAAGGGGAAACATGGAAGAAACCTCAGGGAGAGCAACAGAGGAGGGATCCCTCTCCCAAGACGGACAGACGTTCAATAGATGCCGTGTGTAAATTGAAAAGATAATACATTTACAACATAGGTAGTCCAAATATATGGAAATGCATGTGTCTATAATAAGAGGATTAATCCAGGAGGATGTCAACAATCCTGTGGGAGCCATCAGAGAAGTAGTATGATGAGAGTCAGGCAGGACCACAGTGACAGGTTCAGCCATGACTCGAAATCCAGGACTCAGGATGCAGAACTCAGGACTCAGGATGCAGTATGCAGGACTCAGGACTCAGGACTCAGGACTCAGGACCACAGCAACAGCCACGGCTCAGGATCCACGACTCAGGATCCATGATCAAAAGCCCTCGTTCTTTCGTTCTTTTGGTGATAAGACAGGAGAACGCTCCACTTCCCGTTGAATGCCAGCAGCCTGGTGGCTTTCTGAGGTGGCATTTAAAGGAACAGTTCACCCCAAAATCAAAGACAAAACTATGTAAACTAAGTATAACATGATAAACAACACCATATGGTCACATATTTAGCATATCTCAATAATGTAGTTTTTTCTCATATTCTTACATTTTCATATAATAATACATTCTTTTAATTAACACACACAGTACAGAACATTTGTTTCTAAGATATATGAAACTATGCCTTCTCTTACTAGCTGCATGATACATTGTGTAACTCTTGCCTCACAGCTCTAGAGTCAGAGGAGAAGTGCCACGTCATTGAAAACAGTCTGTGAACCTTGATCACAGTTATTTCATTCAAGGTCTTACCAGAAAATATCACTGTGTTACAACATTAACGTTGCAAGATAAGTTTGCAGTAGATATATTTTCAGTTGTGAGTTACCAAAATACAGATTTTTTTCTACGACAGTATGATTCAGAATTTCTTGGACCATATTGAGAGCTAAATCTGTGGAGGAGTTATGTGTAGCTTTTCTGGTGTGAGAAGAATTTAGTGCCTCTACTGTTGTCATTTCCCCTGCTCGGTTTTTACTTTTTCACCTTTCCCTTGGCATATCTGGAAACATATCTTATTTTGCTATTTTTCGCAGGTTTGTCCCTAATGTGAGCTGTTTGGTTGCCATTATATGTCATATTCAAGCAAAAATATAAATGCTAAAACAGTTAATCATTGCACTGTTGTTTGAATGATCCACACATTGGGAGCAATAATAATAACCCTTACTCTTGGTTGAAGGTTTGATATGTCCTAGTCATATATTGTAGCAAAAAAACATCCTGTTTTTTAGCTGTTACTCTTGGTGAGCATGACCATGTGTGCCTGCAAAATATGATCTTATTAGAAACATTAGAATAATGAAAAAAGCTGAACATCGTTAATATGCTGATAAAGTACACTTTGTAATGCTATAGTTAAATAAGACATAGATGTTTTACTCACCATCCCAGATGGTAAAGTCTGAAAACATATCAGTACAGATGCACTATGCATGACCTGTGTGATGATGCCTTTGAATACAAAGGAATACAAATTGCTGTGGTTTAGCACAGGAAAACTCACATTTTTTAAATATCAAATAATATCCCACTTTGAGTACTGTGACAGAAATAGGTTGATTTGTCTTCACGGTCCATTGTGAAGGTTATGCACCAACTGTAAAATGTACGCAAATTAACAAAATATGAAATTCAGTGTGTTCAGTCACCTTAAACAAAGCAATTCACGTTTTTAAAGGACTGAAACTGCACATGATGAAGAATGTGCCCAAAACAAACAGATTGTTTCCATTCCAACAGAAAAACATATTTCACACAACTGTATTGATTAGTTTTCTCTTCACGCCTCAAACTGTTTAGGGTTAAAGCGCAGGAAAGACTATAAAGAACAACTACTAAATACAATTTGAGGTTGTGTAGTATTCATGAACTGGCTTATTGTGCTTAAAACTTTTCTACAGCTCAACCCACAAAACAGGCATGCTTTTTGTTTGTGTTGCTGGTACTCATGCAAGCTATTGCAATTCTTTGCATACATTCATATCTGAAGTAAATCATTGTTCTCCTGATTTACCTCCTCCATTGTTCTCATTTGTTTCAAGGTGAGTCCAGTAATACAGCACCAGCAGCATATGGATTTTCTGACATTCCTGCAAACAGAACCTGTGGAGCTTATATTGTCAGCATTACAGCATAATAACCTTGTAACATATTTTAGATCAGTGCAAATGTGGCTCAGTGTATTGTATCATTACACTGTCTTGTGCAAAATAATGTATACTCAATCTGTCGGGGTTTAGCGAACAGTGAATTATTGGTTCAAAATGTCGTCTATTTTCTCTCTCGCCGCACGGTGGCTCCTGCAGCGTTTATCGGTTAAGGTTTGGGAGCGCAGGACTCGAGAAGCTGGGCTAAAGGCCAACGCCTGATGCAGGTAATGTGGAGCTGACTTCCACTGGGAAACAGAGTAAACACCATAGACTGTATATATAAAGCTAAACACACAAGACCGTCTGACAGACGGTCACCATACGTAACCGAGCAACCAAACTGAAAGTTGCTAGAAACAGGCTAACGTTAGTGAATTTACATATTACTACAATATAATGCTACGTCAAGACACTTATAAGCAGTTGTGGAGTAGGTTAGCTTCTACAACTCGCTAATAGATTAACTGACGTTAAGTAGCCTATTCAACCTAGCTTGATTAGCTGCACCTGTGTGCGCGAATTCCACAAATTGTCACTGTGAACATCATCAAAAAGACCTACAACTGCTCTGTACCATGGGATGTAATATCGCCATACAATCAAAGAGGACAACGAAGAAGACACCTGGATTAAGGTAAGACAATTTGCTCAGCTCTTTTACCCTGTTTAAATGCTTTTTTTTGTTTTTATCATCAATGAGTGCAATTTTTGTGGTTCTCTGATGGGGACTTTTCTGTGTACAGTTTGTGTGTATCAGTGACTGATTTGGCAGACACCTACCAACAGATATATGGTGGTTTACTGTGCGTAGACCAAGTGGCTTTGTCAGCTTTAATGATGCCCTTCATATGATTTATTTTCGCTGATTAAAATCTGTATTGGGTGAATATGGGTGGAACGTGTTTTTGGCTGGAAGTAAGAGTTTCATTGTGCTACCATTATTTATGAGCGGATGCTCTGCACTGTGTGCTGGCCCCCAGGCCTCAGTCTGTGTTCTTGGCAACCTCTTGATGATGTGGGCACCAGAGATGCTTTGTGTGATTCTATGGATGTCTTCAAGGAGCATTTGAAATGTAGCCTAGTAAAAATATCTCATCAAATTAACTCTACATTTAATGAATATTGATTTAGTTTCTGCAGAGTGTTGCACTACTTGGATCTGATTGATTGTTTGTTTATGCAATACCTGAGCTATCAATGTTTTGACATTCCATACTTTTTTTATTAAAATCTGTAAGGAGGGTAAACTTATCGAATACAATCATATTTTATTTGACTGATTTAAATACAAAGCAAGAAGCTGTATGGTGTACTGCAAAACAACAGTTATACTTCCACCTCTCCTCCAAAGTCATTTTCATACTGTCCCATTGCATCACACTAAATGGCTATCACTACAGCGTGATGCACCTCGGAAAGTTGTCACAGTCACTTCCGTCCCCTGAAGGACTCTCGCCACTCTTGTGTGTCCTCCATGCTGACTCAACCACTTCCCTTCCTGTCAACCCCCCTTCACCTCTCTCCCTTTTCATCTGTGAGCCACAGGCTTTATCTGGCTGGGAGAGGATTTGGCAACAACCGGATTTAAAACAGCTGTGCCATGAGAGAAAGAATGAATGGAGTGCAATGTATCCCAGAAAAAAGACAATGATACCGGGACACAGATGTTCCTCCACTTGTTAATTTGTCTGAGCAGATACATGCCACAAGCTGTGTGGATTGGTGACCAATTAGTGGAAGACGATATCTTTAATAAAGAGACGTGGTGGAATTGTGATGCAGTAAGGTTGTTGTAAGGAAACTTTATTTAAATATATTTTTTTGTATAGAGCACTCTTAAAAACAGCGAAGGTGAACAAGAAAAAAAGCTGGCAAAGAAATGCAGTATGAAAAAAACAAAACATGCGTGTTTCTGCTTCAAGGTAACCCATAGCTAAAATAAGTATGCCAACTCTTCCCTTTTCAAACCTTTTTATATGGCCTAACTTTTAACACAAACTTTCAATGGTTTTCAAGGACCCTTTACACCTTGAACTCTATTCATGATCAAAATGTAATTTGATTCCTTAAATTCATCCATCACAGGCAGCTTTAACAATAAAGAAAAACTGAATGAATGTCTTTGAACCTCTGATGTATTTTGGACCAAGTACCCATCCATTTAAAGTCGGACACAAAGTGTTTGCCACATTCATCGACACAATACAAGAATACCAATGACGAAGAGCAGCAGATCACAATGCCTCAGGCTGGCTGACTTTGTTCCATTTTTCAGGGATTTGAAAATCACAACTAAACTACATTCCTATTGTAAAGCTGCCAATCCTTTTCAAACGCCTTATTGAATCTATTTAGGCTCACTTATTTTGAACTTTATTTTTGTATCAGAATGTTCTATCTAAACTAGCCTATATATGGAACAACGTAGTAACCTGCTGTTTGAAGAACTAATTTCTGTTTATGCAAGAGAAAGTAATCCGTGATTTTATTATTTCATATCTTGAAAATGCAGTCCCCCTGACAGAAAGATCCTCATTACACATATCCTTGTTTCACTTTACTGGTTCCCCGTCTCATTGGAAATTGAATTTCACCATTTAGCTAATGAATTAAAAGGCTTATCTAGGCCTTGCGCCTACAGTCATTAATGACATTTCACTCCCGCGTGAGCCACTTAACATCTTGAAATCCTCAGGCAGAGCGCTTCTGGCTGCATCTCAAACTGGAGATTTCTGCCACTGTGGAGAATTGTTTCCATGTGTTGTTACATTACTTTCTTTCGTGGGTTTTCAGTTTACCACAGGAGATGTGTAGACTTTCCCTGCTCTGTTGGTGCATTTACATTTCAACCAGTGGTTTTCTAGGATACTTAAACACATGTAACTTTTTTTTAACATTGAACAACACAGTGTTATGCAACGACATTCAGTTATTGTCTCATTTGGCGATAAGAAAAGCACAAATAAGTCAAAGTATTGTTTATCGTGGAGTGTGTGGATTATGAGCCTGGTTTTCGTCCTGTATACCCACATAACTGCCAGCAAACACTTTAATCCTGCCATGTTCATCCATTGTCCTTATATCCATGTCATTTGCTAAAACTGTTAAACACATGAGTGTTAATTATTTAGGTTAAAAAAAACTGCCCTCTTCAGAAGAAACTGCACACATCACATCTGGGTTTCTGTTTTGTTATCAAGAGTTTCTTTCTCTGCCCAGCTCTGTCGCACCTTGCCCTGGTGGCAGGTGTGCATCCACATCTGTATGTTTTTGAAAAGGTTTTGTGGACAGTTGGCATAAAATAACACCCACTGGCTCTGAATGCCACAGTGATATAGCATTCTTTTTGTCCTCTCTGCCTCTCCCTAACTCTCTGCATCCACATCAGATATTCTTTTATAGCAGTCTCAGAGGGACAGGGGAGGGAGGCTGCGCACTGAGTACTGACCCGCACTGAAGGCAGACATCCTCCTCCCTTCCCTGCTCTAATTCCTAGTTTTACCCACATTTACACACACACACACGCAGCTCAAAGTGTGCACACGCTCCACCGGAAGATGTTTTATTTATGTTTTGTAACCACACATTAAACCAGTGCTTATTTTATTTGGCAGTTTGAATCTCACCTGTTTGAAATTTCTCTGTGTGTGTTATATATTTTTTTACCTGCCTTATTATTTTCATCTGCAACTGAAGTGTTCTCCCTCACTTTCTTTCTTATTAATTCAGGCCACATGTCCAAGTAGATAATCCTCATCATTTGTGCAAGAGACTTGTTTGTTTGCCCTCTTGTCTTTCCGTCTTGCTCTCTGCTGGCTTAGTTCTGCTGATGCTCTGCTGCTGCCTGCTTAAAGGTCTCCACATGCCTCTAATTGAAGGCTTTGATGTGACAGACAAAAAAAACACACATGCACTGCTGAACTAACTCATTAGTATTAAGTGCATTTTCATGTTTTCTCCTGCATTATTGCTATCTGTTGGAGTGTCCACCTTTTTGTTTAATAAATGACTCACTGATGAGTCATGGTTGTTGATGGTTGTTGATGGTTCTTGTTGCAATGCCCCTGAAGAAAGAAAATCCACCTGTGAATGGATAAATAAAATGAGGTCAGAGAAAACGGGGCAGGTCACCACATCCCACATTTTCTAGGCTTCTGTTTTCAAAGCCTTGCACCATAAACCATGAATATTATTCACTTTGTTGCATGAAGTATATCATATTAGAGGATTATTAGGGGATCATCAGGATTATCTAACTGCCAAGACATTTAGTCCTCTGTTTTGATAATTCATTGTTTCAATAAGATGTATCCCCATAGCCTGAGATTATTGTTGTTGTTCTCATGTGTCATAAAAATGTTATCTAAAAATAAGACTGAATAGGCAGAACCACTATGGCACTCACCCACATGTTTCTTCACTATAACCCAACGCAGGGCCCTTTTATTTTTTCTCCCATGTTGTAAATCTGCTCAATCCACTGCGTCAGGTAACATGATGCCTGTCACTACCCGATCTGCAGCCCTGCCCGATCTGCAGTGCGCATGTGCAAGATGGTCCGCCATATTTGACAACTATATACGGCAACCCAAGTAGGACACTTGACACAGTGGCTTTTGGCAAAAGACAAAAAGAAAACTCGAGAGAGATGAGTTATTGTTATTACAATGTGACTTCACTATTATTTAACAACTCTTTTTATTGGGTTCTTTTATTTGGGGTTAAGTACATTGTCAGAATAAGTGAGAAATGGATTTGACTTCTGTTAGACAGCTATCATACTGAATAAATATTTACTGTGAATGTATGCAAAAATGTATGGTGTAGTGATCACTGGTTTACATAATTCACCACGGAACTGTGGGGTAGGGGTATTGTTTCCGCACGGACATATATGTGGTTACCTTTTATATATGTTGTGTCCTCCTGGCTCTTTCTCTTGTCTTCCGGGCTGCGACCCGACAACATGCCCTTTTCTGCTCTTGAATAAAGACAACTTTGCACCTTCAATGCACCGCCTCTACACCGGCACTACAATGGCATATATATACATACACACAGTGGGGCAAAAAAGTATTTAGCCAGCCTCCAATTGTGCAAGTTCTCCCACTTAAAAAGATGAGAGGTCTGTCATTTTCATCCGAGGTATACCTCAACTATGAGAGACAAAATGAGAAAAACAAATCCAGAAAATCACATTTTAAAGAATTTATTTGCAAATTATGGTGGAAAATAAGTATTTGGTCAATAACAAAAGTTCATCTCAATACTTTGTTATATACCCTTTGTTGGCAATGACAGAGGTCAAAGGTTTTCAGTAAGTCTTCACAAGGTTTTCACACACTGTTGCTGGTATTTTGGCCCATTCCTCCATGCAGATCTCCTCTAGAGCAGTGATGTTTTGGGGCTGTCGCTGGGCAACACGGACTTTCAACTCCCTCCAAAGATTTTCTATGGGGTTGAGATCTGGAGACTGGCTAGGCCACTCCAGGACCTTGAAATGCTTCTTACGAAGCCACTCCTGCGTTGCCCGGGCGGTGTGTTTGGGATCATTGTCATGCTGAAAGACCCAGCCACGTTTCATCTTCAATGCCCTTGCTGATGGAAGGAGGTCCTCACTCAAAATCTCACGATACATGGCCCCATTCATTCTTTCCTTTACACGGATCAGTCGTCCTGGTCCCTTTGCAGAAAAACAGCCCCAAAGCATGATGTTTCCCCCCCTCATGTTTCACAGTAGGTATGGTGTTCTTTGGATGCAACTCAGCATTCTTTCTCCTCCAAACACGTCTAGTTGAGTTTTTACCAAAAAGTTCTATTTTGGTTTAATCTGACCATATGACATTCCCCCAATCCTCTTCTGTATCATCTAAATGCTCTCTAGCAAACTTCAGACGGGCCTGGACATGTACTGGCTTAAGCAGGGGGACACGTCTGGCACTGCAGGATTTGAGTCCCTGGCGGCGTAGTGTGTTACTGATGGTAGCCTTTGTTACATTGGTCCCAGCTCTCTGCAGGTCATTGACTAGGTCCCCCCGTGTGGTTCTGGGATTTTTGCTCACCGTTCTTGTCATCATTTTGACCCCACGGGGTGAGATCTTGCGTGGAGCCCCAGATCGAGGGAGATTATCAGTGGTCTTGTATGTCTTCCATTTTCTAATAATTGCTCCCACAGTTGATTTCTTCACACCAAGCTGCTTACCTATTGCAGATTCAGTCTTCCCAGCCTGGTGCAGGTCTACCATTTTGTTTCTGGTGTCCTTTGACAGCTCTTTGGTCTTGGCCATAGTGGAGTTTGGAGTGTGACTGTTTGAGGTTGTGGACAGGTGTCTTTTATACTGATAACGAGTTTAAACAGGTGCCATTAATACAGTTAACAAGTGGAGGACAGAGGAGGCTCTTAAAGAAGAAGTTACAGGTCTGTGAGAGCCAGAAATCTTGTTTGTTTGTCGGTGACCAAATACTTATTTTACCGAGGAATTTACCAATTAATTCACTAAAAATCCTACAATGTGATTTCCTGGATTCTTTCCCCACATTCTGTCTCTCATAGGTGAAGTGTACCTAGGATGAAAATTACAGGCCTCTCATCTTTTTAAGTGGGAGAACTTGCACAATTGGTGGCTGACTAAATACTTTTTTGCCCCACTGTATACTCATTTACCTGCTTCTCGTGGTTTCCTTGCGTCTCTCCATGCTTCCCTGGTGGGAGGGACTAAACGCAGGGAAACGACGCAAGTGAGGGACGCAAGGATTCCATTTAATCGACCTGAGATGCAGCCTGAGATCCTGTTGCCGCCCGTCTGTATCTATTTCTTGGCTCCTCCTTTCAATGGCGGCTGACGTAGGGGTCCGCCCTCCTCTCTCTCCAATGTCCGATATCACGCACAACAGAGGACTTAGACGTTGTGTGGTTATTGTATAACTCCGCACGCCTTTTCTCCTCATACACTCTTTCATTACTTTTTATTTAATGCATTTTTTAACGGCTGTAATCGTTGTTAACGTAAAACCGGAAGTGACGTCACTGTTGATATACGGAGACTCCTTCCAGTAAAGCTTTAGCAACAACGTTAGCCACAAGCCAATGCTAACCGGAAATGTTTTCAGAATAAAACAGTTTTAAGCTTACTGTATGTTTAAACTAAATTGCATCATTAAACATTGATTTTAATTCGAAAACTCGAAAATCCTTCTTCGTAGTACAGGCCTCTGGTTAGCGGCTCACCATAAGTTACCATGGAGATCTAGCCCGCTAAAAAGAGAACCAGCGTCGTAGGACCGGAAACCCCGGCCTCTGAATCTGAACTGCTGTCCCTACCTGGATCTGACTGAATGAAATCTAATGTGCGTCACATCATGGTCGAAACTCCGATCTGCTAATTAAGGTCAATATCTGTGCAAATCCGGCTCATAAAGATGTGCATCCTTGAATGACAAGGAGGAGATTGACACTTTGATTATAGAAAAGCCTTGAACCCAACAGATTTCTGCTCACACACACACACACACACACACACACACACACACACACACACACACACACACACACACACACACACACACACACACACACACACACACACACACACACACACACACACACACACACTTGAGGTTTGAGAAGTTTTTTGGAAACTGTGAAACTGTGGCTGTCAGAAAGTATCAATATCAGTTTGTCTCTTCTCTCTTACTTTTTCTGTATCTCTGACTGCTGGTGTGGATCTTGCAGTTTGACGTGAACTTAAAGGGAGACCATCTTCTGCAGCCGAGCTCTGTGTGTGAAGAAGAATCTGTGACTTACCACTGAGTCACTGTGTTGGTGTGTATTCACTGCGTGTACGTGCGTAAATGTGTATTTGATGTTCTCGCTCTCTATGACTGCGGCTTGGTATCATTGTCTGCGAGTGCTGCTGGGAGGACTTGTGTGGCTCCTCATCCGCTGTGTGCTGACAGAAGGGGACTGCTGTGTGACAACTCATTGATGTCTGGGTGATCTAAGAAGATACTTTCTGCTCTTTATCGCATTCTCACTCTGTGTGTGCATGCAAGAAAAACTAAGCAAGTTTGAAACAAGAGTTATGGCTGATTTTGTTTTACAGAGCAATTCAGAACTATGTACCAGTGGCTTCTATTGCATCCACAAATGTGTCTTTAACTTCATCTGCATCCCCACATAAACTTCTCATTGAAATTCTAACGTTTCTACAGAATGTATGAGAGGGAGGAGGAGTAGCTGAACACGATGGAAACTGCTTTCTCAACCTGAAATAAGAATAGATGAAGTGACAAACTGGCATGCGGCATATTCAGTTGTTTACTCCCACTCATGTAAACAGATACATTCCATACACAAATGAACAGGTGTGCACTTTGCAAGGATAAAAAACATAAACCTGCAGGTGTTTGAAGCAGAAACCAAGTAGTTCAACCTTTTGACTACACAGTTTTTCTCACTACTTAAAGTACAAAAAAACTACTCAAAATTGCAGTTAAACCATTTGTTAGCCTGTGTGGACATTGGACAATATTTGAATAAGATTGACCCAATCACATTAGTGGGGAATAAGATTTGGTCAAAAACTATACATGCATTGTGATGTGAAACAATGGTTTAGTCAGATAGGCTAAAGTTCTACAGCATGGTACCATCAGCATTAGATTTTTTTCACAGCTTTCAACTGACATTTTACAAGAACGTATTTGTTGATGACTCAGAGTGCTACTTTGATCTTTCAGTTGTGTGTCTGGCCTCTCCTGTCAACTTTCTCTGCGATGCTGTAGCGTTTATCGTCCAACTATGTATTGATAACACAAAATTATTTATTTAGTGTTTTTATTTAATGAGACCAGGCACTGACGGCCTACGCGAATATAAACTATTGTTTTTTTTCTTTAAAGGCTATCAGTAATGTTATCAGTGTGTGCTGAACAACAATAACACCGACTAACGTGGCAAGCTTAACATGAATTAAAGATTTTATCTGTATGATATATTAATGTCTTCTGCAATAGCCCTCGTTGAAAGCCAATACGTTGACTTGATCATAGGATTTAAAAGTAAGAGGCCTATTCTCATGGTCAAATCATGGGTGACGCAATTCGGTAGTGTTCAGTTAATTTGTAAAATGAACAAAGTTGCCAGTATAAACAGAGCCAAGCACGAAGATTTGGCATCAGTTCAGTCAGCACTGCGGGAGTAACAACGCTGATACAAAGTCTCTGTTAAGACAACATCATAATTAATACTGCGGTAGCCCGTGACAGCATATGAAATGGTCAGATAGTACAGATAGAATTGTATTTTAATTAAAGATCGAAGACGTTATTAGCTTATGTAACTAGGTCGTCACCTCCTCTGTTATAAAAAACCTCAGCTACCGACGCCATGCAGCGTAATATGCTTCCATGCATATTGTAAATACACAATCAATTAAGCAGTCCTTCAAATTTCACTGTTACTGACTAAAAAGTGCTGTTCTAACCGGACGAGCCCACAGCCAAAGGTTAGTTGTCTTTGTAGTTGAGTACTATTAACAGTAGCACATTATTCTTAAAAGCTCGCTTCTAAGGAGGGCGCATGTTACTGACGTCAATGCAAAAACAAACACTTTCAAATGAGCTCCAACTAATCCCAGTTTTTGTTGGATTATTAATGTATGCACAGAGACCAGATATGGGTATTGTAAAGGAAGAGACGTGAAGTCAATTCAAGACAAGACAGATAAAAAAAAGGTGAAATAAAAGTTGACAAGAAGTTCAACAAGGCAGACAACTTTGAAAATGCAATTTTGTCAAATTCAGTTGACAAAAAATAAGGAACATAAGCTGTAATAAAAGAAAGAATTCCAGAAATATTGTGAATTACAACAATGATTGATTGCAGAAGGAGAGCATACAAATAAATGAAAGCAGTGGGGAAGAAGAAAGTAGATTAATCTTATTTGAGCTCATTCAACCAATTAAAGCGACTCCCGCTCTGTCTGTGCGTGTTTCTGTCTGTGCCCGCTCAGCAAGCCTTACACCCTGTGCCACCCGAGCTCACAGTACCTGAAGCGAGGAGCTATTTAAGCACCCAGTGAATTATTCAGAAACCTCAGCGCTGTGCTGAACAAACTCTAAAACTGATTCTACCTGAACTTTTTCATATTTGCTCCTATGTCTTTTTGTATTTCGTTCCTCTTATACTATCTTTCTCTACTCTTTGTGCACTTACTTATCTATTACAAACAGATTGGAAACAAGGCACACCATAACAGGACTAAGTGAGATGAAGGCAGCATGAGTAGGCTGGGGTTGTACACAGGAGAGTTGTCCTTAGTTATCTCCAATCTAGATACTGTAAGCATAAGAATATATCCGACTTGAGGCGGAAGACTTAAAGAATAAGGCACATTCTGAGATCCAGTGCACGCTCTATTGATCTATTACAGTGAGCAATGGAACACACAGGGTGGAAAATGTGATGGGATTGTTTTCCGTCTGCTTGCGAAATATCCCCACGGCCACACAAGACAGTGATTATGTCCTAAATGGGATTGTATTAATAAAAGAGATTTTGACGATGCCAGATCTTCAATATCACACTCAATATACACAATATAACACTCGCAGCAGAAGAGCCACATTTGCAACTTTCATAATACCTCAATGCCTCCCGTTCCTTTGTTCTCTGACCCAGTTTGCCTCTCTCTCCATCCGCTCAACGGGCCACCTCCAGACTCACCTCAGGGGCGCCATCCCTCTGGCCTGTAATCCTTTCTCCACGCAGGGTGCAAACAATAACCGTTGAAGTTAATTCGTCCTTATTTCCCTCGTGTGCCGCGTTGAGTGTGATTTTCAATAAAAAAAGATTTAGTGTCCTCAATAAAAAAAAAAAAAGAAGGTCTTAAACCTTTTAAGCTATGTTCTTTCATTCTTACACCTCATATTGTCAATGCCATTTTTCAATGTTGGTCTGCAGCGAACAAGGACGTTTTTATTACTATTGTGTTTTACAATGTATCAGCCCGTCAGAAATCATGTGGGTGTCTCTCAAAACTCACAATTGAACAAAACACAAAGGACATGCTTGGGTACAGTAGTGGTGAAGTTTTGTACTCATTGGATATCTCTGTCGCCTGTATGAGTCACAAAAAGTGTGCATCTTTTTTTAAAACTAGAGAAAAGTTCTCGGATTTTTTTTGTTTTTGATTTTGTAGAATTTCCTCTCAACCTCGCTGTTGTGCTGCAGGCTGACAGCGGGCTCCAGCTGCCAGTGGGGTTCAGGTAAAATAATTTTCCTCCAAACATCACACACATCCATCCATCAGCTATACCAACCACCCTGCCATCCAACCCTTCCCTCTCTATTTGTCAGATTCAAATGCTTTCTAGAGAAAGGCTGTCTGCAGAGTGAGGAACCTTTCAAGTCTGGCTTTGGCAAAACCGTAGAAAATACAAGTTATTTTGTATTGTGCTCTGGGGAAGGCTCTACAATCGCCTTCTCAAGGCACCACAACAGCTTCCTCTTTGAAGAACAAAGACATGTGTCCCCACCTCTCTCACAGAGAAGGACTCTCAAACATTCTAACAATGAAAATAAAATCTGGTGCTCCTTGGGTTTTATTCATGATAGTGTAGTTTTAGTCATTGCCAAGTATTTTCTGAGTGATGGAGAGGTAATTGCAAATGTTTTTTTTTGCCATTTAGACCAATCAAAAATAGCCCTGGCCAAGATCTGGTTATTTGCATTACTGGACTGGACACAATGCAAAAACATTCATATGAACTAAAAAGGACGAGTATGCCACTCAATATATCCTTGAGCTCTAACTAAACCAACTAGGGACCTGATGTATGAATGATGTATTCATCCTTTCGTACACATAAGCTGGGATTTATAAGGTCTGAACATATTGTACGCTCAGTTATCTAGCAAGAGGAAATTGAAGAGTTGAAATTCTCCACCCTACATTCATTTACCTTACATTATAGTTAACACATACACAAAAACAGCAGAATTAGGGCCACAAAATAATGGTAAATCTGCAAAAACCTATTCAAATATATTGATGTATGTGTATTTCACACTGTAATTGTTTTTCAATAACTGCAACCTGTACTGATTTGTTTTTACGTTCCTTAATTTCTTTGCTCAAGAAACTCAAATTACAAGTTCAGCCACCAGATGAAGAGAAACAACATAATTAGTCAAGTTGAATGATATACTTGCCTTTTTTGAACATGAATGTACTGTTAGCATGTGACAATATCACTTTTTCTTCTGTACACCCTAGATTCAGCAGACCACATTTTCAGAAAGGAGTCTCCACCCATTCATCTATCTGGCAATCCATCGGCGTGTCCATCGGAATACTTTCTGTTGGTTTGTCCTTATATAATTGGAAGTTGGCTAAAGTTTCAGTAATGAAGAGGTGTTTTGTGGATTCAGCATGAGTGTCAGGTTAGCATAAGGGAGAGTGTGTGGGAGATGTCTACAGAGGGCTGTTAAATAGAGAGAAGAAAATTACTAAGTGTATAATCATGACTGCCTAACAGTTTGTTTAAACGCAACCACACTGAATGCTGCCTCGGAGTGGTGAGGCATGTTAATGTGCTGCTGTGGTTAGGAGATGATACACATACTACAGACAAACAAACTCAATTGAGATGTCGTTATTAAACATCCCGTTGTTAAGAAAAAATCTGATATGAAAAATAGATTGTTTCACAGAATAACTACAAGAGAGAATATAGTGTCAGTGATCATTATGCACGATCTCTCCCACAACAAGAGACGATAATAACATCGTTAGTAACACCATTGTAGAGAGCAAAAAGAATCACTTGCAAGTTTACATGTTTGGCATTAAAAAACCATTGACTAGTCTTGTCAATATTTGAGCTCCCCTGCTGCGACTGCATCCTTGAACAGAGTGCACTGAGTGTGTTCTGAGCACTTCTCCAGGGTGATGCTGCAAATAAACAAACGGGATGGAGCTCGTTCACAAACATTCTAGATTTAGTTAGTCAATAAAAAGCACACATCGAATAAGTGAATGGATTATTTTTTAAGCTATGGTAGATTTACTAACTTGCTTTCATGATTTCAAGGTAGTGGCGCATATAAGCTACATGGAAGATATTTAACATTTTAAGACTAAAGCTAAGGCTCTCGTGTGTTTCTGTATTATCAGATGTCTAGGCATTTCAGATTTGACAAATGGGACCAGGCAAAGGAGGGACATATTCCCAAGGTGACATTTCCTGTTTAAAATTGTTCAGGCATAAAGGTGGTATACATTGATTCCATTCTTTTCAAGAATTGCTATCAATATAAAAAAAAAAAATACAAATAGGGAAACCTTCCCCCATCACACACACCAACACACACATATAGAGAGATTGATCTTTGTACAAGACAGATTTTAATTGATCAGAGCAATATTGTTATGTCTGCACAATGGCCCATAGCCCAACATAGCCCAACCCACCTTATGATGGCATCATTTCAGTATGGTCATGTGTGTCCTTTCTAAGCATTGCAGTCTCCTGAGGAAATGGCAGTACACTGGAGGACAGCCTTTTTGCAGTTGCAATGCGTAGTACACCCTTTTTCAACAGCCACAATGGATTACTGTAGCAGCTCTGTGTGCCATCTGGGAAGGGTAGACAACATTGGCTGTATTTCCATTACTTTCTTCACCCAGCCCCAACCAGAATGGCTTGGCAGCTCACGGTCAGGTTCAAAGGCCATTCAGATGACTTGACGCCTTAATAATTGCCTAACTGGTTTGAGCAATGTAAACTCCACTCCTCAATGAGTAAAGGAAACTGTTGCAACAAGGTTTCTTTGATAAAGCAAGAGGATCTTTCTGTTGTTTTTTCTCATCTCCCTGCTACTTTTAAGCTAAGCTACGTCGTGCTGTCTACAAGCGTCAGGCTCCACTGAAGCTACACAAGCTTCCTTGATCTGCAGCTCCTTTAAACTGCTGGCTCCCAGTAAGCTACTTTGTGTTGTCATTTAGCTACAGACAACACATTTTGATCATTTAAATGATAAGCTTATTAACTTATGTGTACCTTATGTGTACCTATTTGACTAACAGCTCTGTTTGCTAACGGCAGAGTAGTGGCACGAGTACAAAATTATCGTCCAGTAGATTGTTGTGGCATGTCTAGATCAATGTAGATGACACACAAAGAAAAATTGTTGATTCGCAAAGGCTTTGGTACATCACACTCTAGTTTGTCTGTTTGATACTTAATAGGCCAGGGGTACTCAAATACAAATGTTAAAGGTCCAAAAAAATGTTTTTAATAAGACAAAGGTCCGATGATTACGGTCATTCAACATTTTAAACAATTGCAACAAGATTCTTAACACGAGGTTGCAAAAACAAAAATAATCTGTGTGCAGCAGTTTTCATTGTTATTGCGTCTGTGCTTGATCCCTCAGAGTCGCAGAGCTGCACAGTTATGAATAAAGGCAGCCGCACCCTCTTTCATTCAGCATTCCCATCATTGCTTTATAAGTGTCTTGCCCCCTTGTGTGTCCACTGAGGTTCGTCAGGCCCAACTCATCTTCAACAAACTCCCCCTTTGCCTCATCATAAAAACTCACAAACACCAGCAACTGAGCATTGTCAGTGGTGCCAGTGGACTCATCCACAGCTAAGGAAATGCACTGTGCATTTTGTATTCCATCACAAAGCTGATTAATCAAATCACCAGCCAGTATTTATGTTCTTCTGGTTGCTGTGGAATCTGAGAGGGGGATTTGCTTTATTTGACCTGTCATTTCCTCTTTTTGTTTGCCTTCAAACATGGTCTCCATCACTTCAGTCATGCATTATTTTATACTTCAGTTATTATCCAGTGGAAAGTCCTTACCTACTGGCCTAGTTAAAAAAAAGTGGTTACTTTTTTTGGGCTGGGCAGTGTAGTTTTACACACCGTCTTATTTGACTTTCTCAGGACTTAGAACAGTTTTTTGGGGGCAGACCCCCACAAAGAAAAAACTCGTAAGGTCATCATCTTAACAGTTTTGTATGCTCATCCCGTGAGCAGAGCATCATGTCTATTACAGCTGAATGCCGCGATTACCATTTTGTTCAGCAAAACGCCTCACCAAATTAGTAAGATCCAAAGCTTTAGTGCGTTTTGATTCAATGAACAGCCATTGATTCAATGTACAGCCAAACTTGACAGTCTCTTCTCTGTCATTGTAGACCGCAAATACCTAATTCCTTCAGTACTTAGGTCCGAATCAGTCTATGGTCCGAATGCTTCTCGTTTTGCGCCGTACCGTTCAAATGAAATCGCCGCCAATCATATTTCAACGCTCGCGCCATGGGTTGACGTGCGTTACAAGACGTGTGTCTTGTGCTGCATTCACTTGCACTCGGACATTAGAGACGTTCTCTCATAAATGTCCGATGAGCCACAACTTTTCTTTCAAAACAAAGCTGCCAACTGGGTGGCAAGGCCTATTTTTAGGGTGGCAGTTGCCACCCCATGCCGCCCCGGGGTCCCCGGTAGGTGAAACTAGGCTGCTAGCTACAGTACAGATGCAACTAGATGAGCTGTTAACTCTCGCTCTGACTTTTTTTTTTTTAAACACACATTTTTCCCACCCGCATTCCGCGAAGACCCGCCCTACTGTGCCTCTGATTCGCAGAGTGTTGGTGGGGGGGAAAAAACGCTGACGGGATGCTGAATGTGATTGGACCAATGCGTTGACAGACACACACAGACACACACAGACAGACAGACAGATAGAGCGCTGTTTGTACACAGCGGAGAATTTTGACTCGTTGCGTTGTCTCAAAAATAACACAGATAATACAGATAATACATATGAAAAGTATAATTTCGCTCAGAGTCCAGAGACAGTTGTCGTTCGGTCCGGATCCGGACCGGAGTCCGGACTTTGAGGATGCCTGTAATAGGCTATCTCTGTAGGAAAAAGAAATGACTAAAAATCGTCTTCAAGGCCCCAGTGTCACTTTTTTTCATGTGAAGGTCTGGATGGAGAAATGCCCGGATTTAACTAATGAACATTGCTTGGAGAGCTCTCATTTCATGGCTACTCAAAGTACTGATTAGCTATTCCTTTTTCTGCATTTGAGGCCAATCAAAGAAGCGGAACAAGTTTAATTACTTGATATTTCCTTTCAATCATCAAGAGTTTTTTTGTTCGGTTCACGTTTGTGTTTTCAATTACACTCTTACTCTTGGGGGTTGGGTTTGAAAAAATGCTTCCTCACTGTTGATGACTGCGGTGTGGAGCAATGAGCAAACAAACATAGCTGCTGCAGTCTCTTGATGTTTGGCACATACTGGGATAATAGCTCATTAGGCCTGCAGTCTGTGAATGATAGCTTACAGTGATCATGGTAACCCCTCATTCGCTTTAATTAGGGAAATGCATTCATCTTCTACTGTGTTCTTTGCTCATGCTGGAGTCATCCCTGGGGATTCTCCCACTCTGAATTCCTCTTGCCTGCCTCTACTATCTGTCGTAAGACGATGTAAGAGAAGAGGTGCACATTGTAATACACTTCTCAGTTTTAGAAGCGCTGCCAAGTATAAGTGGAATGAGGGCGGCATAATGATTAAGAAGCCCATATTTTCCATTGCAGATTGAACTCCCGTGATGGTACTGACCTGTTGAGCTGACCTTGAGCTGGAAAATGTTCAATGTTTGCAAATGTGTTGTTGAACTTAACGTCTCACGTTGCTCTTTATCAGTTCACTCAAAACACGTTTTAAGCGCTTTGCAATCTTTGGCCCAAAAACCTACTTCGTTCTTTTCTCTCCTCTACTTTTTTTCCATTACTGTCTTTACCCTGTGAGCATCTGTCAGTTAATGAATTGTACCACTTATACTGTCGGTTTGAAGTCAAAAGCAAGGTTTCTCCTGATGAATGGCATACTGGTTGGACATGATTAACTGAGGAACATGTGCATAATAAGAATAGATGAATCCCACAAAGAAATATCACCTGACTTAGATGGGGCTTTTTTAGGGTCTTTCACTTTATTGTTTGGGTTTTATGGCCCAACATGTGACTGTTTTGGTTTAGTCTCACTGCTCTCATCAACCTCACTTCCATTTGCAGACAGCTGTTTCTGGGCAAAACAGCTGAAAGCAACTTACTGGTGACAAAAAAACGATTGAGCATTCAGCATCCAAAGAGCCAGATATTCCCCTCAGGATTTGGAGACCCAAACACAAAACACAACCAAACGAGTAGTTATGCAACTGTTGGCTATGTTTGCCACATCAACTTTTATAAGGTGATAATGTTATCGTGTGAATGTTGAGATTACAGTCTGTTACACTGCTCCCAGGTGGCTAAGTAAGTGAATTCAAGTTAAAGTAGGGTGGTGATTCAAACCCTAAATCGTAATAAAATTGAAATGCAAGCATTGGGCTTTTGGGATTTTACCGCCATTGACAGCTCCAATTTCTAATGTGTTTTCTGATGACAGTGTGACACATCCTGCTGCAAAAACATACAATCCATTCAAACCACCCAAAAGCTCCTGTCTCTTCTTGTTTGGAAACATTTCAACTTGACAGCCACAATAACCTCTCACATTCTTTTTGAATCACTTTTTTATTTCCAGTTTGTTTTTGTTGATGGACAGCATTTCAAAGTATGGTTGCATCCAATCACACCTCCAAAGCTGGTAATCCTGACAACTGCAAACTGAATATGGACAACATTCAAGACTCAGCCTACTCATATTCAAAAGAAAATATCCCTTAGTCGTTTATTTTATTCCAGCACTGGGCTTTAAAAGTGCAGTGTTGTAATTACTAATGGACCTACTCAGAGAACACTGCTACGTTGACATTTAAACCAGTGTGCTTCTTACAAAAAGTGCTGTACTGAAAACATTTAGCTACATTCTTAAAATACATTTAGTTGTTCTTACTAATAAAGTGTTGTCTTACATTTTTTGGCAAAAGTTTTGGAGTTCCAATGAGTCAATGAGCACCATGCACAGTGTGAAGAATACAAGCCTAAAGGTACAGTATAGTGATCATACAATGATTCTTACGTAACAGAAAGCCATCTATTTGTTAAAATAAGCTGCCATTGCTTGAAATGGTTGAACACACATTTTGGGTGGTTTTAGTTCCTGGTACAACATTGTAAACGCGTGATATTTAGAATGAGGCAGATATGTTTGAAAAGCCACCACAATTAAGGCAATGCCATACTGTATGAAAACCCACAAAAGTATGTGAACAACAGTTAAAACTGCAGGATCTCTTTGACAAGAGTTTGATCTTAAAGCGTCTCCTCTACTGAGCAAAATGAAATCTCACTTTTTTGATAAAAGGGAAATTGAATTCCCTGAGAATGCTCTGCCTACGGCAAGGCAGATAACCGACTGAGCTTAGCGTTTGGTAAACATTTCACTTTTCATCATGAACACCTCTTTTAAATGTGGCTAAGGGGTGTCTACGAGGATTATCAAGTCTTATTTGTTACCATTTGTTACCTTGTGGATAAGGGCAAAACGGTGGCATTGCAGGCATTCTATGTCTAGTAACATCCAACATAACAATGCCGAGATGTCTGAGTTATTGGTTCCTAAAAATTATTGCAAAGTTGTGTGTCAGAAGTACAATATTATCAACTTAAGATTTCCCTATGCTAAATATGTACTCAGATTCACTGTCTTGCTGTAGTAAAAGGTAACAAAACATTGCAGACTGAAACCCTGATGAAACTAAAAGGGCTTGATTTCATATATAACGATGAAAGGAGAAAAAGAAAGCGAAAGATAGCGCTTGATTATGATAAAGGCTCCGCTGTAAATCAAGTACTGTGTCACCGTCATTACTAAAGTATGCTTGGGTGTACTACTGATGAGCTGGAACACTTTGTCTCGCCTCCAAGACACATACAAGCTGAAGTGGATTAATCATTCATGCTAAAGGTGGCCCAGACTGAAGTGGCAGGCAGCAGCGGCAGTGTCTCGTGTGCATCCCAGAAAACCTTTGGACCTCCACTGTTTCTTTGAAGCATCCCATCTCTTCCCCTGTCTTTTCAAACTGAGCTGAAATATTGATCAGCACTCGCGTCTGTATTCTCACCCAAATCACAACACTAATCAGTGCAGTGGATTGCTCTTCATGCAATTTCATTTATTTCTCACAACACACTAAGTTTCTTTCCATATGGGATCCATTGAATCTCTGCGTGGACTACATCCAAATTATAAACTTAATATATATTGGCAAACATAGTGCAGAGAGTGCCAAGAATGATTTTGCAGATTCTTTAGGACTACTGGCGCTCTTGTTATTACTTTTGTCTTTTGTCTCAGTGCAAGGACACAAGATAAAGGAAGGCACATTTGTTGACAATTTCGTTATTAACCCGGCGCTCATGTTCCACTAAAAGAGGAAGCGGATAAGGTTGTACTGTATCTGTGCCTGCCTCTGCCTCTAGCTGCGAACAAACATCTTTCTGAGCATGCATGATGTTTGCTTGGCCCCTTTGCATTTAGACACTGAATGTTTCTGCATGTTTTTTTATTTGTCTTAAGATTTGTTTTGCTCAAACCAAACCGAGCCTGCCTGTCCTGATTCACTGCGATGACACTTTGGCCAATTTACTGTGGACTTGACGCCCTGCCCCACAACGGAAAGTTTTGTATGTTGTTTGTTTTTGAAAAGATCCCATGTGGTCGGAAGAAAAAATGGGGTTGCTGAAAGATTCATAGAACCCTCGCTCAACAGGCGTTTCCATGGCAACACAACAGTCTCTGGCTAAAAGAACCGAAGGCCTCGATGCAGACGCAGTTCCACCACCTCAAAGACCTTTTGATATGTGTGTACAGGCAGCAGCACACAGCCCGTTCTGTGTGTGTTCACGTATTGTATCCGGACATTTCTGCACTCATTTCATTCCTCCCTATTGGAAACCAGTTGAATAAATCCTGGCTTTCCAAAAAAAAAAAACTTGACTTGATTTCTTACGACTCGAAGGCAAACATTGTTTTCCTCATTTGAATTCAGTAAATGAGTTAAAACAGATTTACAAGGCGTTACACAACTGATTAGATGTAATAACCTGGATACTGAATGTTTGGGCAAACGTGGGCAAATTGAGTTTTCAGTGATAATCTGCAAATGTGTCTTCCCTCACACACATACTGTACAGGGACAAACAAACATGCTTCCCCTCATCATGTGGGTGATTTGTAAAACTGTGACCAGGGGATTTTGTTTAGGCTCACTGTTCTTTTTGGACATATTGAGCTGTGGCGCACATATCATTGATTTTTCCTTATAAAGATGGTTATGATCCCTTTTCGTCTTTCCGCAAATTGCCCCTTGCCATTCATAGACTGAGGCACTGAACTGTCCGCCCACAGTGTATGATTCCATCATTTCATAAATAAAGCATCCTGCTAAGTGAAACGATTTAGAGCAAAAGCAAGACAAGGAACAGACATTGTTATTTCTCCATCTCATAGCCCCCAGCTAAGATTTTGGGTGAGGTCTCACTGCAACTGTGGCTCACACAGCCAAGGGGGGGACTCAGAGCAATATCTGCTTACGGAGCATGTATACGCTGCATAATAAAATGCTAAACATGTCCATGCCCTGTGAGATCAGGCAATTAAACAGTGATGTTGATTCACTGGGACATTGAAAAGCTACTACCATCACTGATTATATACCTAATAAAGTAATAACAGGCTGTGCATTACTAAAACATGTGTTTTCTGGATGGAAATAAATGAACTCTGAAGTGGACATCGGGTACTCACTCTTCCATGTATTAGGATGTCAATAATGCAATGTGGGATGCTGGTCATGTACAGGAGTTGTTCAAGGTTTTGCTGGTACAACACTAATGAAGAACATGGGCTCAGCTTTGTAATAAATCAAAAATAGTGTTATTAGAAAAAATGATTAATTTATAGCTAGTTTTGCAGCTATAGGTGTAATAGAAATGTTGACAGTGCTGATGGGCCTGCCCCTGAAGGGGGGAAATCGTGTGTGTGTGTGTGTGTGTGTGTGTGTGTGTGTGTGTGTGTGTGTGTGTGTGTGTGTGTGTGTGTGTGTGTGTGTGTGTGTGTGTGTGTGTGTGTGTGTGTGTGTGTGTGTGTGTGTGTGTGTGTGTGTGTGTGTGTGTGTGTGTGTGTGTGTGTGTGTGTGTGTGTGTGTGTGTGTGTGTGTGTGTGTGTGTGTGTGTTGTCTGTAAATTGGATCTTCAATCCACTGTTTCTGCATCATAGTTTTTGTGGAGTAATTCTTTGTTTTTTTTAACCAAAGGCCATTTCTCAAATCAAAGATATAACTGGATGCTGCAATGTGGTGGTAAAACACAAAAATATGTGTGTGCAGGCCCTCAGTAAATGTTGAATGTATGAATGAGCCACATTCGCTTACATGTTAGTTCTTTGTATTGAACCTCTTGAAAGAAAGGAACCCAATTATTAAATGTTTTCCTCTGAATTAGTTTTTCATATTGCATTTTTATTTGTATCCACAATATTCAGCCCTTATTACTTTTCTGCTGCTTTAGGGCTTTAAATGATCATCTCACACTAACCTATCCATATAAATTGCAATTTATTGAATAATTAATGTAAAGCTTGTCCAGAAGAATATATCACTACTTTAGATAAAGTGTCAGCAACTCCTAATTGTGTTTAAAACTATATAACTGTCAAGAAAGTTGGTCTTATGACATGTTTTTGTTAAATGTGCCCTTTTATTTGACCATCCCCTGCATTCCACACACACTCTCCCATCACATGTAAGATCATTCGCCAGCCTCACAATGAAAGGGAACTCAGTGAGATAACACCCTCTGCATGCACATTATATTCTCATTCCTGCATCGAGCCAAAGGACTGCATGCTTTCAGGTGTGATTTCATGGTAAGCTTGAAAGAATTCATATTTTATGATATTTCAGTTCAGCCGATAGTAGCGTGAAGCAAAGAACACAGTTTATAACTTGTAAACATCCTAGTTTCTTTTGTAGCTAGTTGTTACATTGTGGGATGTAGCTTGATTGATCATAAGGGACTTTTAATTCATGTATTTATTCCCATTGATTCTTCATTGAAAAACATTCCATTCATAAATCAATTGTTCACTGTGAAGTTGACATGCAGCCCATATTGGTCCCTTGAATTTCTAAAGTACAACATTAATGGAATTATTTTAAAATGTAATCAATATGATAGGCTTTTACATGGTAAATCAAGCCTGAGCAGATAACTCCTATATTTACATTTGTGATCTACTGTTAATTCCTGTAAATTCCTGTTAATTACATCTAAAGTGTCCACATTGAACTTTGCTTGAATTTTGCAATCACTTTCACTCAACGTGAAAACAGGAGGACATGATGAAGGGAACTTTAACTTGAATAGAACATATCACAAAGGCTCAAGGACACAAAGAAATGACAAAACTCTCCTCAAAGCTCTCTGTCTCAGACTGAAGATGAGTCCTTTTACAAGGCATGACTGTGAAAAACGGTGTCTCTGATTGAACAGTGCACCAGATGAAGTGTAGGGCTGCAGTGACCCCTGCTGGTCATTGCTGAGAGTTGCAGTTCTGTTTCCTTTTGTTCTGGCTCGTGTTCATGTTTATCTAGTGGTGAGTCTTGCCTGTACGTCAGAGAGTCGCCTGCTTTATTGGGAGACTTTTTGATACTCGTTATCAATACCACTCAAAACTATAACCACTGCATCCTATAGACAGGTTAGTACCATTGTTAGGTTTAGGGCTGAATTACTTTAGTTGTGTTTAGCACAGTGGTTCTCAAACTTTTTCTGTCAGGCCCCCCCTTTGGAGAAAAAAGTTGGGCCCCCCCAACACAAATAGTCACGTAATGGGCCAAGTCAACATTTATTAAAATACATCAATATGAACGTGAGCATTCCTTTGCTAGAACAGTGATAATAAAACAATGCTCCTTAAGTCTGTGTGCTCCAAAAAATAAATACATGATACAATTGTGCAATGCCTTTGCTAGAACAATAACTTATAATACGTCTGTGCATCTGTGTGAAAAAATGAAAAGAAAGAAAATGCTGGCAAAAAAGTGTGTCTTATCACAGCATTAGTGGCTGCAATGAGCCTGTTTTGCACTGCACATTTCTTCAAAACGGGGTTGCAGGCTCAGTCGCGGCGCCAGAGATTTATTTTGGGGGTGCTTGACATTTCATAGAGGGTGCTCAAACATTTGTTTCCCATTAATGTACCGGTCGCTACAGTGGAATTTTCTACTGCAACAATCCCCACGCACATACACAATGTACCCGCGACAGTTACAATGAAGGCTCGGTAAGCAGGGGTAAAGTGCTAGTTTTGTGGGGAGTGGACCTAAAATAGGGGGGTCCGCGGGCATGCACCCCCGGAAAGATTTTTTTTTAAATATTGAAGTTAAAAGCATCAATTTGGTGCACTTGAGAGCAAAATGAAGAGATCTATGGATACCTCTCTCAACACACATATGAAACAACTGTAAACAGATTTTCTTTTTCTTTATGGATATTTCACAAATCACTCCCCTTTTAAACTTTATTCTTTTTTTACTGTCATATAGTATTTCATACCTGTTTTTCATTTATTCTCTTATTTTTTTATAACTGTAATGATCACATAAACGTGTGCCTCGGAAATAATTGTTTACATTAATGGTGACCAAAACGTTTGAGACCCACTGAGATAACACTGAAAGTCCTTTAGTTCACTGAGCCTTTCCTGTGTTTCCCAGAGAATTTGATTCTATTTGTGGGGGCACCGCACCGCACCGCACCCCCTCCCCCTCCCCCCCCCCCCCCCGGCAAGAAAAGCCAAAGGCCCCTTAACCTATTCGGGTGGTCCATGCATCCACCCCCCCCCCCCTCAAATAAGGTAATACATGCGAGTTCATGGCTACTGTAGACAACGATCTGGTTGCTCTGTGTTGCGTTGTCAATGAGTGAAACATTGAGTTGAGGATCTGTGGGGTTTATTCTCCCAAAAATATCATTTACAATTTACAATTCAGGCATTTCGCAGATGCCTTATTCCAAAGCGACTTACAATGACCAATTACAGGGACATTCTCCCTGGAGTAACCGAGGGCTAAGTGCCTTACTCAAGGGCACACTAGTAGTGGTGTTCCAGGAAGGATTTGAACTCTCAACCTTCCGATCATCAGCCCACCTCACTATCCATTAGTGAAAAAAAAAATTATAAAAATAAATCAATGTATGGGAAACACTGCTCTCAGTCTGACAGGAGAGGACTCTCCTCCTCCTTGTTGTTGAAAAAGCTCCTTATATCCATTAGCGTAGCTCGCTAGCACCAGAAGCTAACAACAGCGATCTTCGGTACCGGTGCACTCTCTCTCTCTCTCGCTCGCGCACGCACACAAAATGGCTCGTTCCACACACACACAGAGCCAAGCTTCAATGAAACACAGAGACCCAGACGTACTTGTATCATATTATTTTCGAATCAATAATTTTTCAAAATGTTTGCGCGCCCCCCACTTTGAGAAACACTGGTCTAGCAGCTTCACTGTCTGTATCAAATGTTTGTGTTGATTTTAGCAGAAGCCGCGTTCGCCTGTTCATCGTCTTCTTTTTGGGAGGTGGTATGGTCTGCATCACAGTCATTTAGATGAAAAGGTGAATTGAGATATACATTTTTGCCCCGATTGTATTACGTTTAAAATCCCCTGACTTTTCGTCTAGCCTCGCCTTGATTTTCACATTTGTGGTTTTGAGTGAAATGTATTTAAATCTATGGGGCGGATGCATTTGAATCCTTTGGGATGAAATGTAATCAATTAGAACTCCTGACTTTGGCTAGTGACCAAATTAACACCTTAAAAACTAAGGACATTCCTGTCACACACACACTTTTTTCCCCTAATGAAAGAAGACTTAACTAATTCCTTAAGTTTCTCCGTGAGACATGGTAATGAGTTTGTAAGGGAAATGAGCTTCTAACAGCTTCACCCATGCCCCTCGTCCTCACCCCCTGTCTCATTTGTCACCTCTCTACCAGCCACCACTCCCTTCTCATCTTTGTCCCCTTCTTTACTCTCCCCGCTTCTCCCCTCGGCTGGTGCTGCCTCCCTCGCTCCCTTCCTCCCCTCCACGGTGGTTCAGTGGGCCCGCTGAAGGCCTGACCAATTAGAGGCTGTCATGTTTGCTCTCCAGTGGAGCTGCCGTAAGTGGTGCAGACAATTTGTATTACAGAGGGTCTATCTCATGCATGGGTGAGCTGTGTGATGGGGCCTACCTGAGCTAATAGGCTTTGGACGCAGAGGCCATAGACCCCCAGCACTCCACAACTGGAGAGCTTAAGTAGGCAGCTAGTTAAATCCACTTTTTAGACTGGACAGAAACTACATGGTTACACAAATAGCAGCTCTATGTCCAAACATGATGTGTGACCCGTGCAGGTCAAAGGCAAACTGAGAGCCACAGCTGCATGTTGAGTTGTGTGCTTCAGTTTCCATCTCTATCCCTCTGTCTGATCCAGTTTACTTCAATTGTATCAAGCACTGCAGGTCACACCTCATTACCTTAACTGCAGGACCTGTCCGAGTAAGAGGATGTGTGTGTGTGTGTGTGTGTGTGTGTGTGTGTGTGTGTGTGTGTGTGTGTGTGTGTGTGTGTGTGTGTGTGTGTGTGTGTGTGTGTGTGTGTGTGTGTGTGTGTGTGTGTGTGTGTGTGTGTGTGTGTGTGTGTGTGTGTGTGTGTGTGTGTGTGTGTGTGTGTGTGTGTGTGTGTGTGTGTGTGTGTGTGTGTGTGTGTGTGTGTGTGTGTGTGTGTGTGTGTGTGTGTGTGTGTGTGACCAATGGCAAGTAACACAGTCTGGTCTGTTACACAAAGTACAAATAATGATAAAATAACACTTCAGATCAAACAAATGGTTGAAAAAAGCATTATTAGTTTGTTGAATGCATTGAATTGAAGCATTCCTCAATTAAAGCTACTTTAGTTTAAATCTTGTATTGGTGTTTAGCTTTACAAAACAAAAATATGAATTTTGGACTTTATCTCCTGGCTCTAATTTCACAGTACAATTTTCTTGTGCTTATTCTTTGGTACTTTTGGTGGTGGTTGTGCTGGTCAGAAATCCTGAATGGAAAATGGTGGTCACAAAATGGCTCCAGATAAGCACATGGAGCCTGTGAGATTGCCCACATATTGCTTGTTTATTTGTTTATTGGTGTATTTCTGTCCAATCTCATGAGGTGTTTGCTGAGACTCCTGAAGCAGGGGTTTGTGGGAAAGGTCAGCTGATCTGCATAATTTCCTATTACTGGTAATACTGGAAGTGATTGGATTCAGGCAGGCGGCAAGTCAAATGATGAAAAATTCTGTGCCACTTGAATGTGTAATAACTACAATACTGTATGTGAATGGATGTGCGTAATGAAAGTATGAGTGTGTGCATGTAATGCGAATGCTGAACATGACGTCTATTTGCCTGTTAAAATGCTGCACCTCTGTGCTTTTTTAATCAAATGCATTACATTTTATGTGAAATTAGCTTATACAAATTCTCCACACAATATAAATCATGAATACTAATACTAGCTTTGTTGGAATTATCTTTATTCATGAAGATAGATTTGCTGTTGTTCGGAACAATCGAGATCCCAGATTTTTTGTATCCAAAACAGCTCAAATGGCTTTCCATAATTACATACAATATCAACATGTATTGGCCACAGTCATACACAAGTAAGCCATGGCACTGGAGGATTGGGTTCCAAGTAGAAAACCCACCGTACCCATAGCATTTTTAAATGAATTGATAAGGTAGACAGCGTCTCTCTAAAGTGAGAGAAGTCTTTAGATGGTGATTAAAGCAGCAACACCATATCCTTGTTCACAGGGAACTCTGCTATGACTGTCAGAAACACTCCTAACCAACGAGCTACTGATGCTAACATCTCAGTCATCGCTGCACATATACAGACCAACAAACTGAAGTGATGTATTGTAACCACAGATAATTATTTATTTCATTCATTTCATAAATTGAACTTAATGGAGATATTTGAGGGGTTTCACTCGGGTGGTTTTCCCTCATACAGAACTTGTTTTAAGATGCAACAGGTTTTGTGATTATATTAAAACCGAAATGTATCTTCCAATTGAATAAGCTTCACTTAATTTCAATATACACTTAGTATTAACATGCAATCTTTATCTCTAATCCTGAATAAGGAAAACTGTATTTTAATCCCAGGTCTGAATGCTTTCAGAGAGCTATGGGGAATATCAATGAGTCTATTGTTCTACACTGAATATTCAATTTTCTTTGAACCATTTGTTTAACCCTTAAATTAATCAGCAACTTTAATTGGCATATGTTGCATATTAAAAGAGAAGCCCACATTGAAACTCAAGTAATGGCAGCTGTTTTGGAATTTATACATGTTCTTGCTTCAGGATAATTCGTATTCTATGTTTATTGCAAGTCAAAGCCACTCTCATTTTTCATTGTATGCTTTCTTTCAATTGTGGTTGCTATATATGCTTAGAACTCTTCTTTGTCAGAGCATTTTTACACCCTTTAAAAACCCATCCAACTGGTTTGATGTCATCTCCTTTTTTCTTCCTCCTCTCGCCTATGACAGTTCAGAAATTGGAAAGAGAAAAGTGAGAAATCTGAAAGATACGGTTAATATGGCCAGAATGTGACATTACTGAATGTATGTGTAAAAGTGCAGGCTGTATTTCATCGGGAGGAAATGGTTTTCCTTAGTATCTCTTTTTTGTGTCGTACTAATGGGGCTGTCAACATGACTCAATCTACCCATAAAAAAAAGAGGGAAAATGTGCAAGCTGAATTTAAAACTGTTTGTGTAAGTAGTTTTCGCACAAATATGTGTGTGTTTACTTATGCACAGGTGTGTGTGTAGGTGAGATAAACAAAGGCAATATAGTGTGGATATTATAGAGTCATTGAAAGCTATCAAGTGATGACTAACACCCACACATCATGCACCAGCGTCACCCTGTGTCACATGGAGCTGTGTTACATAGTGTGGTGAGATGTGTATGTGAAGCTACTAAGAAAATACATGATTTATTATTGGTTTTAATTTGTTCGTCCCACTACTTTTCCTAAACATTACTCGTCAATAGCGGTGCTAATGCAGAAAGAGCTTTTCTATTTAACCACATTTAATTTGTTTGTATCATTCGGTGTGTATTTGTGAACACGACAGAATAATAAATTGCTTTAACAACAAAATAAGCTACAAACAGCCAGACATTGTCACAGCAGCGCACAGATAATTACCAATAATCAGCTGAAACTCGGAACTATGATTTAACAAGCAACTTATAGATGATAAGCTCCTGTAGTTGCTTTTTTTATTGTCATTTTCATTACCTTTCTTCGTCATTATGATGCTGTCTCCAGTGTCGTGTGTAACCACGTTTTCCTCATGAGCTTGAGATATCTGGCAGGACAGCAGGTGAACCAACAAAAAACAAATGTGTCATCTATTAGATCAGAGCTTTTGGTAATATTACCCACATGCCGTTTGTGGTGCTGTGGGTGACGCCTGCTATCCAGTTAAAAAAATATATTTTTTGAATTACAAAAACACTTTAGACTTTAAACACTAGAGGGTGCTCACATCTCTCATGAAAACAGCTCACTGAGACAGATTGTCTTGTTGTTTTGAGAGTGGCTGTAGGAAAATTACAAAAAACATATTCACACCCATGCCTACCTGAGTGTCTGTTTTACAGAATTTAAGTTTCTTTGCTGTATTTTTTTCTTAAAACATTTGCTCTGAAAGATTGCATCATTTGTAGTGTGAGTAAAAATGTTTCATTACAAATATTTGCATTGGAACTGTTATGGTATCAATGTATTTGGTCATATTTTCCATATCATTTCCAGCTAAAGTTCCCTCCTTTCTGCTTTTCATCATCTTAACCCCCAGCTGAGTTTTCTGCTGACTGGACATAACGGCAATCTTACCTAACAGAAATAAGGGTTTAAAATAAAAAAACTCAATTACTGTCTGTCTCTATGTCGAGCTTTCCTTGAGCATTTGTGTCCCAAGGTCTCTGCATGACTCTCTGGAAAACGGTTTCTGATAAAGCCAAAGAGAGGCAGCGCTGTCTGAATGTGGAGCCACACACAGCCGTCCTCTGAGGCATGGCAGCACCCTCCTCTCTCTCCTGGCACCCTACTCCCACCCAGGAGGAGAGCTTAGCTGACTATGAAGACCCCAGCGCTGCCAATGGGCTCAACACCACCTGAGAGAAGAGAGAGAGAGAAAAGACACTACTGTAAAATCAGCGACAGGAGTAGGACGATTGTTCGGTGAAATGACTCAATCCACTTCTATGTCTTTGTTGGCTGTATCCAAGGCCAAACCAAATTATAAGTATCACAATGTTTTGTGGTAAAACTGCAGCACCATGTCCCCCCCCCACCCCCCTCTCTGTGTTCTCCGGCTCCTGCTTGGTATTCAGCGGTTAATTTCTTCCCGTAAGTGATCACTTTTATCAGCAAACACCTGCCATTTGCTTTTCCCAGGCTGACATTTGATTAATTGACAAAATGATTTACTGGTAAATGTCATATACCACACAGACCAACAGAATGGAGGATGTCAGGATTTAATTGTGTGTATGTGGTTGTATACTGCTTCATTTCTGCACCCGTCAACAGCCAGCAGACCTGCCTGCTTGGTTGATTCTAATCATGATGTGAATTTATATATATATATAAACTATAGCCTTGTCTAATTGTATAATGCAGCTGATGGATGTGGTCATCTTGCAAATAGCCATCCAATCTGCACACATGTATCGAACATTGAATTACATGTAATGTGTGTATCGATCGCTGCTAAAAGAACCCAGATTATTTATACTTATAAATGTGTGTAAGTGGGGATTAAAATAGCACAGGTCATTAGATTGACAAAAAAAAAAAAAGTATATCCTTTCACTGCCCATGGAAATGGATGAACACTCTCACAAATGCATAAGAGCAGAGCTACCTGCACAGCTCACACGCCTGCAGCATTAATGGTTGGTCGTTGTCATATCTGGCCGTCCAGTACGATGTATATTGTGCTCAGTAGAATGAGTGATTACATGGCAGTTTAAAAGTATGTTCGACGTAACAAATGAAAAAGAGTGTTAATGTCATAAAAATTAAAAAGAAAAAACACTAAGAATGTGACTTGCTGTCCTTATTGGTATATTGATATAAAGAGGTTCTAGTCTGCTAGACACTATAGGCCCTGTGAGTATTGCAAATACTACACCTCAGTGCAGAGAACCTCAGAGCTCGGTGATATAGGGGCGCAGAAGAAGATAATCATTTATATCGACTGGTCTCAAAATGTGAGCGTGCCGGTCCGGTGCCGGAGGGAAATGGTTAGGCAGTTTGACTCTTCAAAGCAGAGTAGAGGCACTTTGTAAGTAAATTACTGTAATGATTCAGCCGCTGGAGCTGTAATTGCCAGCAGGCAGGGAGGCATGGATGAAGAAGGGGACTTTTCTTTGTTTTGGAGATTGGTTCCTCTGGTGGGTTTCTCCTGCCTTCAACTGCCTTAAGTCAAAAAAATATTACAAGTAATACATTTAAGGAAATAAATACAATTCATGTATATACATTTAGTGCTCTCTTTAACATGAATTCCTGGATATCAAATATTCATCTGGGATGTTCTGTAGTAATCCTAAAAACTATTTTACAAAGTGTACTGACGTAAAATATCACATGACATCTATAGTGATTATGCTAGGTTTGAGACTGATAGTGTGATCACAATATAAGGAGTTTTTGTTTTATTTATTTGCTGTTATGGCAAACACCGAAACACTTCTGCAGCTCTGAGCTACCGATCGTTATACAGCGCTGCGTCTCAATATAATCAGCGTTATGCCGCAATTGCTGTTACAAAAAAAAAAAAAGGTTTGTGTAGGCCGCTGAACCTTCCAAGTGCTATATCGTCAAATGTTGATAGCATATTCTTTTATAAAAATCATGTTCATCATGAAAAAACCCATTGTCAAAAGCTGGAGGCGGTCACTTCGTAATTCATCAATCTGCGCTGCACTCACAGTATTGATAAAAGTGATATACCATCTTCCTCCAATGAGAACGTTATTCTTGTTTGCATCTCACTGAGGATGCTGAGAAAGTGAAAGAGCAGCAAGTTCAGATCCAGTAGAGTTCTCAAGGTTTTCTTATAACTGCTCCTAGTACTGCCCCTGGTACTAGGATGGGTTAAATGCAGAGAACACATTTCACTGTGTGTGCTGTGTGCTCTGCATGTGTGACCATTAAAGAGGGTTTCATCCCTCCCAATATTAATTAACTAAAGTATCAAAAGGTCACACTATGCAAAGTGAGTGAAAGGTGGGTTTCCTGTCATGTTACTCAAACAAGATCAGGTCTGACAATTAGAATGGGAGATGTGTTTAGGATAAGCAGTCTTAACTCTTGAAAAAACTAATCTCAAAACCTCTGCTAATTACTTTTTTAATCTATTATTGTTTTGCTTCTACTTAGAAGACAGTATGAAAATATTGTATACTATCTTTAGTTTAAAGTAAAAATGAAAAAAATCGGGAACCTGGCAGCCTCTCCTCCCACCTCTCCTATATCTGGTTGTGTTTGTGAGTGTGTATCCTCCCCTGTGTGTGTAATGTGTGTAAACACAATAGAGTGGGGAAAGAAATGTCCCTGTAAGGGATTAATAAAGTACATCATCTTCTTCTTCTTATGTTTTTCTTTTAAGCACAAAGACTGTGAACAGGTTGAAGCAGCAAAACTCTCTCTGTCTAACATAATGTTCTAAATGATCACAGATTCCCCACAGATCACTCATGATTGCATACAACTTCATTAAGCAACATCTGAGAGGTTGTAAACACTGCCATGTCTACGGCTGAAGCTACAGGGAGTGTAGCACAACACATGCACACAAGTGATAATGGCACCATGGCATGCTATCGCAGAGAACCAGAGTGAGTGATGAGCGGTCCATTATGCCACTGTAAGAACTCGTTACAGCATCCTGACTTCCCAGCATGCCTTGTGCAACCGTCCAACATTAATGGAGACTTCATGCCCCTGGGCAACCCACTGCAGGTGCAGGTCTTGTCGTGATAAAGAAAAGAAGCAGAGCAACAGAAGCATGATGAAACAGTGAGGAAGATAACATAAAAAAGAGAGGTGAAGATGAAGTGGAACAGAATGTGAAAAGAGGAAGTGGGTCTCTCCCAGGTGAGATGCTGATCTAGTCTAATACTCTAATGTGTTAAATTGATCTCCTCTCTTCCCTCTTTTTTTCTTTCTCACCACACTAACACACCTCCAAAGGCACACACACTCATGGCTCCTGTTTCATAGGGAATCCAGTGCTATTGGCCCCTTAAATTGCCTCTCAATTTTCATTTGGCCGTTCGATTAGTCTCTTCGCCTGCACTTGTCCTCTCCCCCAAACCACTAGAAGTGTTTCTTGAAGGCAGATCAATGGCACAGTGCCCCCGGAGGAGTGGGGGGAGAGGCTGATCGTGGGGGTTCTGCTTCTCACCTTTTCTTCTTCCACTTGTTTCCCTGCATTTCTTTACTAGGAGAGAGACTAAGCTTTCCCCATAAAACTCTTTCTCTTCAATCACTCTGTGCTCCCAAGACAGCAGCACTTGTACAGCACATACTAAGTGTGCTGCTCTAAAATGTTTCCAGCAAACCATTTATTTTCTCCGTTCTATGCCTCTTTTCCTTTTATGATATGTGACCTTATCAGATTTATTTAATTTCCCAAACACATAACTACAAATTAAGCCCTCTTTGATCTGTTTTCAGACTTCATTGTATTCCATTCAGTTGTAATTGCGGACCTACCTGCCAGTATTTTGTTTCTCGTTAAAGGTTACAACTGAGCTTCTCACTGATATAACCTTTAAGCAGCATATTAGAAACAGCAGATGTACCATAGTTATGCTGAGAAGATGCCAAACTTCACTCACAGTTGAGAGGGGGAGGATTCTTGGTTTTGATGGATATTCATTGCTCTTTTGCTATATTGGCAAGTATTTTCATATGCAGAATCTGGTGGGCTGCCTAATTGCATAATTCTAATCATACTGTCAGTCATTAAGAATAATTTAATATGTTGGTAGAAACCAATGGTTAACTTTTCTTCTGCAGTTTTTATACCATCAGTATAGAACATTTTATATTGAGTATTCTTTGTGATTCATGTCCTTTCTACTGATATGTGTGTGTATATATACACTTAATGCTGTTTATTGTTTTTATTATGTTTATACTTTCTCCCACCTTCAAAGATTTGAATGCCACACGATTTCTCATACATTAAGTATACTACCATCCATCCATAGTGTTGCTTACGTTACTACAGCGAGGTTAACCAGTCAACAGGAGACAGCCATGCAGGCAGGTAGCCGGGCACACAGGTGATTAGCTAATAGGAATCAGGTGTGCCGGAGCTTCACACCAATAATAGCCATAATGTGTCTGGCATGTGATGTGAAAATAGGACCCAAATGCAGAAAAAGGACTGCATTTGGTAACAAAAAGCGAGCTTTATTCCAAAAAAAGCCGATGGAAAAGAAAGAAAACAAGAAGCCAATTAACATTAACAAAACTGGGGAGCACGACAGACAGGAAAAAACGTACAGGCGGGAACAGGCAGGAGACATGGACTAGCAAAGACGAGCATAGGCAAGGCAGGGAACAATGACATGAAGAGACGATGTAGCATAGACATGGAAAGACGACGAAAGACCTGGAGCACAGGGGAAGACAAGACTAAATACACAGAAGAGTAATCAGGACAATACACAGCTGGGCAGGGGAGGCAGAAACACAGGGGCAACAGGTGAACACAATCAGACAATCACACACGTCTGCGGCCGTTTCTCAATCTCGAGGATTCTGGCTTCCAAGCCAATATTTCAAGGATGCTACGTCATCGAGTGCCGCCGAAGGACTGTTCCAATCTCCAGCATACTTGGAATTCCACTGATGCCGCGTCCTTGGTTTAGGGGAAATTTTGAGGCTGCACATGGGTAGACTTCACGTCCTTAAATCCCCACAATGCTTTGCGCACGGACCAATTTCAAAAACACTTGCGGAGGATGGCTGAACCAACGCAGCACACATTTAAATGTAAGTATTTAGTGGCGTAGAACATGTGTTGGTAAATATGTTACATTTGTTATCACCAAAAATGTGTTCCGTGAAAGTAGAGCAAGTTCATAATTAGTTAGACATCGTGAGGTATTTATTTTCAGTACAGTTTATGTTGAAACCATTAGAGAGAGTGGCACACTTGTTAGCCTGTTCCATTCTTCTTCGTTTTCCGAAGCCGTGGCTAGGAAGTATACTTGCTTCGTTTCTGAAGGAAGTGACTTGGAAGTAAGCGACTACCAAGCCAGCATCCTCACGATTGAGAAATATATTTATGTTATCATTACTTTAAAAAAAAGAAGGATTCATTCATTTGTATAGCTTTGAAAAAAGACCTTGCTATACTACTTCAAGTTTTTCATGTCCTACATACTGTTTTTATTACTTTCACAACCAGCAGAAACTGTAAATGTAGGGATCCCACTGGAGTCCTTTTTGTTATTGCTATCGTATTGAGTTGATGTCTAGAACACCCATAACAATGAGCTAAAAGAGTAAGAAAGCTTCAGATATGATGAGTGTTGATTCTCCGTGAATTCCATTCTGGTTATTAAGAACTATCAGAATTTAGATTACATTTTCTGCTTTATAATAATTGGTCTTTTGTTTGCAATAACACAGATCAACGACAGGTCAGATGACAAACATCAATAGCTTATCGAAGTTTCTTAAATAGTGAGTTGCATCAGTTCAGGCACTCATTTGTCCCAGGAAGTATTTCTAGCTTGGTTTAAAATGTGGGTGTTGATTGTCCGTGGGATCGGGGCTAGCCAGCCTCATTAATTCAGTGTGAGTTTCAGAGATATTGCTTAATTGAGCTTTAACTCTCATCAACCTGCGCTCTGTATTCCCTCCTCTACCGTCCCCTTGGCAGAAGTCGGTCAGAGTGCAGCCAGAGGCAGTTGGACAAAAACATAATCGCTTTACACCACACTCTCTACCTCACATTTTCCCATCCTAGGTTCCAAGCTACACTTTTACAAGGACACTGTTCTTCAGCCTTGGGATAATACTGGTAGTTAATGTGAAGAAGTCAAACTCAACCACACACAATATTTGACACAAAGAGAAAGGAGTTTCTTTCCCTCCTTGGAGACCATATTCTCTCCTCATATAGAGAAGGTTGTTTTAGATGCAGCTGTTGGAAAAGGCGCATATGATTTAAGACTCTAGCGCGCATGGTTAAAGTGACTCATTTATCACATCTGCAGCTGCATGGGGGAAAAACACGGAAAAAGGAATGACATGAAAGGAATAAAAAGCAGAAAGAACCAAGGTAATTTCTTGAGGTGGTTTAGACTCATCAACTTCTTTTCCCCTCGTCACCTGAGCCCCACCCAAGGCTCTGTCCCTGCACAGCCAGCCAATTACACTGGGGCAGTGTGTGTGTGTGTGTGTGTGTGTGTGTGTGTGTGTGTGTGTGTGTGTGTGTGTGTGTGTGTGTGTGTGTGTGTGTGTGTGTGTGTGTGTGTGTGTGTGTGTGTGTGTGTGTGTGTGTGTGTGTGTGTGTGTGTGTGTGTGTGTGTGTGTGTGTGTGTGTGTGTGTGTGTGTGTGTGTGTGTGTGTGTGTGTGTGTGTGTGTGTGTGTGTGTGTGTGTGTGTGTGTGTGTGTGTGTGTGTGTGTGTGTGTGTGTGTGTGTGTGTGTGTGTGTGTGTGTGTGTGTGTGTGTGTGTGTGTGTGTGTGTGTGTGTGTGTGTGTGTGGAAAGTTGTGTGTGTGTGTGTGGAAAGTTGTGTGTGTGTGGAAAGGTGTGTGTGTGTGTGTGGAAAGTTGTGTGTGTGTGTGTGTGTGTGTGGAAAGTTGTGTGTGTGTGTGTGTGGAAAGTTGTGTGTCTGTTTGTTAGTAGAACACCTGAGAGCCAGCAAAGATTGATGTACTGTCATGAATCGACAGACGGCATTGTGGGACTGTGCCTCAAAGCTTTGTGTGTGTGCAGGTTTGTGTTGTTCCAAGGCTGTGACATCTGTTTTCCCGGAGTTTTGTATCTGTTGGTAAACCTAGCATTTTGCAATTATCTTTGTGCATCTGTTCATGTCAGTGTGTCCATGCGGGTTGAAGGTTATTTCAGACAGTTGAAACAAATCAATACAAGTTTAAGTACATGGGGGGCAATCAATGTCTTAATTTGTGTGTAAATAGTGTAAAGGGGGGGCATGTTTGGCTCTCTCTGCAGTGGACAACAAAAGCCCTGATTGTGTGTTTAAGTGAGTGAAAGCATGTGTGCATACACTGTATGCCCGTGGCAATATTGCATATTTTTCATTTATTAATTCAACAGTTATCCAGTCTGGAACATGGTATGTGTTTCTCCATTGCCTCGGCATAATTACATTGTAACCTTAATGCAGTGTGGAGTCAGTGCAACACACACCAGTAAAACCACAAAGTATGTGGGGATGTTGAATTATTCCCTGTATGACTCAAATTTATTGGCAGCTATTTCAGTTAGGTATTTTAGTCATTCCCAGTACCTTACTTTGGCGGGGCTTTGAAGCAGCAGGTGAGTCCCGTGTGTTTCTCAGGCCTTCTTTCCCACGGCGATGGTGGGTAATGTATGCTTAAATATCTTCTGTGTTTGCTTTTTCCAGGGAATAAAGTGTGTATGTGTGTGTATTTGTCAACGTGTATTTTTGTTGGTATTTTTGTTTATGTGATGTGCCTAAACTATATATTTAGTGGTCTCTGTCTGCTAAACAGCTGTTTACTCACTTCTATCGTGATGGTCTCTTTATTTGCTTCTATCATAACACCTCAAGGTGAATTTACATCACATGATCAATTTTGATAGCATAGCATAATGCTGGGTATTAAGGAGAGAGATTTGTCAATTGTCAAGCATGTTGACTAATGTTGACTGTAATCAGATATATGTCATATCAGGATTAAGTTCACATATTCTGCTTTATAATAGTTTGTCTTTGTTTGCAATGAATCACACTGATTTCAACAGGTCGGTTTACTAAATCTAGGCTTATAGAAGTTTCTTCAATAGTGAGTTGCATCAGTTCATTTGTTTCGAGGTGTGTCTCTACCTTTTGTGTCTAAAGCTGATGGTGGATTGGTTATAACGTGCATTTATTTTCCTGTCAGTAGATTTCATAATGCTTACACTTAATGGGGCGGTGTTGTTGTGTGGCTGTGCCAAATGAGGTAAATGTAACCACCCTCTGCTTCCTCACAGTGAGTCATTATGTTACTTGAATCTGGGTTGTTTTGGAATTGGACATTGATTAAGAATTGGTTTCAGTGCATTGCAGTGATCTGAATCCTTCAAAACTTTTGTTTCATTGCAGCTGCCAAAGACATCAGATGTTCTCTGGCCACTGTCATTCTTTGTGCAAGTCTGGCATTTGTTAGTGTTACTGATGTATACAATATGATACTGCAGCCTGACAGTCATGAGGTTTTGATCAAGCATTTGACGGAGCATTTATATGACTCTGTAGAGAGATAGCTCACAGATTGAATGTCGCAATGTCTTCCTGAATGGAGGAGATGATTGAAACAGCAGGTGAAATAGGCTCAGAATGTCAAAAGTAAAAGACGTGTGCAGACACACGCTTTTGTTCCCTTGTGCATGTGAATGTTTTGATTTTATACCTGCCAAATATTCTTTGTTTTATTGGCACACAGTTCCACAGATGTGAAAGGGTCATTATCTTCAGTTAGCTAAACAGCCTTTAAAATCTGCAAGAAAGCCTCCTTTATTACAGACACATATAGAACTTCATATGTAAGGTGGGTCGCACAAAGTATACTGTACGTAGAGATAATATGTTTTTGTAAATCCCCAATAATTCCCTTCAATAAATTCACTACTATTGTAAGACAATTCATTAAAATGAGACTAATGCAGTAATTCAGGCATTTTACAATAAATGTTGGTGATAAATGACATGTCATCAAAAAATGAGGAAGGACAGAACATTTCTATGTCGCCTGCAGATATCTCAACTCACATTTATCTACTTCCTATCAGTAGGTGGTTACATAAATCTTAAATAATGACTATGACAAATGGACAAAAATACTTTTTATAGGAAAAATGGTTGCACTCCCACTCCCTTGTCCTTGTACAGCGCTTTAATAGAGCCATAAATACATGAAGATGTCGGGTGCTCCATGATGGTGGCAGTGCATGGCTTCAGGGCTGTCATACATCCACAAGACGTAGATGGACAGGCCAGCTAGACCCGAGCGCACAGTTATTAGGGAGCAGGGTGGATGGCTACATGTCAATGTGCTATATTTGAGGGAGTGCAAAGACATGCATATAATATTTAAACAGATACATAAATGCTACATCTTTAACGTAAAGTGGCCCTGCATCAGCATATCATCACATTTCCCCAATATTCACCTTGCCTGTAAGATCTTATTCAACTGATGGTACAATCTACTGTGCAACATTCTTTTTCTTACATGAACAAGGTCTCAGTGCACCCTGAAACCTCACCTCATTAAACCTGTCTGTGTCAGTGATCAACAAACAACACTGTTGGGCTCACCTACAAACACAGAAAACGCAGAGGGGATCACCTGAAGAACTTACAGGGTTTGCACAGGCACAGAAACACACATACAACTAACAAGGCTGATCACTCGTGCAAATTGTATTCAACACAGACATCTGCAATTAATGTGTCTACATCAAAGTAAATATGGTATAAGTGACATTTATGGTAAGGTAATTTTCAGGCATGAATGCACATTAAGGCAGCGCTGCAACACTATAGCAAACACAAAATAACTTCTATCAAATGTAATTAAGCTGTCACCAAATAGCTAAAGGAAAGATAAGAGCCTGTAAGTAGTGCTTTGCTTAGGAACACATATAGCGATAAATTGCTTTTCCAATTGTACAAAGTGTTATAATCACTCACTGGAAAAAGGTTGCTGCCAGTGCTGTGCTGTGCTTTTTTACTTTCACTCCAAAACCTCACGCACTCAATAATTACATTTAAGAGTGTGGGCTAGTGTTAGGGTTTAGCCCCAATTATCGTGCGTTGTAAATCAATCACTTAATAAGTGAAGTAATGAACCTATGGCTGTTGTCTCCTCCTCGTTGAACTAAACTCAGACCTGGCATGAGTGGATGCTGATGGTCAGCAGGAAACACGCCAAGAAACCCTGCCAGCTGCCATTGTCAGTGCTAAATGTAGTACATTAAGTATGAAGTACTGTATCATTTTAAGGTACTTGTACTCTGAAGTCCTATTGTTCGGATTCATAATGCTACATTTTAGATAGAAATTGTCCTTTTTTCTTCACCACTTTAATCTGACAGTTATTGTCACTATTTATAGATTGTACAAATATCTTTGTACAAAATAAGTAATTAATTTAAAAACTGTGTTTTATAATACCTACGGTACCCTGATTTGGCTTCACCTCTAACACCCAGAACAGTTCAATGCACTCACCCGTAGTCATTACTGAGTAATCCTCACTAACCCTGTTGATGCCTACAGTTTTCAAACATCACTTGTTATTTCCCTGAAATTGAAACATGACTTTTACTTTTAACGTATTATTTGCAAAATGGTGATCCTGCTGCTTTTTATGGAGATCTGAATACTTGCTCCACTTCTGGCCACTGTACAGGTCTGAACAGGATCTGAGTGCTCGGCTGACAGATGGGCTCTGTCCCTCCATCTTTACTTCGCTTTGATCTTTGCTGTCTCTGACTGTCAGCCCCCCCCCCCCCCCCCCCCCCCCCCCCCCCCCCCCCCCGCCAGCTGCTGCAGGCAGGGGGAAGCCAGACGACTCAAGACAAGTGCAGAGATGCCAGCTGCTAGGATGCCCTCAAACGGGCACCTCAGAAACTCCTGTATGGCCAATGTGTGTGTGTGTGTGGGGGGGGGGGGGGTCTGAACTACACTTTCCCACTCTCCATCAGGAAGATCACACTTTTTTTCACACATTTAGTCATGGCTTATTGTTAGAAAAATATCATTCGTAACCGGTAACATGTATTTATTATCTTTGCAAGAACGGAATTAGTCATCACAAATAGCAGTGTCCTTGACATGCCTTATATACAAGAGAGGGTGTTACAGTCACAAGATGCAGAATACCGGTTCAAAGCAGTATTCAATGTTTAGTTCAGATTAGCTAAGGCCTGCGTAAGTAATAAACATGACAGTCATATGTCTATCTCCATAGGGGCCGAATCATCATGTTAATCGTTGTCACATAGCTATCATATGCCTGAAACAGTTTGTCCTGATGCTCTTCTAGGTAATCATACATCCTGTTACGTACACAGCTACCTCGGGCCTTTGTTATCATGTGCTACTCTGATATTAGAAGAGTACACTCAGTATTTTCCCAACACTTATGTTAGCCATGTTTATGAAAAGTTCACGGTGTCGTAGGCTACTTTGAAAGGGTTCGACCAACTTTTGTTTTCAGGGGTAAAATGTAGCGTGGATTGAGATGAGCAAAATGCATGTTCATAAGTTTACTCGTGCGCACTTTGAAAATGTCAATGCTTTGTCATAGGTGATTTGGTAGTGAGCCGTTCAGTGCTGTCACAGAGGAAGACTGTAATCATGCATCGTAGGAACAAATATGCCATTGACATTTCACAGCTCAATAATTGTTTCCATCAATTGTCTGTCTTTTGAATTGGAATGGAATAAAATCGACTGAAGGGGCTAACTTTAGCAAAAAATAAGCTGATTGCACATCAAGGCGAGCGGAAATCCGATGGAACACTGATGCACGACAGGCCTTTGTCCTCTTTCCTAACGTGGCTTCACTAACTTGCTGACAGACGCATTAAAAAGGCATCAAAGTCTCTGGCAGCGGGGTCTCACCATCTGAGGTTGGATGATGTAACATGCATTGCACTAATATACACTATTTATAATGTGTGTTCTACAGTATAAAGTACAGGACAGAATATTAAGACTACAGCTGATCTGCTTCATTATGAAACACAATCTGTCCTTGTGTCACTTTGTGTGTGAAACTCAAAGTAATTAAAGGCAACATGGAGGGAAAAACACCAAGCCGCAGAGAGAGAGAGAGAGAGAGAGTGGGTTAAGAAAAAGGATGGGATAGCGCAGCTCTTGGCCACGTAGAAAAGAGAAAGTGGTGTTGTGGTTGTGATGGTTATGAGAGGATAGAAAAAAGGAAAGCAGACAAACACACATGGCTCACTGTGAGAGACACGGGGTTCCTGCCAGGTCTGGTGTTCGCCGCTCTGGCCTCCTTCCCGCCTTTCTGGGCGTCTGATCTCAGCTTAGACACTCGATCTGTGCTGCAATTTGTCTCCGGCGAGTATAAGAATTCAACAAACTCACCCACAAGTGTCTGTACAAGCAAGTTCCGACTGTGTCTTTCATCTGGTCTTGTATTCTAGTTTGTTTCCCCATCGTGCTCTCTGTTTTTAATTTACCTTTGTCTCTCATTATCATCTCTGTGTCTCTTTCGTTCTCTCGTCAACTCTTTTCTCTCTCTTAATCCTTTTGTACTTTGGAGACTGTACTCCCCGCCTCGCTTCATTTCAGGCTTCAGGCTGTTTTAATGCACCAATTAGTCCCTTGTCTTGACTCATACAAAGTGAAATGAGCAGATGTGGGGGGGGGGGGGGGGGGGGTGGGTGGTGGAAGTATATTCTGGACTAAACAAATGTATCAGAACCTTTTTATCGAGAGAACAAACGACTGACTGGGACTGAACACGCAAAATACAAAATGGACCATGTGTGAGTCAGGGACAATGAGTCACTGCCCTCAACTTGTGGGACCAGATATCAACACACGTACACTAATAGGACTTTTGACCCAAGCCCAGACCTGGAGGGATTGATTTGGCCCCTGGCTCTCAGCCCCCTCACACCCGCAGGGGTCAAAGAAGCGGTGACCTCCGACACAACATGGCGGCTTTTTTTTTTACAGAAATCCCTTGTGGGCCGGTATCCATCAGAATCCTCAGTGAGGTGGGCATGCTCAAAGCCATGACCTGCCCCTCTGACACCCCAGTGGGTAACTTATGCTGTCATGAATACGCTCATGAATATGCAACATTCGCTCTCCTCCTCACCGATGGAGTCAGGAGAGGGAATGTTCCACCGGCTGTTCTTTTCCACTGATTTAAAGAGGGGCCATATGGTTCAAAATCACACTCCTCAGTGTAAGATTTCCCTTTAAAACTTTGTTGTTTAACAAGAAAATGCCAAAAAGCTTAATAGAAACACGTTTGTATTCTTATCTTAAAGATTTCTTGCTTTTTGTTGTGTGGTTTGCTAACATACTTTAATCAGAAGGACAGGTGTATAGACCTGATACTGAGACTTTATTACGCAAGGTTATGGTTGAGATACGGCTGAGATAACCGGTTAAAGGCGATTATTCCATTATATCATTTTTGTAGTTGCATAATTACAATAGTACACAGAGTACCCAGAGAAGTACACAGTGTCACACAAACATCATTTCCCTTTGAATCTGATCTACCCTAAATTCCTTTAAAAACAATCAACTGATTTACAGTTTTTCTCCATCGCTAAACCCACTATTTAGAATCAAAATTCCTTTCATCAAACCAACAGCACAGCCATCGAAACAGAAAACCATTTCTCTACAACAGTATACCATTTATCATTGATATCACACAAAATGCAGATGCTAAGCAGTGTTTTGCAAAACAGATCACACAATTCTCTAACTGAAGTTACAATTATCTACACAAAGATCAAAAATCTTTTGTGTAACTCATGTCTACAAAACAAAACTAAATCTTCTCACAGTGGATAACACTTCCTCATAAACTTAGACCATAGCTACACTAATTGACACTTGATGTGCAAAATATTAACACTTGTTATCAGTCAATCACCCCATTGAAAAAGGTAACTCCATGGAATGTACTGTATACCTTACAGTAATGATGTTACATTGAAAACATTTACATGATAGAATTTGCATGACTGTACTTAAAATATTTTTTTAAATGGTGCCGGTAAAGCTATAATAGTGTTGATATGACTTGCATAGCTCTTTGAGATGTTCATATGGGGAGGATTAGCTATAGCTGATACAACATTTTTACAGTCAGTAATTGTGGTCTTTTCCTTTTTGCACATTGAGAAATGGTTTTTTTTGTATTGGGGTGAATTGAGTACTTCACTTCCATGTAAATGAATTGCTCACAGCTGACATCAATGAATTTCCTATAGTAATTGTAATTAGTGAGAATCCTATAAAAGACCTCCCTCACTTCAGTAAGATGTTTGTCAAGGGTGGTGTCGACACGCAAGGAGATATTTCCCACGCTGCCTTGCAAGGGAAGACATACGCTGTGACGTAGATGAGGCTATGTGGCCAGACAGACGGCAAAGAGCAGATCAGTAAAGCTATATAGATCTCATTCTCTGCTTTACTGCTGATTTACATCATTTTTTTTCCAGTGTATTGCTATTCATCTTTTGTTTCTGTTACGGTGCTCTTCTGAAAATGAGACATAAAAACAATGACATAGTTACAGTAACACACTGTTTTTCCTATATGTAAGTTTGTTTCTCCCAACTTGTCAGTTTTCCGTTCAGTTTCCAATATCGATAGCTTGAGGTTTGTGTATTGATGATTGTAGTCAGTATTTAGTGTGCCACTTAGTAATGACTGTTCAAATAGTCTTCTAATGAGCTGAAAAATGTTTGTTTTTGGAGAAGGTATCTGGTTTTGGAAGGGGTATTTTTAGTTTTGAGTGCCTTAGAGCACTTTGCAAGAAATGTATATTGTTATGGTAGAATGGGTTATTATGGTGACCGGAGTTTCAGTTATGAAAACACATTTGTCTCATTAGAGGACAATTTGTTCTGTTTCGATCGACTTATTCTTTTTTGTGACCAGTATTTTCAGTTTTGGTCATGTAAGTGCATTTTGCAAAAGATATTCAGAGTTATGGCAAGTGTGTTTCTGTTTAGATGGCTATGTTCTTGTTTTGAAGAAATGAATTTTGATTCTAAATAGTGGGTTTAGCGATTGAGAAAAACTGTAACATTGTCTCTAACACGTTTATTTCTTTCAAGAACCTTAACTCAAGCAATTATTATATAAAAGGGCATCAGAAAAGAACATCTTGCTGGTATATTTATTACCTATTTATTAAAATGGCTTAGCATTTGCTAGATACAATTTACATATAAATGGTTTCCAAACAAATCCAAAGTAGTTCTGCTGTATTCATCTTTCCTTTTAGTCTTTGCATAATGAAAGTTAAGCATGCAATGCAAGTTCATGAGTAATGATTCATAGCTTGGTCAATGTGCTGAATGCAGAGTTATATCCTTAAAATCAATAGTGATGAAACATTATTACTTTCTTGCTTCGTTCTCCACACTCCTATTTCAAAAAACACTCTTGCAAAGATGTGTCTAGGTTACAAGTGCATACAGTTTCCCTAACGCAGTAAACGCACTCAATCGTGCATTTTCTTTCTGATATTTTTTGCCTTTTGTGACTGAAGAAAGCGTACAAAATGTGGGAGTGAGAGAGGAGGGTGTGACTTGCAAGTTCCAAGGCCAGCTTTGTTCAAGACAGTACTGTAGTTTCACCTTATCTTTAAAAACTCCAAAGTGTAACCAAACGCCTTTTTAAAAGCTTTCTTTATCAACCAGAAAAACTAAACTTAAGCCAGCTTTGCCCATTTTGAGCTTGAGACTCATGCAGCTCAGACAGTCATGTTCCTTGAATTCTGTATTTTGGAAAACCATGTAATGTACACTAAATCTACACTAAAAACATAGTTCATTTCCAGAAATTTCTATTTTCCCCACAAGAAATAATGCAAACGTTTCCTTAGTCATTCGGCATGAAAGAAATCCTTAGAAATAGCTTTTTGTGTCAACTCAGATGAAAACAACCAAATGGTTGACTGATTGACAAAAAGAGGGTCAACCCTTTTAATAATATTTTGATGCCTTAAAATGTATTAACAACCTATGCTTTACACTGTATTTGACCAAATGTAATTCAGTAGTCTAACTTTCGTCCTTGCACTGGGTTTGTTCCTACATTCGCTTTTGTGTGCATTCATGGGTGACCATTATTACCACTCGTCATAGTGCACTTTGACACAAGACAAGCTTGTAGTCTGTCTCTTTCAAACTCCTGCAGGCCGGGTCAGACATCAGCCAGCAGAGGTGCAGAGGAACATGGTGGATAGTAGGGGAAAGGGGGGAAAATAAGCCAAAGAAAGTTGCTCTTAGACCCTTCAGACCCCCAGCGTGTGGTGACATATTGACCTAACCTTCACAGCCAGATTTCACAAACTGTCTCACTGCTGTGCCCTCATTGTGGGGCTTGGACTGTTCTACACAGAAATACAGTTGACTTCACCAAATACCTGCAAGACATACAACATCAAGCTTAGCTGTAATCTGTGTTGACTGCTAATGTGCAGATGTAAAAATGCTAAAGCGTTTGATATTGAACGATGTACAGTACTATCTGAAAATCAGTATGTTGGCATGTGTCCGTAGTTTAGTCAGTATGTTCCTCTGATAGACTTTGGACCTGTCCAAAGTACTTTTATTTCTGCCTTCCACACCCAATGCATGCTGGGACAGGCTCAGACTGACAGGAATGGAAAGACAAGATACAAAGATTGAATCCAAATCAATAACACACACACACACACACACACACACACACACACACACACACACACACACACACACACACACACACACACACACACACACACACACACACACACACACACACACACACACACACACACACACACACACACACACACACACCTTTTAAATGAGATATTAAGTGATTGCTATTGAGTGAATACTCCAGGAAGCGTCTGGAGTACGTAGTGGAAGTGGAAAATGTATTGCTCGGCTCTTAATTAAAAAAAGCTGATATGGTGTTCTAGGTTGGCTGACTGTGTGTGTGTGTGTGTGTGTGTGTGTGTGTGTGTGTGTGTGTGTGTGTGTGTGTGTGTGTGTGTGTGTGTGTGTGTGTGTGTGTGTGTGTGTGTGTGTGTGTGTGTGTGTGTGTGTGTGTGTGTGTGTGTGTGTGTGTGTGTGTGTGTGTGTGTGTGTGTGTGTGTGTGTGTGTGTGTGTGTGTGTGTGTGTGTGTGTGTGTGTGTGTGTGTGTGTGTGTGTGTGTGTGTGTGTGTGTGTGTGTGTGTGTGTGTGTGTGTGTGTGTGTGTGTGTGTGTGTGTGTGTGTGTGTGTGTGTGAGTGTGAGAGAGAGTTTGGCTTAGCTTTATGATGTCAAGGTGTGCGAGCTGCACACTTAAAGGGATACTATTCAACCAGAAACCTAAATATCCCTAACTGGCAACCAGTCACTTAATTGCACCCATCGCCTCCCCCCGGTTGTTTGGGCGTTCCTCATGTGAACTTTGTTGCTGAAGGTATATGGTCAGTGGATTATCAAGATCTGCTGCTGATGACTGTGAATAAATGTTTATACTTACTCATTGTGGTCTTGGTTGTCCTTTGACGTCACAGCAAAGTTTTACCTCACCTCTGTATTTACTTTATTTAAAATGTGAACACCAATTTAGTTTTCTTTAAGTTTAGATTCAGGAAATGCAAAAACTCCACGTAATATAAAGCTGCTGAGTCACACTGTGGGAAAACAACTTTTGAAAAGTTGAAGCTGAAGTGAAAGAGATTAAAACAGTGAAAATCCCAGGATTGTCACGACACACTTTAATATTATTTGTAACATAAATATTATTAAAATAATAAAATAAATTCTAATTAAATGTTGCATTTAAAAAAAAATTGCAGGACTGATGGTGCGGGTTCGGTATCTTTTTGAGTTCAACCTTTAAGGTCAAATGTTACTCGGAGAATGGCTGCATGTATCTACAACATTGTTGCTGCCAACTCTCCTGGATGGGTGAACTTCTGCCTGTTTTCCGCATACACTGCAGCTGGGGATGTACGGTAGATTTAATCTATTTCTGCATCAGTTATAGCAGCTTGTTAGGCACTAATCTGGTTGTTTAACGGCTACACTAACAAAGGTGGGCTGTGGGTCAGGAAAAATAAATGTTATCTCTATGTATGATTACACTGTACCTTGGTTTATATGTTCAAAATGGTCCTGATTTGGCCTTTAAATGCCATTTGTGTGCTTGACTTTGAAACTTGAGAATAGCTGAAGGCGCGTGGACCCGCTGCCTCCACTGATTACTGTTAATGAGTTTAGAAGTTAAACGAGCTGAGTAACTATGAAACACAAACTGCTTAACCTCACATCCCTTCCACACACAGCTTCTACCTGCTGGGAAATTAACTTTAACGGTCTCAGAAGGTGCAGATTTCGTAATAAAGTTTCACTGGTTGTAGATTTTATAGTTTTATGTCTTGTTTGTTTTCACTTTATTTGCAGCGGTGGAGGATGTTAATGTCATACAGTTCCATAACAAGATTTCTGCACATTTTTATCCACGATCCTCACAGTAAAGTTCTATGAATACATTAAGAAGTGTGTCTATCTGAAAGAAAACTGGTATAACCATTTAATGACAACATCTGAATGTCTAGAATAAATAAAATTCAAAGGGCACACCACCCACTTCCATCTGCTCATATGGCTGTGGAAGAACTTGAAGAGTTGAGAACTTTTTTACATTTGAAATGTGAAGGCTGGTTACAGTCAGGCATATAAACACAGTTTCAAGGAAGAGTGTTGTCAGTTAGAAAAATATAGTGCAGGAGATAATGAGGGAGGTATTGCTGCTCTTGTCCCCCGGTACAGTTGTTTTGCTACAAAACATTTTCTTGTTCTTTGCAGTTGATGTTTGGATACATTTAATGGGCACTCTTAGCTGCATCTGTTAACTTTGAGAACTTGTAAGGTAACTTCTTTCCTACTGTTGTGGTAGATGAATTAACCCCCTTTCATCAGGGGGGTCTGTTGGACATTTATTACCTTACAGCCATGTTCACAATATAGCACAGGTGTTTTTTGGCCCTGATGTTCACGTAACCCAGGCCATCATAGAAAGATCAAGAAGAGATGTATACAGTACAAGACCCTGGTGTAAATAGCTACAGTGTTTAAGATAAGATGTGCCTTTATACATCCACCATAGGGGAATTGCAATTTGACCCAGCAGCACAAGGGAATGAAGTTATCAAAGAAACATTTCCATAAATACCTATACATCCAAAACAGTATGTGTAGCCCGGGTGCAAATAGCATTGTTAGCTACAGTACGGACACCCGTGTGTAAATAGCATTGTTAGCTACGGACACCCGGGTGTAAATAGCATTGTTAGCTACGGACACCCGTGTGTAAATAGCATTTTTAGCTACGGACACCCGTGTGTAAATAGCATTGTTAGCTACGGACACCCGGGTGTAAATAGCATTGTTAGCTACGGACACCCGTGTGTAAATTGCATTGTTAGCTACGGACACCCGGGTGTAAATAGGATCTGCCTACATTTAATGGGCACTCTTAGCTGCATCTGTTAACTTTGAGAACTTGTGAACAGGTTAGGTATTTGTCGTCGGCCCTAAAAACTTAAATGGAGTTTCATACAACATAGGACTTATTATATATTGCATCATGTATGGTTTAACTGTTCCTTTTACACATACACATAAATTGCACGTTGGCCAAGGACGTTGTATGAGGATTTTCCTCGGGGTCAGCATGCGCGCCCGTGGGACGGACGCTCCGAGTGGATTCAGTTTTTTACATCTGGACAGGGCTTGGACAGGTCCCAGATCTCAGACTGGGTGACAGGCCTGTCTGCTTGCCAACGTTGGCCAGATGAGATGGGGGTTGTGGTGGGGGGTCGGGAGGTGTCGGGCTGCAACAAGGGCAAACAGGACAGCCAAGTGTCACAGAGTGAGCCTCTCTCTTGCTGCTCTCCTCCTGCCTCCATATTTCTCCACGATTCATTATCAAAATACACAGGATCATTAAAGCTTCACAAGTATGAGTTCATTTATTTTTTATTCTGCTGGGGTTTTATTCTTCATTTTTGTCAGATATTGTGGGAAATTTGAATTGAATGCCCATTTCTTAACACTTCTTTTAAATTAATTTTCTACTTTAGCTCTTGGGAATCACATTTTCAATCAGCCCCAATATAATAATCACATCTAAACTTTTTCAAACTTGGATGTGCCAAGTCATTATCCAGTATGCTTGAAGAAACACTCCTGTCATCAATCATATTGTTAGGCTTTCTCTCCTTTTGTCTTCAGTATTTACTGTAGCTGGGAGAACCATACACTAACATGCGTGTATAAACTATCTCTGTTAATGCCTATTCTCTTTCATATCGAAACACAAAGGCAGGGGCTCCCCTTAAAGTCTAATAAAGGTAATTTAAAAAGTACCTTAGAGCTGTCATAAAGCTCCCAAAAAGCTGCAATTACTTTCCCCTTCATCTTTCCCTCTCTCTCTGTTTCCCAGAGTCTGATTACTCACCTGTGAGAAAAATCTAATTGACACAGCAAATTGGCAAACACACTCTGAGAACTTCTGCACAAAGCCAGTCGATCCTGACTAGATAATTGGGAGAAATGTAGCTTCGCACCTTCCTAGGTCTTTGTGGGAGGGCTTAAGCGGGGATGTGGTATCTGCCTTTTCAGTCCGGTGATTAGAATCAAATGCAGTCAGTAATTAAAGATAGGAACACCATGGGGAAGGCTTCAAACCTAGAAAAAAACAGGGTAAAGTTTTTTGTGCAGACTTTCTCTACTTTTCTTATTAAGACAGCACACATTGTGCTGTTGTTTGAGACACTTCATGAAGTTGTTTTAGTCTAAGCGCGTAGGTGTTTATGAGATATAGAAAACCCTTCTATCAGGTCACCGGTACCAAATAATGGCTCCACAATAAGATAATGTTTTGATGTGGTATGGTTATAATAATTGTTATGGTTGAGTATGTTTAAAAATAAATCTGAAATTAAACAAATAAAATCCCAAAGATAGCTGCTAAACATTATACACATCAAATGTGATATTAAGAAAACAATTAATTACGAAATTATGTAAAACTTCAATCACAAACATGAAAATTGATGTAGACAGTTGTAAAACCAGTCCTATAACAATATGATGATCAATTGATTGTTATAAATATCTTTCGGCAAGGGCATTTCGTTTGGTCAAAAGTTGAGCCAGCATTCTTACAGAAGCTCGGTATTTGTTCAAATGGAGAGAAATTCTCCCTAATATAATTTTTTGTATTCCTATTCCAAATGCCTGACCTCATTTTAGGATACCCTAACCCTTTTCTCAACCAAACCTACTATGTTTGTTAAACCTACATAAACAAAGTCATCAATGCTGCATACATGAGTTGTCACCATGCATCATGGCTGCATAATAAGCTTTCCGGTTTCTTCCTCAGTCCTGTAACTGCCTAAGGAGGGGGTCAGCCTGGATGGTGCAGAGGTCTTACGCCCCCCTAATACCCGCCTCCCAACAGGTAAGAGCCTCGGCAGGCGGGCTCCTCAGGGTGGTCTGCCCCACACAGTGACCCCACCGACAGAGGGAGAGGCAGAGAGCCAATGGAAGATGGAACAGAAGAAGTATATGAGGCAGAGTGACAGAGGGTGTTTCTCAATGTCGAGGACGCTTCCTTGGTAGGACAAGTCCTTCCGAGTCAGGTCCTTCAGAAGCGATGCAAGAATCCTTCCTAGCCTCGGAAAACGAAGAATTGTGGAACAGGCTAACAGGTGTGCAGGTGTGCGTCATATTCGAGGCCCCGCCTTAAATGGAGCGCGATTTCCACCAAAGATTTGGAAATTGGTCCGTGCGCAAAGCATTGTGGGGATTTTAAGACCGCGGAGTCTACACATGTGCAGCATCAAAATTTCCCGCAACGAAGTACGCCGGCCTCTGTAGAATTCCAAGTATACAGTACATGCTGGACATTGGAACAGTCCTTCGGCGGCACTCGATGAAGTAGTACCCTTGAAATAGTGGCTCTGGAGCAGCTTTCCTCGACATTGAGAAACACCCAGAGAGCTTTTATGTGAGAAAAAGAAATGGACGGAGAGAAAAAGAGAAAGAAAAGGGACCGACTAAAAGTGCAAATATAACAGAGATGGAGCAAAATGCGTAGTGAGTGCAGAACAAACAAAAAGAAAAGTGACAGAGAGAAAGGTGTGACAACCAAGGACCAAATCCTGATAGACAAAGGAGCAAAGGAAAGCGAGGGAGAGAGGAGCAGAGCGAGACGGACATTAGCTGTGACTGCTGCTGCTGCACACCGCCCTACAGGCCATCACAGACCAGTCCTCCAAATGTCAGCCCAGTCAGGACCACCCTGGGAAGCCAGCAAGACCCCCTGGGACCTCCAGAAAAGCAAATCATAACTGACGTGGGAGTGCCGGGCTGCCACTTGCGCGCGCGCGCGCACACACACACACACACACACACACACACACACACACACACACACACACACACACACACACACACACACACACACACACACACACACACACACACACACACACACACACACACACACACACACACACTCTGACACACAGCGCTGCCTCCTCTCGTACTCCATGTTCCAGGATGAATTTGTTCCCTCGTCCACATGGGTCACAGCCTGCTTTCAGACTCCTCTGCAGCCAACGTGGGCATGAGATTTCTTCTTCTTCTCCAGATAAAAACCTAATTTTCTAGGACTTGAAAACTCTGTGTCTCCGAAGACTGCACACTGATGATTCAGGGTGATAGTGAAATGGCCTCATTCTTTCAGTCTCTGACTAATGCAGAGATGAAGAAGAAATGAAAAGTGTCCAGTCTAGGAAAAGATTTGAAAGAAACGAAAGGGAGGTGGTATAGGGATTGAGTAACACTGACAGAGAGATATAGCAACGGAAAACCAAAGAAACACAGAGAGTGGGAACAAAGCGCCCTCTCCCTGCTCAGGGCTTAGGCACAAAAGGGGACATTTTCTCCAAGAGAGGAGAGGGAAAAAAAATAGGCGAGCAGGAAAGAGCAGTCTGATTAATTGAGACAGAGTCAACTGACCGCAAGTCATTAAGCTGCCACTGGGCTGAGCGCCAGTCACTATTAATTCTGCTCAGCACCACTCTGTGCTCCACTGCGATGAGCCCTGTATCATCCCTGCGTCACCTCCCTGCTTCTTTCACACACTCGCTAGCACATGGGCGTAATTCCTCCCAGAGAGGATGGCTGTTCTCGAAAAGAGCTTTTGTCTTCATTAGGCTTCCACTCTGAAGGGTGTCATTTGGGATGGCTGCTCTTCAGTGTGGGATGACAAATGATGATTGTTTCGTTGTAGCGAGACCAAAAACAATGTGTTCCACCATTCTGGAGATACACAGGGGGTGGATGACAAAACTGGAGCTCTTTTCACATGTAGAAAACTGCACATTGCTGGTTATTTGAAGATAGGTGTGTAAGGCATTTGGTTTTGTGGGATTCAAGCTCATGTTGAGTTTTTGGGAATCTATAATTAGGAATTAAGCAGTTTGATCAGCTTGGGTGATTTGCAGGGCTGTACCCGAATATCCGAATATTCGGTCGTTGGCCTACTATTTGGTTTTCAATTTCGTTATTCGTTTTCTTTTCTTTTTCGTTTATTTTCCCTAAATGTATGCTTTCAATAAAGGCAAATTGCCACATTCTTTTACTATATCTATACTTTTTTATTGCACTGTTAAAATGCGGAAATATATACAATCTCAGCTTGGGGGCCTGGCATCGCTTTCAATAGCTAGATCTGATCGATATGGACATAAACACGAGTGGAGTCTAATCTGACGGGAGACACGCAGCTCTGCATGATCACCTGCAGCCGTGAGCGGAGCAAAACACACACTTCAGGTTAGAAGATCACACGTAGCTATTTGAATTACCTCTCAAACTACCTAAACTAGTTATAGATATGTTTAGTTTTACTGTCGGGTCACTCATTACTGGATCATCGAGCTGCATGAGATACTAACGGAAACTCTGGGCACAGCAAATGGAAAGTCACCTGATTGCTGTAAGTAGTAGCTTAGCTTAGTTGTTTTCCAGTTGACATGATGAAGCTGCTTTATCCGCCGTTTAAACAGTAACGTTACACATATATTATTACTACTTATGGATCTCTAGTTTCCACACATTACATTACATTACATTACATTACATTGAGCTGACGCTTTTATCCAAAGCGGCTTACAATAAGTGCATTCGACCAACAAAATACAAACTTGAAGAAAACAGAATCATATAAGTACATCAAGTTTCATAGAGCTAAAACATTTCAAGTGCTACTCAACTGGCTTTAGATAAGCCAGTCCTTTGTTAGTATATAAGTTCTTTGTTAGTAATTCTATCGCTCGAAGTGGAGTCGAAAGAGATGAGTTTTCAGTCTGCGCCAGACGATGTGCAAGCTATCTGCTGTCCTGATTTCACACCTTTTTATCGAATGAAATGATCTTGAGAACTAAATTCAACCTATGGTGCAGTAGTGAGGGGAAACCAAAATAAACTCAATGCCCTATTTTGACAGATTTGTTAGAATATATTCTACCATGTTGGCTGTTTGTCAAATACAGTAGCTTAAAATGCCTAAAGTATCAAGCAGGTGCACCACCAAACTGGTGTCATAAATATCATCAGTAGCACAGACAGTGTCCTTAACTGGGCACACTTGTATCACCTCTCGTCACATAATCGGTGAGTTCAATTTGCATAATCATCATCCTGCTCTTATGAAATGCTCCCTCAGCCGCTCTGATGTTCAGCCTGAACTTGACATTAGTGAGACAGGATGGTGTGCAGACAGCAGACAGCGTCAAGCACTGAGACTGGCTCACGCTCAATTTAGTCCATTTAGAAAGCTTTCAATCAGAGACCCCTGATAGCCTTAATAGTGCTGCAACGAGCATGATTGGGAGCTGTGCTGCTTAGGGATGAACAGCTATTAGCAAAAGTTTGGCTTTTCATTTGATTAAAGCAAAGTTCACTCTTTGGGTCAGGTTGAGGTCATGTCTCATACATATTAATTTTTTCTGTGAATGGTCTTGGAATTTTAACAAGGGGACATGATTGTGACTTTTTTTTAAACGTTCTTATTGTCACACACTACTGTATGCTGATTTTGATGTTTGGAAGTCTTCACTCCTTTTTTATTTGTGTCCTCTGTACAAACTTCATATTTTGTGTGTCCTGAAATTCCTCTCACGCTTTTTTTATCAAGAATTGTGTTCCCTATGTCCTTCTTTCTCAGTGCGGCTTCGCTCCATCACGGCCCTCTCTTACTGTGTTCACAAATCTAAAGAGATGAGGGAGAAGGAATGGGACAAGAACATTTTTATTACACACACCTTTAATGTCCTCATGTTGGTTTTATTATATATTATTATTATACTTTTATTTATCACATGTTTATTCCATGCTGTTTCACTGATATTACTGTTAATAAATGCACTACAAACTGTTCTAAGCTGTGCAAAAGCTGCTATACAAATAAGGTATGGCTATTGAACACTGCAACACACTTTGTCTGTAACCAGCTAGCTTACAGCTAACGTCTGTACACTTGGTACTGTGGCGGTTTTGACTGAATAAACAGCTGTCCAGTGGTCAGATTTTAAACAAAATAAGTGTCCTACACCATTGCAGTTCCTGACCACTGACACCTAATTAAACCCTTTGAATATTGCCACTTGGAACAAACACACAGGGATGCTTGCACACAATTTTCCAATCTGTCTCACAATGAAACTTCTCCCACTCTTTCTGTCTCCTTCCCACTCACACGCTCACACCCTGATGATGGCACTTTACCCGCCAACTCAACACCAGGCTCGCATGACAGTCCCATCTCCCAGTGGCTTCTCCACTTCTCCTGACACTCACACTTCCTGCCTGCACACCCAAATATCGAGACAGAGTGGTGGGAGGTGGAAATCCACTCAGGCTTACACAAAAACACCCAGTAGTATGGAAACATCGCCCTGGAGCCTACTCACTCAAAGGTTTCCAAGTGTCTCAGGCGTACCACTTTTTTCTGACTGTCTATTTCCGGCCTTTTGTGATCTAACCCTTTATCATTTCCATCACCTGCTTTGACAGGATTGGTTCTATATATCAACTCTGCTGTCAGTCGGCCAGATATTCCTCAGTAAGTGAACTCCCCTGTCATCTCTCCCCTCACATGGCCTTTGATGAACATACAGCAGTTAATGCGGGGGTCAGGGTCCCTGCAGTGCTAATGGATCACTGGCGTTGTTTCTAAATACAGCGTTGATGATAGGCCTTCACCATGGCTTCGTGACAGGTTGGCATTTTATAAGTCTCATGACACAATGGAGGAAAGTTTGGTGCCAAAATGGCTGGTCTGAATTTAGACTTTGACAGAGGGATTATTTTCTATATTTACACACAGGGGCTCACATTCACAGTTGAGTTTGTTTTTGAAAAATACAATTTAGAAAGAGGAAATGAAAGTGCCAAGCATTTTGTTTATTTCAAGCCCTGCTACAGTAGCTGGTCAGTGCACTTGGTCCAGACTGAAATCTCTCCAAAGATATTGGATGGATTACTATAAAATCTGCTTCCAACATTCCTGTTCCCCTCAGGATGAAAAGGAAATACTTTGGCAATCCCATGACCTTTCTTATAGCGCTATCATCAGGTAATTGCTTTGGTTAATTAACGAATACTAAAGACATCAGTTTCGGCTTTACTTTGTGTTCAGTGCTAATTAGCAAATGTTAGCATACACATTTATATAAGATTGTGAACAGGCCTACTTTTTGTTTGTCTTTACTGTTTGATTGTTTGGTTTATGTCCCGCTTGTCAAGAAAGAAGGCTTCCATGTCAATACTAATACTAAAAAGCAAACAGGTTGTGCAAGATGGAGTAATCCCATAACCAAACAAATGCAGAAAAGTCAGGGTTTCTCTTCAAATCTAAAAGCCAGGACAGAGCTCATGGTACACAGTGCAGGACCAATACTGGAAATGTCAGAGACGTATTTGCTAAGTGAGCTCAGCCAAGTCTGAATTGCATCGCAGGAGATAACAGAATTTGAATTTCTCCAGGGTGACATTTGGATGATCTGTTCTGAATTTATTTTCGTAATTTCTAAGGTGAAATCAAAGATTGTTTTTATGGACTAGTCTGAAAAGTTTGTGCGTTAATGGGTATGTTTATGTGGTTTTAAGTTGGTGAGCATTTTCTTTGTGTGTATTCCTTACAGTCATTGTAGTGCAGATGTGTTTCGGCCTGTCTCTTCTTGTGTCAGTTGTGGTTGGAGGTGTCTCATTACGCTGTAGTGGCCTGCTCTCCTCTCTCCCGTCATGCACCTGAGGAGTGGATCTAGTTACTGGCTAATGGCCCTCCCCCTCCCCGGTTCTCCAGTGGGGACAACCTAACCCGGCTGTCTGTGAGTCGCAGCAGACACTGGGGGCGTCTCGATGGCACACTGAGAGGTGTTGGCCATATTTACCTTTCACACAGAGTATTTTTAAGTTTTCTCTCATTTTATAAAAGAGCAGGCAGTGTTGTTAGTTGGCATTCACCTGGTTTACGAGTTGGTTTGTATGATACCTGCATATGAATACTGTTTGCCCTAGATCAGTCATCGAAACAGACTGAATGTTGTTTTGCTACACATCCTTTCCCTTCCTCCTTGTAACATTTTCCCCCCCCTCCGACGGTTTCACTGTGTTGAGCCCTCATACGGCAGCACTTCAGGAAACTGACGCAGGCATTTTAGGCGACAGAGGCCTCAGCAGTTTAAACGTATCAGTCATCAAGAGCTGTCTATCAGATACGTTATCCCTCCTGTCTTAGCGACTGCTGCATTTTTCCTGCTGTTCAGGGTTTACCTAGCTGATTCACACACTGACAAAGCAGAGGAGCGAGGACGAGGATGTGCGTCATTACAATCCCTAACCCTATCCCAACTGTATTATTAAAAACCATAGGGAAAGTCATATGTGAAATATTAGTCATTTAGTAGTTATAGTGGTTAAGACAGAGCAATTTTAAGCAGCTGAGTTGTAATTAAACATTACTTTACATGTCACTTGTTAGATGCTTTTATCCAAAGCAACTTACATTCTCAATACTGTGGGCAATCCCCACAGGAGCAATTTGGGGTGAAGTGTCTTGCCCAGGGAAACAACGACATGCTGACTGCAGTGGGATTTGAACCTGTGACCCCCTGATCCCAACACCAAGGCTCTAACCACTGCGCCACACACCTCACCGAACAAAAACATCATTAAAATTGACCATGGTGACATAGGCTATATTATATTTTTACAGTAAATATGCTTTCATAACTCCAACAATAAGATTTGGAAAAACTCTTACTTTTTGCCCATGCAGCTAACCCCTTGAAATCAGAAGCACTTAAAAACACTTAGCAAAATGTCACAAAGCACCTTGGGTCCAGGCTGATTAAGTGTGCAGTGGAGCATTTCGCATTACAGAACTGCATTTAAACCTAATAGTGCTTCATTGAAATAGCCTCTGTTATATAAAAGGGAATTGCAATTGAAAAATCTTTTTAACACCAAAAAAGCTCTCCTTCCAGAACATGATTCTCTTTGAAAACCTTTTCAGAGGCATAAAGTAAAAACCTGTTTTGGACCTCCATTTACTAACTCAGCACGGCCATTATAAGACTGCTCCATTTTCTTCTTAGTACTACAATTCACACACATTTAACACCACAAAGTAATCACTCTATTTAACTTTCCCATCCAACAATGGCTCGCAAGTTGTGATGTAGTGTGCAGTTTTCTTCCCCACAAGTTTTCCGTTTATGCGGAAAATCAGACGTAACGCAGATTTCACATTTTGTTCATTGACATCTTCAATGTTCAAGAGGGAAAGTTATGTTATGTTGCGAGGAGGGCTGAGGTTCTATTTCGTATATATGGCTTCGCCCTCTAAGGCTATCGCTATTGGGTAATCCCCCTGCGCCCCCGCGCAGCACTGAAACACTTGTAGTCCCTCGGGCCTCCTTCCGGTATAAATAGGAAGGAGGCCCGGCAATCTGCTCCCTCTTTTTTTCAGCAAACCAGCACAGTTACTGAAGCACAGCAATTGAGAATCATCATGAGCAACAACTGCGTCCGTGGTTGTCCCTCATGTGGCTCTGGGTTCATAATGAGTTATGACCTGCAGAGATAAAAGCAGTATGCGAATCCTGCCGGGGGTCAGAGTACGCGTACGCGGCTCTAATCCAGCAGGTAGCATGCACTGCGCTCGTCTCCCCTCGGGCGTCAGGAAGCGGAGAGCGGACACTCTTGCTGCTGTGGCCGAGGAGGACGATTGGCCCGTCCAGGCTTACGAGCCCGCGGACGGGGCCTCATGTCCCTGGGGCAGAGTGCCGGGCAGGAGTCCGAAGCAGCTCCTGCCCCGCATCCCTCCACGGTTCACCGTTCGGTTCTCCCCTCCCTCCTCTCCCCCGGACGGGGGAGACAGAGTCGGAGCAGGGTGCCAGCTTGGCGGCCGAACATGCTTTCCCCCTCTCCGTCACCACAGCGCGGCGGCGTCTGTTACAGAGACGGCCAGAAAAGTGCTACTGGACGCTCCAATCAGCCCGGACGGGCTGTTCGGACCCCAGTTCCACGCCATGGTGGAGTCCATGAAGACGGCCGCGGAACAGGTGGACGGCATTCGCCAGCATGTACAACTGGCTCCAGTCGACTGAGCTGCCACAGCGGCACCAACGCCCGCAGCAGCCGCGGCGTCCACGCCGGCCACAGGAGGCCGCAAGCGGAGAGACGTCCACAGCAACCGCCCCAGCGGCTGCAGGGGCTCCGTCCCACGTCTCCGCTCCCCCGCCACCCCAGAGACAGGGTCTCCCGGCGGCGAGTCAAAGGGGAGTGAGGCTCCCCCGCTCCTGGTCTGCTCTGCGAGAGCCTCCGAGGAAGCGGAGCCGGTAATTAAGCCGGCTGCCACTAATCTGTTGATTAAGTAGAAAGCAGGGCTCCCTGCAGAAGCCTGCTGGTTTTAACCTATCGGTTAATAAACCTGCAGAGCTCGCGGCATTCCCCTGTCCGAGATACGCCTCCTACACACGGTCATAATAACCCATGAGCGCCGGTATAACGCCTCATGTGGGAAGCACTGCACACACCTCCACTCCTCCCCTGAGCGTGTACACGCCTCATGATGACAGCCGGAGTGAAACGCAGCGTGTGGAGGCTTCCTCGCAGCCCTTTCGCCTCACAGTGGCGGCGAGGGCAATGGCATCACAGAGAAGCCAGAACGGGGGAATGAGCAGTATTCCAGGCTGAGTGCCACCAGCGGCAGCGCCCGCAGCGCCACGGCGCCAGGGCTTGCTGCAAGAAGCCTGCTGGTTTTAACCTATCGGTTAATAACCTGCAGAGCTCGCTAATTAAGCCAGCTGCCACTAATCTGTTGATCAAGTAGACAGCAGGGCTCGCTGCAGAAGCCTGCCGGTTTTAACCTCGGTTAATAACCTGCAGAGCTCGCGGCATTCCTCTGTCCGAGATACGCCTCCTACACACGGTCATAATAAACCCATGAGCGCTGTTATAACGCTTTGTGTGGACAGCACATCCCCTGAGCGTGTACACGCCTCATGATGAGAGCCGGAGTGAAACGCAGCGTGTGGAGGCTCCCTGGTGTGGCTCGTTGCCATGACGACCACAGAACATCTCGAGCATGTGCGCCCGCTCTTAGAGTGTTTCTCAGAGTGGCAGCGCGTGTGTCTGATGGACAGATGGATGAGCAGGCTGATCAGCAGAGGATACGTCCTGCAGTTCGCCTCTCCCCCACCCCCACAGTTCAATGGGATACAGGAAACACTCCTGTCCTCCCAGAAGCTATGTCTTGCGCTCCAATCCGAGCTGCTGGAACTCCTGTTGAAAGAGGATATTTCCAGGGTTCCTCAAAGGGAGGAAAATCAGGGGTTTTCACTCCCGTTATTTTTCTAATCCCGAAAAAGACTGGGGGAATGAGACATCCTGGATCTGTCAGTATTCCACATGCTGACGATCAAACAGGTGCTGGAATGTTTTCACCAGGACGACTGGTTCACTTCCACCTGAAGGATGCATACTTCCACGTACCCATCATCCCGAAACACAGGAAATTCCTGCGTTTTCCATTCAGGGAATATCAGACCAGACAATCGTCTGCCGTTCGGATATTTCCTGGCTCCTCGCATTTGTGTAGAGAAGGCAGGAGCCACTACACAGAGGAGGGATGAGAGTGTGTTTCCTCTGGACGACCTGCTATTTGCTGGCTCGCCCCAGGGAGGAAGTCGCTTTACAGACGGTACATCTCGTATCGCGTCTGTCAAAGCCTGGGTTTCATAATAAATTGGAAGAAGAGCTGTCCTCTTCCCTCTCAGACAATCGTTTATCTGGGAGTGGAGTTAAACTCAGCCAGCATGAGAGCGCGACTCTCGCAGCAGCGAGGGGAAGAACTGACAGCTCTCCTCCGGCGTGTCACAACCCACACAGCCCTCTCCGTGACGCAGCTGCTCGGCGTTGGCGTCAGCTGTTCACGTGATGATCCCCCTGAGTCTCTTCCAACAGGGGGACACTCCAGAGGTGGTTCATTCGCTGCAGAAGCCTGCTGTTTTAACCAATTGGTTTATAAACTGCAGAACTCGCGGCATTCCTCTGTCCCAGATATGCCTCCTACACACGGTCATAATAACCACGAGCACCGTTATAACGCCTCGTGTGGACAGCATGCACACAACTCTCATCCCCTGGGCATGTACGCGCCTCATGAGGAGAGACGGAGTGAAAGGCAGCGTGTGGAAACTCCCTCGCAGCCCTTTTGCCTCACGGGCAGCGGCGGCGATGGCGTGGCTCGTCACCATGAAGACCATTACGGCACTTCACAGAGAAGCCTCTCCCCCCAGCAGTTCCATGGGATACAAAAAACACTCCTGTCATCCCAGGAACAGTGTCTTGCGCGGTCTTTACCCCCGCTATTTTTCTAAATCTCCTCTGTCCGGTGCGCGCGCTGTCCTGCTATGGCGCGCACGGCTGCCTTGCGCCATTCTCAGCGCCTGTTTGTGCACTATAGAGAGAGCTCGATCGGCCAACCTCTGTCTGCACAACGGCTGTCACACTGGCTGTGTGAGGCTGTGTCACAGGCATGTCTCCTCTGTGGTGGAGGCCCCGGAGAACATCAAGGCGCACTCCACCAGAGGAATTTCCTCCTCCACGGCTTTGCACGGAGGAATGTCAGTGGAAGATATTTGCACGGCTGCATCTTGGTCTTCCCCCTGTTCGTTTATTCATTTTTATTTGAGGGATGTCTCCCATTCCTCTCTGACACACCCTGTACTGGGTGTCCTGTCGGAGTGAGGGACGTCAGGGAGCCAGCTGTGCGCCTCTCTCCTGCCTCTCGGCACGCGGAGAGCGGCCCTTTTCCCCTCTTATAGGAGGGATGTTCCTTTTTCCTCCGACACACTTTGTACGGAGTGCCTGGTCAGAGTGAGTGACGTCAGGGATCCAGCTGGGCGCTCTCCTACCTGTCTGACACGCAGAGAGCTTCTGTTCCTCCTCTATGATCGCTGCGCAAGGTGGGACCTTCGTCTCTACTTTCTCACAGCGGCCGGTATGTATTGTTCCCTGCCTTCACCCCGTCGGGAAGATAGGCATGTTTTGCTATGTTCCAGGGACGGTGATGCGCCATTACGCATGGCACAACAGGCATAGTGCCGGGCGGACCCAGTGGGGCGCAGACTACATCATGCTTCGCCCTTAACCCAATAGCGATAGCCTTAGAGGGCGAAGCCATATACGAAATAGAACTGAGGTTACCTACTGTAACCCCAGCTTCTATGAGTAAATGGCGCAGCCCTCTAAGCGCTGGGCCCCACTGGCTCTACGAATAGCTGAAGAAAAGTTATTTGGTATGGGAGCAGATTGCCGGGCCTCCTTCCTATTTATACCGGAAGGAGGCCCGAGGGTGGGGCCCACCTTGCGGGTGGGCGTGGACTACAAGTGTTTCAGTGCTGCGCGGGGGCGCAGGGGGATTACCCAATAGCGATAGCCTTAGAGGGCTGCGCCTTTTACTCATAGAAGCTGGGGTTACAGTAGGTAACCTCAGTCTCTTTGTCTGTATTTGTGTCATGTTGCCTGGTGATGACGGCTTCCGTGCCACTTAAAATATCCACCTTGCCCTGCTCTGATTTCACACTCCTTCCTCTTCTTACTTTTGTTTCTTTGATCCGTTGTGAAACTTCAACAGCGGCCACACATTTTAATAACCAAGCTAATGATCTATAATTTTTCCATTTGAAAGTTTACAGTATACTGTAGTCTACATGGGGAAAAAAAGCTTGAATTCCTTCTTCCTCCGCGGGCTGAGGAGGTTCAACATGGACTCCAAGATACTCTGCAACTTCAACAGGTGCACCATAGAGAGTATCCTGACTGGCTGCATCACGGCCTGCTACGGCAGCTGTACCGCCCTTAATCGTAAGGCTTTACAGAGGGTGGTGAAAACTGCACAGAACATCACCAGGACGGAGCTGCCATCCATGGAGGACCTCTACTCCCAGCGGCTCAGGAAGAAACCCCTCCGGATTATGCCGTCTGGCAGGCGATACCGCACTATCCGGACAAAAACCACCAGATTCAGAGACCGTTTCATCCCACAGGCAAAACACCTGAACTGCTGAAACAATTTCATAACATTCATCTGCTACTTAGTAATTATTTATCTATTATCTAATATATCATTCCAATAGCTTGCATATAGACTCTTATTTCACTATTTCACTTTTTTTAAACTATTTTTCTTTTTGTATTTACTTTCTAATATTTACTTGCACTATATTTTTCTGTTTTTCTGTATTATTGTGTTGCACTGTTGGAGAAGCCTGTGACCTAAGATTTTCATCGACATAACTACACTGTAGCTGTGTTCGTATGACAAATAAAGAACCTTGAACCTTGGGTGAGATATTAGACCACATCCAGAGGTGATCATTGAAATGCTATGAGCTCTCTTCTTACCAGTTCTCTTATTAAAGCAGTACAATAACTTTTCTCAGCAGCTAATGGAAGCTTAGTCCTTGATCTGCCCTGTGCTGATGTACATCCGCAGCACAGCCAAAAGGGATCACCAGCACAGGCTCCTTTATTTTCTTTGAATCCCTGGATCAAGTGGTAAGACTTTTGTGTTCAATGCTTCGACGAGTAGTCAGAACCCCTGGGTAGGTCTCCTAGCCATCTGTCTTCTGGCAGTAAAGCTCTTGGAAATTAAATTAAATTCCCCCTTGCTTTACCAGCCTGAGTAAATAGCCAAGTAATAAAGACTGATGAGGATGGAGCAGAGCGAAGATGTGTAAGGATAGCAAGTCAGCAGCAGAATTAGGTTTTTAAAACATTACAATGTAGTTTCTATCTCTTTCATTGTCTTAGTCTTCCATCCTCTATGGACTGTTTGCCTTCTTAAACAGTTAGTGTCTCCCACACACAGCTATTCACAGTGTTTTGGTGAAACCAAATAGTAAATTGGATGAGATTTTATCAGCACAGTAGGTACCATCGGCAAACAGGGTCGTGTGCCAAGTAGGCATTTTCTCACAGGAATGCTGAGGATAATCTGCTACTGGAAACGCTGACTCACTGATCTGTATGTGTGTGTGTGGGAGTGTGTGTGAGGAGTGTATGTCCTTGGTGAACTACACAAGTAGCATTTTCAACCTTTATTTCAGCTTCTAGTCTCACGTAGATTACAATTCCTAAATTATAAGTGCAAAAGTGTGCAGTTTATAACAACAACAATGAAAAAGTGTTGACACAGTCCATGTCAGTGACCCAGAAAAAGCCTGCAGCACATTTGATTAATACTTGTTTTTGTTTTGTTTTTTGGCTTTAAGGACTACAGTGATGCTATCTGATGGCTCCAGAGGTTACCGTATGGTCTACTTTTGTTTAATCAATTGAAAACACAAAGATTTTTAAGGAATAAAATAATTAGATATATTGTGCTAATACACTGAACAATAAAAGGCCACCCTTAAACATGCATTTTTGCTTTATTGGGGGGGTCTGGGGGGTCCGAAAACCAGTCAGTATCTGGTGTGAGGGTTAGGATTAGGGTTAGGGTTAGGGTTAGGGTAATGTTGTGAATCGAGTGGCCTGTGTTCGTCGTCCATAACATACGCCTGCCCATACCATAACCCTACCACCACCATGGGCCCCTCGATTCACAACATCACCCTAACCCTAACCCTAATGCTCACACCAGATACTGACTGGTTTTCGGACCCCCCCAGACCCCCCCAATAAAGCAAAAATGCATGTTTAAGGGTGGCCTTTTATTGTGGCCACCCTAAGGCACACCTTTGAAATAATCATGCTGTCTAATCAGCATCTTGATATGCCACACCTGTGAGGTGGGATGGATTTTCTCGGCAAAGGAGAAGTGCTCACTATCACAGATTTGTTCACATTTATGAACAATATTTGAGAGAAATGGTTATTTTGTGTATGTAGAAAATGTTTTAGATCTTTGAGTTCATCTCATGAAAAATGGGATCAAAAACAAAAGTGTTGCGTTTATATTTTTGTTCAGTGTAGTTGCCTGCTAGATTTAGCATTAACGAGCCAGGCTAGCTGTTTCCCTCTGTTTCCAGTCTTTATGCTAAGCTAACCGCAGGCTTTAAATTCATATTGAACAGAAAAAGAACACAACAGTGGCATCGATCTCTTTATCTCTCTCTTGGAAAAACAAGAATTAGCTTTCACAAAACGTCATCACAAAACTGTTCCTTTAGGATGCAGATGGTGCTTTATGCCTGCTATTCACATCTAAATGTACTGTCTGTTTCTTTTGCTGGATCATTAATTCCCTCACTTGCTCTCTGTCACTTGGAAAGTATTTTAGGATCATTTAGAGGTATAAATTAGGCAGCAGTAATAAGTCTATTTTATTACTGATCTGAAGGTCATTGGTGGCTTGTTGAGCCATGAATGGCTTTTAATTAAGAGCATAAACTTTCACCAGACGGGCCATTAGGGCTGCATGCAGAAAGACAACAGATTCATTATTGAAATAATGAAGCATGTTCAAGACGCCCCCTGTCTATATGTTAATAATACGGGGGTCTGACTCTGAAGTTAATTGTGAAGATACGGATACTTTAGGCTAGCTTGTGGATTGTTGATGTACTTGTCAAACAACATGCATATTTGATCTTTTGTGACAAGTTGTGCATTCTGCTTCTGCCACACAGGAGGATTGTGAGTTGACATTTTAGCGGCATTAATCGGGAGAAACATCTCCAGGCGGTAAATTAAGACAATTATTCTTCTGAACTAACTTAACTTCACTTCAAGGTCGTAATACAGTATGTATGACAGATGCAGCAATGGTAATGCTATGTGGTGAAGGCATTCGTTTCAGGAAACACAGCACCACTTTACCCCAAAAACGATTATTTTGATATGAATTATTAACTTTGTTGCTTTGAAGTGAAAAGTTTGTACAGAGGTTTTGATATAGTTTTGCTGTTGTCAAACATGGACCCTTTAACTCCATTTTTATCAAGAATTTTCTTTTGTATAAATGTTTCGTTCACAGTGCAAACATGCGTGAACAATCTTTTTTATAGTTCTCATTTTGGGGGTTAACGTTTTCCTTTGAGCCAGACATAAGAGGTAAAACAATCCTGGCAAAGCTATAGAGCTTTCTGTAAAAGATACTCTGCCTTTATGAAGAAATAGATATATTCCTCTCTGCTCGTCTAATCTGCTATCCCATTCTGTGCAGTCCATTCACACGACCCTAGGCAGGTTGAATGTAAAGAATGCCTCATTATAATCCCTGGCAGAGGCATTCATGAAAGGTGGCGATTGTATTCAAAGTGTTTTCCCTGTCAAAGAGGAGTGTAAAGGAGATCCATCCGTCTCTACATCATTGGGGTAATGGGAAGATAGTGCGGAGAGGAGATTAAGAGAATGGAATAGAGAGGAGAATCTGAGATAAAGAGTAACCTCAGGGGATTAGCACTTCCACAGAGTTTGCCTGCAGGCAAGTTAACCCTCTTGCTACTCACACAAATATTGTCAACTGCAGTGGTGTGTTTTAGCTTTTTGTTAAACAATTAATAATGAAGTTACAGCTGCCAACGTTCCACCACTGTAAAGCAGTTGGACATAAAAACACACAGGCATTAAGTCAGAGGAGGAGTCCTTTTCAAAGGCCAAGCGTTGCCCCTGGGATGCTTTAAGACGGAAAGGGACAATTACTCGATCTGACACCTTGTTCCCACCCAAAGGTCACTACCTAACGCACCTTGCGATTGTAGACACATTGCCGGACCCAATTTAAACAAAAGCAGACAAATATGACCAAACACCAACGCTCTGTAACTTTACAAGAACCCACTTTACATGAAAAAGTATTCTTTGGATTCTTTCAGCTACTTTTTCTCAGAGTGGCCCCATCTCTTTGAGGCCCCACGGTGTTGACTCAACTTTGTATAATGTTATCTAAGATGTCAGCAGTTTTCTAAACTAAATGAAAGAGGACTGCTCAACAAAGGTTCTCCCTCCTGCTTCTTCAAGGGGAATAAAAAGGCAGCATTTTTGCTGTTCTTCTCAAAAACTGTTGAGGACTACTTCAGAACAAGATAAAAAAAAAAGTGAAAGAAAGACTGAAGTGAACATAATAAAGAGAAAACAAACAGCAGCACCGAGTGAAACACCATGCAAGTTTCACACTGTAGATAAATATGCTCAGAACGTATCGTTATTCTTGTGCTACTGACTGTAACTCTCTAATGTGTTCTCTTCATTGTTTTTCTACTAGTAAATCAATAGCTGTTTGTGGAGATATGTTCAAACTATCAGAAAAAGCAAAGTCAAACTAAATTTTCATCGTTCATGAATTTGAACGTTTCTAGTGTGCGTGTGGAAAATAGGAGTATTGTCAAGGTCTGGTCACATGGGCATGGCCACACCAGAGGCGGGGCCAATATCTGACTGAATAATAAGAATACAAAAACGGTTAAAAAGAACCTACATAGCTGTGTGAAGGTGGAGATTTGATTGGATGTCAGCGTTTCTACCATTCATCATAACACTCGAAAAAGTTATCCGTATGGTTTTGTTATGCTAATGCATCAGTATCAATGTTCAAAAATCTAAACATGTTTATTTTTTGAGGATTACAAACTCAAATGTGGAGTCCCAGTCCTGACTTTGTTTTAACAGATTTAGCACTTGAATACCCTGTTATTTCTATGCAAAAGACAGACGGACGGACAGACACGCAAAGTCTGATGAGCCCATCCAATCGTATCTGTCACCTTGCCTTGAGAGCTCATCTCCACAGTTTAAAGCTGGCCTGAGAACTGGCTCTACATATCAAAGCCCAAAATGATAAATTCCCCCTCCTGATTGTCTTAACAAATCCAGACCCATGTCACTTGTGCTCCATCTCCCCTATGAGGTAATATCGATGTCTTGCTCACCCTGAGATCAATGGCTTGTCACGCCCCATTACGCCAGGTTGAAATGCTTTGACTTTGTTGTCGCGGGGTCTGTATTGTCTGTGACTGCAGTGGTCTGCGATGCATGCTAACAACGCGTTCTCAGGGGTGTGTTGTAGCGACTCAAGGTCAGGGGGATATCGCTTGGGTCTTGGATTAACTGCCCTCCGGAAGTTTTTCATTTTAGTGAAACAGACAATACACTGTATCGCTGTTTAACCTTGGGGGGTTTGTTTTTCTGCCCCTCAGGATTTGACAACATCATTTCAAAGCTGTGGTCAGCCGCTCCGTGTCCAAGGTTGAATGTTCAGGAAATGGCCTGGCAAAGTGAGATTAATTCTCCAATATTTCTTCTCCATTTCAAACTTCCCAAGAGAGGTGCCTCTAGAGACCGTAAAAGGCTTGCATGTGTCTTAAAACTGAGCAACTTCCACACATTCTCAAATGAAATTATTGATTGTTTTTCCTTTGAAATATGAGCCGTGAATTACGGTGCTCTGACCCAGACATATATTGTGACAGAGGCACATAATATGACTCACCAGACATGCTGCGGTGGAGCAATTGTTCTTGTCCGATTAAAGGTTATTTTAAAACATAAAATAGCGTTGAGGGGAAATGAACGAATCTTTCTTCTGTTGTGATTTTTTATGTGGTTACGTTTTTGTAACGTTTTTGAAAGCTTTTCATTTGCTTTAACTATAAAAGAACCAACCTGTTAATATCTCAGGATTTCAGAATCGGTTTGAGAGAATATTTTTGTATTGATGTCCTAATGTACAGCCACATTTGTCTTTGATCAACTTTAAAGGAAATCCTGGCACACCATGAGTCGATATGCTCTCAGTCACAGCTTCACTTACCCAATTATTTGTTTTGAATTTGTTCTAGAAATGATTAATGTAAAAGACTCCCGGTCAACCTCTTCTTCATCTGTTGTTGTGTCTTTGACTGAGTAATTTGTGAAAATGTTCATTTTTTCCTTTTTAACACTTTACCAAACAGTCTTAATCACTTATTATAATCGTTTTGAATTAGATTTTTAAAAGTGCCAGCAGCCACTGTGCTAAAAGGCGCCACCAAAAAACGACAGTACAGCTCCTCTCAAGTCACGCTGTATGAGGTTTCAGTAAAGAGCCGCTGCCAGATGGGTTTCTGGGAAGGAATTTTCAGTTAATTCTACACTATTCCACTCAGTTTCCCCCCATTGTTCCACGCTCTCCAGCCTCTGTGCCTAATTGCCTTGATAAGACCGTCTGCATACTGTGTTTTATTACTCTGAACTTGATAGCATCCCTATGTGTTGTATACAGCGGGGCATTCCCCTCTCGTTCCCTGCACTGCAGCACAGTCTGCTGATACACTGATACATGTGCAGCTCAATACCCAGTGGCTGAATGTCACTAAGTACATTCACTCAGATACTGAACTTAAATAACACTTTGAGGTACTTGAGTATTAACGTTTCTGCCACTACTCCACTACATCTCAGAGGAAAATATTGTAATTCTTTATGACACAATGATTTGACTCTTGTAGTTACTTTTTGCATCAATAGCATGATGGGTATGTATGATATCTATAGGTTACTTACGTAACCCCAGTTCTCAGAGTAACATGAAGTGAGATGTCTCACTATGGGATGCGCCTCATCGCGGAGCAAACAGAAGCATTAATCTCATTACGCCAATCCTGATTGGCTGGTGATCTTGACGTCAGCGTCAGGGAATCCACCCCCTATAAGTAGCTTGCGCTACGCCGCATGCGTCATTCAAAATAAGCACCTCTTCTCGCTTCACCATAGCAAGGAGGGCCGTCTGGTGAGACATCTCACTTCATGTTACTCTGAGAACTGGGGTTACGTAAGTAACCTATAGTTCTCATTCATAACACTCCGTTCGATGTCTCACTATGGGATATTGTAGCTCCCGAATTGCCAGACGAGCTTATCTCAAAAGTCACCAAGACCAACCAGAACTTAACAGTTAGAGCTCTAACTCAGCAGGGGGCCCAGCACTGCATGGGCCACACTGGGAGCAAAGACGTCTAATCTGTAAAAGCGGACAAAAGTGAGCGGCGAGGACCAGCTCGCTGCTGCACAAATGTCTTGGATGGAAACACCCTTGAACAAAGCCCAGGATGTAGCCAGACCACGAGTCGAATGAGCACGCAAAGCCGAAGGTGCCTGCAGACCCTGACTCGTGTAAGCCAAAGCAATTGCCTCCACAATCCAGTGAGAGAGCCGTTGCTTAGTAACAGGCTTGCCCTTCTGAGGGTTAGCCCAGGACACAAAGAGTTGGTCATTATGACGAAACTCTTTTGATCTGTCCATATAAGTGCGTAAAGCACGGACTGGACATAGCAAATTCGGCTGCTGTTCCCCGGAGGGACACAGCGGCGGAGGAAATACCTCAATGTCAAAGGGGGTACATGAACCAACCACCTTAGGTATAAAGGCAGGGTTGGGCTTCAGCAACACTCTCGTTAACCCTCGGGCGAACTGAGTGCATGAAGGATGTACAGATAGCGCATGAATGTCACTGACTCGCTTGGCGGATGCCAGGGTCAGTAACAGCACTGTCTTGAGTGACAGGTGCTTCATGTCAGCTTCTTCCAGGGGTTCAAATGGGGCTCGAGTGAGCCCATCTAAAACCACTGTCAAGTCCCATAAGGGCACCAGTGACCTGGAAACAGGAAGGAGCCTGCAAGCTCCCTTCATAAAACGGCAGACCAGAGGATGCTGGCCAGCCGTCTTACCCTCAAAACCCACATGGCATGCAGCAATAGCAGCCAGGTAGACTTCGATCGTGGAGAAAGCTCTGTGTTGATCAATTAGGTCCTGTAGAAATGATAAAATCACTCCCACAGGGCATTGAAAAGAGGTGTGCCCTTTTTGAAGGCACTAGTCCTCAAACACCCTCCACTTACAGTCATAAAGAGACCTAGTGGAGGAAGCAGGAGGACCGGAGGCCAAATGTGCGCGAGCGCGTCCACGCCTAATGGTGCGTTTTGATCGCGCATTGAAAAGAAAAGCTGACAGTGAGCATTTTCTTTTGATGCGAACAGATCTACCGCGGCTCGGCCGTAACGCACCCACAGCTGGCTCACAATCATTGGATGTAGAGTCCAGTCTGCATATAGTGGTACACCTCTGGACAGCAGGTCTGCACCGAGGTTCATCACACCCGGTACGTGCGTCGCTCTCAGAGAGAGGAGACGGCCGCAGCTCCACAAGATCAGTTTGCGTGCCAGCATGTGTAACTGGAGAGAGCGCAAACCCCCTTGTCGGTTTATATACGATATTGTGGTCGTATTGTCCGTCCTCACAAGGACATGGTGTCCTCTGAGAAAAGGCAGAAAGCGTTTTAGGGTGAGGAACACCGCTAAAAGCTCCAGGTAATTTATGTGCGACCGCTGGAGGTCTCTGCTCCAGAGACCCCTCACCGGACGACCTTCGTAAATACCTCCCCAGCCTGTCAGACATGCGTCTGTGGTGACCACCTTCCGTGAAAGGACAGCACCCATAGGCACGCCCCGTACCAGAAAAGTCGGGTGCAGCCAGTGGCGCAGTGCCATTACGCATTTCACAGTAACCATCACTCTCCGTGCTCCATGACGCGCGGGTTTTAGTTTTAGAGCGGCTACCCAGCGCTGAAACTCCCTCATGTGTAACCGTCCCAGCCGTACAACCAGGATGGCTGACGCCATGAGCCCCAGTAACCGCAGGCATGATCTGAAAAGAACATGTTTGCGCAGCTGGAAATGAGCGAGGCAAGCTCTGAAAGCTTTCACTCTTTCCGTTGACAGGCGGGCTGGGCACCGAGTTCAGGTGTAAACCCAGGAAGAGTACAGTCTGTGCCGGGCACAACATGCTCTTTTCTGTGTTTATTATGAAACCCAGGTTGAGCAGGTGCTTTACGAGGACATTTGTCTGCGTAATAGTCTCCTGTTCCGACTGTGCGAGAAGCAGCCAGTCGTCTAGGTAGGTTGCCAGGCGAATACCCTGTTGTCTTAACGGGCTATCGCGGCTTCCGTACATCGTACAAACACTCTTGGACTGAGAGACAGACCGAAGGGAAGTACTCTGTATTCGTAACAGATCCCCTGAAATGCGAACCTCAGATATTTCCTGTGTGGGTAATATACTGGGATGTGGAAATACGCATCTTTCAGGTTGACTGATGTAAACCAGTCGTTTTGTCGCACGAGACGCAGCAGAGATGTGTGAGTGAGCATTCTGAATTTGTATCTTCTTAGATATTGTTCAGAGCCCTCAAATCTAGTATTGGCCGAATTCCGTTCCCTCCCCGTTTGGGAACGAGGAAATACTTGGAATAAAAGCCGCTCTGACTCTGCTCGGCGGGTATTATAGATATAGCCTCCTTTTCTAGAAGTGAGAGAATCTCTCTTTCTATAATGTGGGCTGACTCCCCTCGGGCCTGTGAATACAGAACGCCCGAGAAGCAAGGGGGGGTGACAGCGAATTGGAGTCTGTAACCCCGTGTAACTGTCTTGAACACCCAAGCAGACGTTGTGAGCATCTTCCACTGTTCGCTCCTTAGAGCCAGCGGAGATGTCACGTCTTTTGCCCTCTGAGTCTCTATTTGTTGTGTTATGGGGCCCTCTAGTGTCTGAACACGGTGGTACCCCGATTTGACAGTCCCCACCGACACTGCGCATGCGCGTGACGGAGGTGCCTTCACAACCCCAGCCGGCACTGTGCCTGCACGTGACGGTGGTAGCCTCACAGCCCCAGTCGTTACTGCGCATGCGCGTGGCGGCGGTGCCTTCACAGACCCGTTCATCATCCGCCTTTTGAGAGAGGCCGTAGCTGCTCTCAAAAGGGGAACAAATGTGGGGCTGTTTATTGGTTTTATTGTTTTCTCTTTCATTTTTCTGAGCTGCGCCCTCAGCCTGAGGCCTGGATGCGTCAGCGGAAAATGCTTTATCCGAGAAAACAGAGCAATATTGTGACATGTGTTTTGGTGCACTTGAGGATGGCTTTGAGGCATCTCTCGAGGCAGCGGGAACACATCTGGAGCTGGGGAACCTTCCAGCTCCGTCACCGAGGGAAGAAGAGGAGGCTGTCAGGCCGCCAGCTTCTTCTTCCTCGCCTGCTGGCCGAAATTCCGGGTTGGCTGCGCCTGGGCTGCAGCCGGAACCGGAGACTTTCTGGGCCAATTCGCCCTCGTCTCCTGCCTGGGCTGGGGACTCGGGGCGGGCCGTGACCTCTGCTGTTTCGGTACTTTAAACCGAGCAGCTGAGGTAGCTTGGGCGAGGGACTGCCGCTGTGAAGGCAGCGGCTCGACCCATCGAGGAAGACAGAGGTGGAGGGCCTCGTCTTCCTTCTTCTTGGACTCGCATCTCTTCTGCATAGAAGCGAGCGCAGATCCAAAAATCCCCTCGGGAACGATGGGCATGTCCAGCACATCCTCTCTTTCCCGGTTTTGGGAGGTTGGTGAGGTTGAGCCATCTAGCTCTTTCCTGCACCACCATAATTCCCATTGCCTTTCCCGTGGCCTGGACGGCGCAGCGTTGAACGCGGAGACAGATGTCCGTGATCGCGGCTATCTCGTCCAGTACTGCCGGTCCAGGATTACTCGATAGATCCTCGCAGAGCTCCGCTTGGTAAGCGGTTAGCAGCGAGGAAATGTTCAAAGCCCTGGCAGACAATGCTGCGGCTCTGTAGGACCGTTCAGTCATGGTTGACTGGAACCGGTCCGCCTTTGCCGGTAGCGTGGGGTTCCTGCTCGGTGTAGTCGCCATCCTCGGGAGGAGGTGAGCTGCCACCAGCGGTTCCATCGGCGGTATGCGGAGCAGGCCGAGCCTCTCCATACCGTCGCAGTCTAGGGGAGGAGGCACCCTGGATTGGGGCCTTGTTGCTGAAGGGCCGGTCTCTCCACGAGATCGACACCTCATCCAACATCTCCGGGAAGACCGGCAGGAGTTGCCTCTTTGTCCTCGTTGCTTGGGGCAAATTTTTCCCCTCGTAACGGGACCTGTAGGTCTCCTTGGCCATTTCGGGCCATGGGATGTCTAGGCTGGCTGCGGCACGCTGACACACGGCCTGCAGGTCTATACTCAGACAGGGCAAAGCTGGTGTGCTATCGCCCGGGAGAGCAGCCATCGCTCCCGGCTTTGCAGCCTGAGCTGATGACACGAAGACATCATCGTCTTGCTCATCAGAGTCGGACAGGAGGAATCCAGAGGTTTCATCCTCTTCGTCCTCCATGTAGTCCAACTCCGGGACATCATCCGCGGGCGAGACCATGGTGAGGTCCAGTTGGGAGCCCCAGCTTGACACAGCGCGGGGCTCCGCTCGCACGTCCCTCGCTGCCACCGAGTCCCAGCCTGACACGGCGCGGGACTCCGGTTCTGCAGCTGCCACTACTGATGAGCCCCAGACCGACACAGTGCGGGGCTCCATCTCTGTGGTGGACGCCCCCGTGTCCTGATTTCCGTCCGGTAAATCAGAGGACATGAGGGAGTCCTGACCCGACAAGCTAGCTTGGCGTGCTAGCCGTCGGCGGAGGCTCTTGATGGTGAAGCGGGCACAATGTCCGCACGAGCCGGGGTTGTCGATAGCCTCCTGGGCGTGTTCCAGCCCGAGACAGGACGAGCAGACCTGGTGTGAGTCTGTGCCTGATATCTTCAACCCGCAGCCACAGAGCCGAGCCTCCGAGTCCCTGACTCCTCTGGTGTGAGGGAGAGAAGCGTCCATCTCGGTCGCCGTGGTGACGGCGTGGAGAGGACCCGCTCGTAACAGGTACGTTGCTGAGAAAAAATACTTCCCCAACTGTCGTTAATCCGGAGAAAAAACGACGGTGTAGAATTTTATTCTCAAAGAATATTAACTGGTGTGTTAATACCCTTTTTATCTTCCCCTCCTCTGGTGTGAGAGAGAAAAAGAAAAAACGTCCTCGCTACCGTGGTGTCGGTAGTGAGGGAAGACAAGCTAGCAACACGTGTGTTGCTAGCTTGAAAAAATCAAAACCTTACCTTTATTCCCGAGGAGAAAACGGCGAGGTCGATTTGCAATACTAACTGGTGTGTTGGTATTAACAGTCTTCTTGCAGAAGTATATATAGAAGTAGCCGGCGAGCGCCCGTCGACCGAAGGTTAGCTTCGTAAATCAGTCTGTGGACCGTTAAGCTAGCTAGCTACTGATCTTTCTCGAGATGTGCTCTGAAGCGAGAAGAGGTGTTTGAATGACGCATGCGGCGTAGCGCAAGCTACTTATAGGGGGTGGATTCCCTGACGCTGACGTCAAGATCACCAGCCAATCAGGATTGGCGTAATGAGATTAATGCTTCTGTTTGCTCCGCGATGAGGCGCATCCCATAGTGAGACATCGAACGGAGTGTTATGAATGAGAACAGTACAGTGCATAAAGCTTCCATTGTGCCCAATATTTCTGAATTACAACACAAGACAACTCTTATATGTAATTTGAGTGATAAAAACGGATTAATATTTTCTATAATCATACAACACTTTTAAAAGAGTTGTTCCGCATAATGAATACTTTAATTTTTTATACTTAAAGTACATTTTGCTGATAGTACTTCTGTACTTTAACATAAGTAACATTTTGAACTCAGTGGATATGTAGTGTTTCGACTGGTATTAGTACTTTACTGTCTATCTATACCTTTTCAAAATATCCACATAAAGTATATATGCTGCAAAAGCACTGCACACATACAATAAACACCAGTGGGCTTACTTAAAGTATGAATACATTTTAAATATTTTGTAAATATTTTTTATATAATTATAAGGCTGGATATGCAGGCAGGATAGCCTTATAGCAACATAGCCATGTCTGTATCTATAGGATTACCTTTCAAGGTCAGAGTAGTTATCTTCCCCAGCTTCCTTCCCTTCTTATCCTCCGCCCCCCCCCCCCCAACTACAAGAAAAAAACGTCCCAGCTGGAATGAAGCCAAAAGAGATGACATTATGTTTAACATGGTTTCTGATTGATCTCTATCCCTCTCTATCTACAGGAATCAGATGCTTTATCTTCTTGTAAAGATGCCACATTACAAATAATTGGAAACGGGAAGACTCTCCATCTGTTAGTGACGTTGTCAAGCAACGGGATGGGCAGCCCCCTCCACACCCCTGCATTTTGTTATCTACTGTAGGTGATATATGAGGCAGCAAATGAAGGTCCCCAGGTAGTTTGGCTGAGATGCAGAGATGGGATATGCCACCAGTATGTGTGTATACACTTCATGCTGTGTGTGTGTGTGTGTCAGTGAAATTGGTTATTGGAGGCTGATATCAAATATATCACATATTTGTTGTGATGCATGTCAGCCGAACATTTGGTCTCTGGTGAGAAGCAGACTGCATTTTTATCAGCAGCTGTTGGATTTGCTCATGACAGTCATGTGTGATGACAGTTTGCATGACAGAAACATAATAATGAGAAAGAAAGAACAGCAGTATTACCATTTATTTATTCTCACAAGAACATCGATGAGAGAAGACTGGCTGACTGAAGATCTGTCTTCCAGAGCTGCTTCTCGCTGGCAGGCAGAACACAACATATAAACAAATATTTGTCTTGTTTATGCCACTTTAGATTTATTTAATTAAAAGAAAGTATCAAAACTTAAATGGACCTACAGCCTCCGGTTAGTGGCATGGTAAAAACACAGATAGCTAGCATAAGCTAAAGGCTACAACCCATGAACATTAAGATAGCAGTTTGCTTTTGACCAAGTTGAAGCAGTTTTGTCGAATATTGCATGCATGTATGTATTCCTTTCCAACTGTTAGTGAGTAGGGTCCTTTTTTTTCATTGTATGAATGTAAATGAGGATTACAGCAGTACAACTCTCGTTTTGTTAGTGGACTCAGTAGTAAAGGTGAAATGTTGCCCTTTATTTCTTTGTATTTTCTGGTCAGGTGTTACAAGCTACGCCTCATTTAAAGTCACTAAACCATAGAAACATTGCTAGGAATTCCCATGAATATAATTGAGTGCATCATTTCTATAGGCCCTGGGTTAACTGTTGCTCATAACAGGGCAGCACCATCAAAGCCGCTCTCCCTGCAGCCTTTGAAGCCTCCCGGGCCCCGGCGGGTCCCTGGGGTCCGGGCAGGTTGACAGCCCACTGATTCCTGCAGGCCTTTTCCCAAGGCCAAGGCATTTAACTAGACTTCCTGTCTCAGCCATTACCTCCTGCTTCTGTCTCTCTAACACACACTAAGACTCACACAATGCCAGTATGTGTAGACACACAAACAGAGCTACACAGGCACACAACTCTGTGAAAAAACTTTATTCTTTATTAGACAGGAAGTAAGATGATAATGCAGGTCGTGCAGGTTTATAGCTCATGTATTGTTCTATATCCAACACACAGAGGAATACTTTTTTCTTCTTTCATCGTCGTCTGATCCAGGCAAATCCGGACTCACCAGCTATGCTTCACTCCCAGAATCCCCCAGGCTCTGAGCTGATTATAACACACTCTGCTCTGGAGGAAGAACTTGATGCACATCGCACACACTCACACACACTTATCCTTTCATGTTTCATTCAAACTGCATTCCCTCCCTTCTCTTAATCTTACGCATGGCCACTTGCAATTTGTTGCCCTAAGCGTCATCCATAATGCCAGAAAATGTTCTTGCAATAGCAGTATGTTCCTGTTATTACCAAACAGAGCTGGAGTTGACAGCTCTGCCCTGAAGAGTACCAGCAGTGACCTGTATTGTGTCCTCATCTCTTCACTTTGTCAAAAACCCATAGATAATGATCTTAAAAATAGCATCCTAAAGCATTGCTATTGACAGCGCTGATGGGCACTCGTTCCCAATCACTAACAAGTCCCTTTCCTGATTTTCAACCTAAAATATATTTGATAACCAGGGATTTCTGAGGATGAAGTTTGAACTCTTTTAATTGCTGCATAGAAGTTGAGGAGACTTTGCTGCTGATTTGACCGGGAGCTGGAGGAGGGGACATGGTGAGCTCTAAAGGTTACAGGTCCGCTGCATCCCAAGGTTGTGTGGGTGGCTAAATGCTGATTCGCAGCAAATCATCGTTGCTTTCATTTGATGTGAAGCGGTGCCAGGGCTTAGGGTATAAGACGGGCTATCTCACGCCATTGATCAACACTTTGTGCTGAACAAGCTTAAAGTGCAAAAAAGTTTACTGGGATTAACAAATTTGATCTCTCCTCTTTCTTGCGAGGGGAGGTGAGAGAACAGATTGCGAGAGTCTGCTGTTATCCATCACAAATATGTGTGACGCCGTGGGGGTCCAGTTAGCAAGTGTTTTTACCGTCTCTGGTTGAAGGCGTCAGCATAATGCAATGACAGACGCTCCTCGGGGTTCATTTCTCGAATCTCATATATTTTGCACAGGCGGGTACTTTTTGAAGGATAGCAAACCCTGGCTGAAGTCCGTTACTTCAATCACAGTAGCAATATCCAAAGAAATCGAATTAGTAGGCTACTTGAACACACTTCAACTTGTGTCATTGTACGTGTGTGTCTTCATTTCTCAGTGTGTGTGTGTGTTTGTGTGTCCGGCAACATGCTTGCTTGCCCTGTACACACAAACACACACTCCACTACACGTCCTCTCTCCATATTAGATTGCAAATGTCACACACTGTTCCAGCGTACTCTGTCGCAGGATGTTTTGTATTAGCCTCAGCTGCAGTAAAGAACTCAATGTGTGCTTTGTCATGATTCTCTGGAACAATGAAATGTGTGTGTGTGTGTGTTTTGAAACATTGACATAGTATTATGTAAATGATATGCTATGCTACTGATGATGTGGAGTGACAGACAAGCTCAGCCGAGAGCCAAGGAAGAGGGATTAATCATTTGAGCATTTTCAGTTTATGAGGCTATTGACACCATATGGTGCTGCTGCCATTGTGATTGTGCAGTTTGGACACTTACAGCTTGAGCCTGATGCGTCATGCTGCTCACTTATGTGACTAATGTGGTTATGTTTTGGCCAATAGCAAAGTGATTGGGGTAGAATCCAGAAATGTGATAGTATTTTATTATTTAGCCACAGCAGCAGCAGCTCCATAGTTGGCAATGTAGGTCAGTTGGTTGCCCCGCTACTTCTAGACTGAAATATCTTAACAATTACAGGCTGGATCGGCATCACTTTTTCCCAAGACATTGAACAGACCATGAATCCTCCAACGTTTCTCCATGATGTAGACATTTGTAATTAGGTTTTAAATGAGCATATATCTGATGCAACACCAGTACAATTAATAAAGACATTCATGTTTTCCATAGCGCCACCATCTTTTCAATGTTTCCTGGCGTTCATTCCTTCCGTTTTTTTGAGAACCCTGGTTTCCCGTTATTTCGTATAGTCATGCTTCCAAAGCGTACTTCCTGTATGTTAGCATGTATGTTGCATTGAGCTAAAGTGTTATGGTCTCACAGAGCCTATAGCATGACTGTAGACTCTTAGTCTTTCTTGTACAGCTATTTTTGTAATTCAGCAAATTGATATGTGGAATCTATTTGGGGGAAAAAACCTAAGAAATAACTTTACTTCTCAACATTTGATTTATTGTCTTAGTTTAACCATGGGTTAGTTTCAGAAACAATAACATCTTTTCTTTCTGATAAAAACAATACAATACATGATACAGGCAGGATAAAGAAATGCTGAAAAGGTGGCCTTGACTCATTATCATGCTGGGAGAAGAGTTTGATCAGAAAAAAGTTTTTATTATATCAAACGCATCATTTCATTTTTCCATCATTCTCCAGAGAGAGGGTTGCCATGGAGTTTTTATATGAAGGGAACAGAGAGGTGTGAACGCCTACTGCCTCCAATAAATAATCTCTGTAGTGGAGTCATAACGAGGCTGAGAATCTAAGATAAAACAAGATTTAGTCACAAACAAACACCCACCATCCCATCTACTTGCATGCAGATTCACATTACTCAAAATCTTTATAGAGAATCTACATTTGATATCTTATTGCTGCACTGGAGTACTCATTTTTGCCTTTTATTCTTTGTAGTGCTTCTCTCTCTGGGACCACAATCTTTTCTATCTTGTCCTCATTCGAACACGGTGCAGATTTAAGCAATGTGTGAATTAGCCTCAGGGTGCTGAAATATGCTTCTAATTTCATCCATGGTATATGAAACATCCTTCATGAACAAATCCTGATGAGCAGAGATTGCTTCACAACAAAATAACATTGAATAACGGTGTCTTAACTGCAGCTGTTGTTAATGAATGTCACATTTTACTCAGTTAATGACCTTCTGACTAGGGCTGCTCAATTAATCGTATTTTAATCGCAATTATGATTATGGCTTGCAACGATTACGAAAACAACGTAATCGAAATATAACGATTTCTTTTTTTTATTGGTTTTTCAGTTGAAGTATTCTTAAAGTTCAGGGTAATCAACTGTTTAAAACATTTTTTCTCCAATAAATTGATGTTTTCAAAGTAAATGGATAATCGTTTTTAATAATTGTGATATCAATTATTGACCCAAATAATCGAGATTATGATTTTTGCCATAATCGAGCAGCTCTAGTTTCTAGCAAAAAAGATGACATGAGCAGCCCTTCCAGCATTTTCCATGGTGGCTAAAACATTTTTATTTTGTCTTAAATTGTAGTTCAACATGTATTTCCTGTTACTTCTGGACCATGACGTTGGGCCAGCCTTTAATATTTAATTGAGTGGAATATGTTGAATATGCTTTACCAAAATGTTGGCTATATGTTAAGGAGTTTTCAAGTTGTGAAAGTGCACTGCAACATGTTTGTTGATCTTGTTTATTGTTATTTATTATTTTTGATATTATTTATTTAAATGTAGACATGAGTGTATAATTTATTTTGTATTTATTTGTATTGGTTTTTCAGTTGATTACCCTGAACGTATAATTCAACAGTTAAAAAGTTCAAATTATTATTTGTATTTGTTTTAAAATACAATAAATGGATGTTTTCAAAGTCAATGAATAATAGCATTTAATAATCGCAATTACAATTATTGACCCAAATAATCGAGATTATGATTTTTGCCATAATCGAGCAGCCCTACTTCTGACTTAATTTATATATTAGTTTAATTAGCCTGAGTCATACATATTGTTCATAATCCTAAAAGCTGACAAGATGGAAGTACAGCTGTTCTCATGCATGTGCGCGCAGATGTATCTGTTTTTGAAAAAGCTGCCAGATGTTTGTTTCAAATTGTTTATTTTGTGGACCTAACTTGAATGAATGTATAAACTAAAGCTATACAACGAATTTCATGCCATTCTGAGCTCCACATTGTACCCTCTGCTGTAGTAACCACAATGAGCTCTAGAGGGCAGAGAGGTTAATTTCATCAGACTACCAAACTCCATCACCTCGCCTCTAATCCATCCCCGTATGACCAGACGCAGCCGGGTGTCTTGGGTAACGGCGGTTATTGGATTCCAAGTTCATCAACAGGTTGTAAAAAGCCTTAAATGACACGATGAATCCTTAATGATCCCAGCATGGGGTTTATGTTAAGCCATGACGAGTGAATAATTGAGGTGTCTATGATTTCCCACAGAGCCATGGTAGAAATGAATATCCTCTAGTGTAAACTAATTGGCACGGAGCTGGCGAATTGAAAGATGAGTAGGATGGGTGTGTTTTTGGTGTGCTCATAATTGTGTGTTATCATTCGACTTTTCAAATGTGCTGTTGCAATATAGCTTATCTTTTTCCATGTCTTTTCTTTAATTCATCAGGGTGCTGCAGAGTTAGAGCGTGCACAGTATAGGAGAAAGAGAGAGCAGACGTGTCTCAGACTTACACCCCCCCACGTTAGCGATCTTTTCTGAATTCCTCAACATAATCCTCAGCCAGTGGGGAAATGTGAGAAACTTCACAAAGTAATTTACACTCTAATGTCTGTTTTCGCCCCAAAAAATCAATGGGGAGCAATTAAAGGATACCACAGTTGCATTTTTTTCACTTTCAAAGATTATAACCAAGGGTTTTTATAATGAGTTTTATCAACTTCTTTATATTTTTCAAAGAGAATACTAATTTTAGGCCAAATGGATGGTTTCCTACATTCAAAACAGGAACACTAATTTAGTGCTGCAATTAAAAGTTGGTAAAATGCTTACAGGAGGCAAACAAATAGAGTTGAGGATGGGAAATTAGGAAGAAGAACCAACACGTTTCATGGAAAGCCATTTTTTTGGCCACTGAACCTTTTTAGATACAGATAAACGTATTTCTTTGCAGAGGGCATTGACATAAACATTCAGCATGTAGTCAATTTCAAATACACCATATTTTCCTAAACCTCCCTTCCTCATCTCTCAGCCCATCTCTTCTTTCCCTCGTCATGTCTCCTCTTATGTCACTTGTCTTTACTTCTTTCTTACAGGCAGCTCTTCTAGCCTCTTATCTCTGTCCTCTCCTCAGGCGATCCCCTCCCTCCCTCTCTTTTATCCCCCTCCCAGCCTGTGTGGCTCTCCGTGCTCCATTGCCATTTATGACCTGTAATCCATGCTTATTAAACAAGGTGCCTGTACCATTAAGAGTGGAAAATGAGCCTTAATTGCAACGCTGCTGGCAGCGCCTGCTGCCTCAATACCATTTTGCACTTATGGGCAACGCTACATTAGCACCCTAATTCGAGAGGCCTTGCATCGCTGCCTCTGAAAATATTTTCATAATTTACCTCTCCCTCGACTACGCCACTGTCTGCAGATTGGTGCGGAGCTCTGCGCTGTCAGACAGGCAGATTCTCCTTTATAAAATGGCTTCAGGAAGGGGAAAAAAATGGGTTAAAGGAAGGTAGAGCTTCTTTATCAAGATAAGTCAATCAAGGAGAAACACCATAGTGCTTTTGTTTTAACCTCTCATGCCTCGTAGTGAGAGGAGATACATAAATCACTTGAAAGAGTTGTAATGGTCGGAGTGTTATGGAGAGAGCTGAAGGGGCACAGAGGGTTGAAGGTTTCCTATGAAGGCAAATTGATTTATCTTGTAGTCACTTGTGTTTTGGAGGACAAATCAGTGAGGACAACAGAACAACTCTGGTTATGCTGATCGGATCATTATGGGAATCATCCTGTGACTCATGAGGACAATGTCTCTTAACCTCTGAGGAATACTTTTCAGGCTTATTGAAGTCTCAGCTTGAAGCTAAACAGGAATTACTTTTCTTTGTTCCTTGTGAAACGAAACACACTTCTAAACGTGTTCATCTACAGTGGCATAAAGTTGGCTGGCTCTGGATCCTCTGTATGGTGAATGTTTAGGTTGAGTTGTAAATGTAAAAGTTCTGCCTGGTAAGCAGTGAGAGACTTGTGATTTATCGCCACTGTTGTTGTGAATATGTGAGCAATTAATAGTTTACCATCTTCCTATTACTATCGTCTTACCTTTATAACAACCAGTTCATGCCATATTTCACTCTGTGGATGGTGGGCAAGGGAACTTGTTTTTGTAGCATGCATTAAGAGAACAACACACCCACTATGGAAGCATATAGTCACACATCCCTGGTCATGACGCAATTCATAAATGTGGCTTTTATTAAACACAGTCATTCTTAAAGTACACATATAAGTTAAATGGTGTAGTTTACCAGAGTATCACAATACATTTCTAGTATTGGTATAGCGTGCAACACCACCCTCTAGCCAGTGTAGAAATGTAAACTGTAGTCTGTTGGGAGCAAAGGAGGAAGTGATGTACAGTGTAATACAGCCACAGTCTGCATGGGGTTGGATGAATCATTAAAGCCTTTAGACTTTAACACAGAAGTCCATGATTTGCTTCCTATTCCCTATTTGTTTAGTTCCTCAATCCTAAACACGTGGTTATTAACATAACCATGACAAAGAGGTACACTGACCTGAAGTAAAAATAACCCAAAACATGAACTTCCCCTTACGCTGGCAAATGTCTTTATTCATTATTTATTTGGAACTGTTTGGTTGAAGTGGATGTGAAGCTAGCCAGGTCAGACTGTTTAATACAAGGAACTGCTTTTGTTTTGTTTTCTGCCTTGTGTATTCTGATCTAATTTCTCTGCAATCAGGCAGAGCGTGAAGAGACTGTCGGCTCGCGGTGAACAGCCCCTGCAGCTTGATTGAATTGTGTTGCTTAATTCTGTTTACAATATTTTAGATGAGTATATCACTGCTAGCAGGTAAAGTATTGTAGCACATTAATTAGAGTTAATAGGCAGCAAAAGGGAGAGGGCTGAGGAGGCTTCTGCAAACAAACATGGCATTGAGGTTGTGTGAGAAATGCTCAGAGCAAACTGCATTTCTCTGCCTTTTTGACTCACACACAAACGCATAAATACAGACACACACTGAGACACTGGCCCAGAGTCACGGAGCAGGAGGTTGAAAGTGGGCAGAAGTTCAGAAATGAGTCATGTATTGCCCGAGGCTCCGCGAGCATGTGTGTGTGTGTGAGAACTTTGCCTCGGTGAGCGTAGGAGTGTCAGTTTGTGGAATCGCTTTTGAGATCATCATCTGAAACATATCTGAATTAATGTTATTTACTTTAGCTTTCATGTTCTTTGTATGTGTGTGGGTTGTTAAATAATTTAAGATGCAACATCACATATTGACTTCTACGATCATACCAGTGAAGGATTATTGTAAAAATTAGCCCCAGTGAAAGGTTGTGTGGGGGCTTTTTGACCACGTTCAAACACATGTCTGCTGCAGTATGAAGTTAGAAGACATCAAATATGTTTCTTTTTAAAACATTTCCTTTTTCTAACACATAATGGTTTTTTTTCAACAAGGTGGTTGAGTTTGTGAACATTGCTGGATTCATTTCCGCACAATATACACTGCATGCATCTTAAATGTGCATTTAGAGTGTGAATTAGTATGGCTTGTTTCACAGTGTCTGAAAATCCTCATGTCTTCAGTTATATTTACAAAGCATCATGAAGTCAGGTAAATGAATCCCTTTACGTCTCCCTACCTTTGCATTTCTAATGATCGACTCTACATGAAGGAGTCCGATCTGACATTGGCCCTTGCTCCTCTATCTGCCGCCTCTCTCTTGTATGCTGTGAAATATGCATACCGCTCTGGGGGGCCCAGTGTACGCTGCAGTTTGCTAATGATTGCTTTTTAGGTAAACATAAAGCTGCTTTAATCTGTTTATCCCCGGCATAATCAAGCATATCATCTCAGCTCATTGGGGAAGACCATCTGAAGCAAAATTGTGTTTTGGCATTTTGTTTTGGTAAATGTTTCTTAGAATTGTATTTTTATAAGATTTTGAGTGTAGAGGGGAGGCTGTGTGTCCTAAAGCAGGGGTGGGGAACCTTTTTCCTATCAAGGGCCATTTCAATTTTTACAACATCCTCCGAGGGCCGTACAAATGATTGAACTCAACCTCTGCTTAAAAAAACAAAAATCACAGCCATCATTTGGCCTTTCTTTCATGCTGTGCAAAGAAAAAGCAACCTCTTAATCCAGATATCTTACCATGACTCGCGCATGCACGTGCACGGTTGTGGCATGACCACCAAAACAGAAAGATATGGACACAGGATGTGTGCAAATGTATTTAGCATCCTATCTATGTGAACATGATGTAAGTGGGGGGCGGACCTAACCTCCTCTAGGGAGGTCCGGGGCAAGCTCCCCCGGGACGATTTTTTTAAAAATGTTGAAGTTAAAAGCATCAATCTGGTGCACTTTGAGAGCAACATGAAGAGATCTATGCATACATGTGGTGTTTGTTTTTTGTGTGTTCTTAAATTACCTCGAGGGCCGTATCAAATAGTCTCGCGGACCGTATACGGCCCGGAGGCCAGAGGTTCCCCACCCCTGTCTGAAAGGCACAACATTCCTCAACACATTTATTTTAAAACTGAAAACACAGACTCATGTTAAATACATTATATTTAGCAAATAATACTTTTTGAACATTAATGAATACAATTACATTTCACTGAGTATCTGTGTACATTAGAAGAACACTTCATAATGTAAACTGTGCAGACTCAGCAGCTAAAGACAGTCAAATCATGTATTGATCTCATGGTCAATTTAGTATGCGCTAAGTCGTCGACAAACAGGGTAGAAGATACATCAGTGCAAGAATCATCAGAGCAAAAACAGGAAGTTTCTCTTCTGAAGTAGACCTTGAACGCCCTGAATCTACATATTATCAGCTGTTTTTGGTGATATTGGGAACATACCACAACTGGAGTTTTTATCCCGGTTCCTTACCATTACCCAAAACCAATTAGTTTCAGTTACCTAAACACATTATTCACAAAGTTTCAAATCTTTGAAATTATAGATTTCCTCAGGTTATTTCGCACAAGTGCATGTGCTTTGGTTAAAAAGGTGCTGGCATGCAGTTGATGTGTTTTCTCTCTTGACTGCTTCAATCAATTCTGTATTATCTTCAGCAATTAGGCTACCTCCCCGTGATCAATGAATCCAACACGCCTCTGTGTGTTTGGGTAGATGCTCTGTTTGCTTTATATTTCTGCTTTTCTCTTAAACTGTTAAGCCCTGAGCCTGTTTTTCAGGCTTCAGGCTCGAAAATGGCATGCGCAGAACAAATGACTACCTTCACTTCTAAAAGGGGTAAATTAATTATATTTTTTCTCAAAGCAAGGTTACACCTGTGAGTTGGATGTAGAAGAGTCAGAATCAATATAGATGTTTTTAAAAAAAAAGTAAATTCAGGTTGAACATAGTAAAAAAATGTAAATTATAGTTTCCGTACAAAAAAAACCCATTACTTACTGTATAGTGAAAACCACCCTTGAATGATGGGATAGTAGACAAAAAGCTTTAGGAATCCAAACTATAACATATACTAAGTACCCTGTATCAAGATTGATGCAAAAAATGTGACCTTTCTTTGCAAAAAACCCCACCTCTGGTCATTTCGTGAAAAGCCCCCGCGGGGCCTATGGGGCTTTAACAGGTTAAAGTAAGCACTTGATTTGCTTGATCTTATATTCTCTCTCACAGCAAAACACTGGGCTGAATATTATTCACCAACAGTGGTTTTAGTATGTTCAAGTTCAAAACATTCAAACATTGCAAAAACAAAAGCAATGGTGTTCGGATCCAGACATATTATGTTTAAGCAGCAATCCTCAATTAAGCCTGACACTGGCTGGTCAGCCAGTGGAACAGGTAAACGAGACTAAATTGCTTGGCATTGTTCTTGATTCTGGTTTACGGTGGACAAAGCAAATTGACAGTATCGTAACTAAAATGGGAAGGAGCATAGCTGTGGCGAAAAAATGTACAAAATATGTAACACCAACCACTTTGAAACATGTCATTGAGTCTCTGGTTTTGTCACATCTTGAATACTGTCTGGTCATATGGTCATCAGCAGCAAAAACACATTTACAGAAATTACAAATAGCTCAAAACAAGGCTGCCAGACTAGCTCTCCACTGTTCGAAGCGCACTCATATTGGAGTTATGCATAGAAACCTATCATGGCTTCCAGTTGAGAAACGTCTGCAATCTTGTGTTATCACTTTTCTAAAAAATTTCCAATTTAGCAAAAAAACACTGGATTTTTATGATCAAATAGTTTACACAAGAGACGAGCATGACCCCGTCTACACTACAGGCATGAAAAAATCTTGAAGCTGGGCGTGTCTGAAGCTTGGCGATTTTTTGCGAGCAACCAATCACATGAATCTCCCGCCCCCGACATACAAAGCAATAGCAATGTTAAAACGAAGTAAACTGGATATAAACTCTCCAAACAGGCGAAAAAACTATCAGTTTCACCCACTGTCTCTGCCACCTCCCTCCATGCCTGGTTCCTCCGGTTTGTATCCCGGTAAATAGTTCCGGTCGTAAAGAACCGGGTGATTTGCTACCGTAATATCTCGTTTGGAATATGAGGAAATGAACTGCGGTCTGGCTCTCCCAGCTTGCACGCGGTTTGATTGGCTGCGCTTGCACTGGCGGGATTTGCATAAACGGGATTTGATTGGCTGATGCCAAGCATCGAGCCTCAAAAGTTGAACATTGTTCAACTTTTGATGCCGATAGATGCTCGTGATGCTTGCAAAGCCATGCCATGCTCCCCACAATGCAGTTCGGCGAAGATTTAAAATCTTCTACGTCACCCCATTCAAGTGAATGGGCGAAGCGTTGAAAGCTTTTTTTGATGCCTGTGTAGTGTAGACGTACAAGCTACATCAGGCCATCTACTGGCACCTAAACCCAGGACCAATCTTCTGAAACCTTCTGTGTCTTATAGAGCTATAAAGGAATGGAACTCATTGCTAAACTACCTTACTGAAATACAGTCCAGAGCCTCTTTCAAGAAGAGATTGAAGGGCCATCTACTAATGACCATGTACCCTGTGAGCTGTGAACCCTAATTTAATTTAATTTGATCGCATGTTGTTGATGATATTGGTGATGTTTTTAATGTTGTTAATGATATCAGGACTTATGTCCTAAATGTTGCTGTATTGTTGTATTGTTTTAAGTGTCGGACCCCAGGAAGAGTAGCTTTTGTCGAGAGCAAAAGCTAATGGGGATCCTTAATAAACATAAACAAGTTTATCAATGACAGTTACGCTCTTTCTTGATTGTCATAATTGAGTTTAAACAGCCATCTGCACCTGAAATCACGTTAAACAAAAATTCTCTGTTTCCTTTCTTAAGAAGAAAGCAATGAAGTATATATATAAAAAAAAAAAAATTGTATGGAGAGAACAAGAGTAAAAACACCCTAGCCATATCAGCAACTGCTCTTTATCTGAACTGATGCAAACTGTCAACGCTGTTAAATGGACACAACTCAAACACACCAGTGTTTGCAGGCATGTTTTGTACGGTCTAAAGTGCTTACATCACATATAAACAAATGCATTGCCTGATCCATTCTATGAATTAATAATCAGAAAATACCAGCGGTGTCTGAGTAAATGTCTGTAGACTGCATTATAAAACCATCTCTGGAAAGCCACATATTTTCCCGCAGGGAGTCGTGAAACTGTTCAAGAGGGAGGCGAAGGGAAGTACACACGCACATGGAGCCATCACACTTTGTACTTTATTTCAGGATATCAGCATTATCATTTGGAAAATCTTGCTCTTCTATTATTTTATTATTCTATACTCGGACTTGACAAACTAACTGCAAACAAGATTGAATCTGAGTGGGTTCTGTGTTTTTGTGCATGTTGGAATAACAATGAAGTGACCTATCGACCGATTTTCCTGGTAAGAAATATGTAGAGTAAAGAGTCTTCAATCCAGCGAGTGTACCAAGGCCAGTCCGTGTTGTTTACAAACAATGGTTCATTGCATGGGCGTCACAGCCATTATATGAGGGTGGGACAAGTCCCCCCCACCTTTTAAAATGATTAGTTTAGACACCCCCACTTTTACTCTGTGGAAAGTCCGTTAATCGGTCTTTTCACTCGCAACTCGTGCGAGCGCTGTGTCAGTGCTTCATTATCAAATCCATTCCACTTGCTTCTTGTGAGAATGCCCAAATCAATGAAATTCCGTACCATGTTTTCACTGCTACTTTGTACCAAGGCAGATTCTCAGAGCCGTGCACATGAGCCGTACACATGCTGCGTTTTTTGTGTATCTGTGTCTTTAGTTGTACAATCATGCGCGCCACAGTTTCCCCGCTGCGAGGCTCCGGTGCTAACAGTTCACGAGCGTGCTCCACTAGTACCCAGTTATAAGGCGCTGTTATTAAAGAGGTGGAGGGAGAGTCCTCTCCTGTCAGAATGAGAGGCTGATAACTACAGCTCTGTGAGGTGAAGGACTCTCTGAGTGTTTAGATAGTTCACTTTAGTCTAAGTGGGTCTCAAACAGTTTGGTAATCATTTATGTAAACAAGTATTTCCATGGCACACCTTTATAAGATCATTATAGTTATAAAAAATAAGAGAATAACAGGTATGCAATAATTCCATCTCATACTATAGGACAGTAACACAAAAATACAGTTTAAAAGGGGAGTAAATCTGTTTACAGTTCTGTTTCCCATGGGTGTTGTTGAGAGATGTATCCGTAGATTTAGTCCCTAATTGTGCTCTCAAAGTGCGGCAGATTGATGCATTTAACTTCAAAATTTCAAAACAAATCTTCCCGGGGGAGCATGCCCCCGGACCCCCCTAGAGTAGGTGAGGTCGACCACCTGCCCACACCCCCTGTCAAATTGTCCCACCCACATTGAGGATGCTTCCTACGCCCATGGTTTATTGTGCTCGCGATGAAACATTTTGTACTCGATTTCCTGAACAGTCTTGTTCTCCACTGCCTTTCTGACTTGGGTCTCAAAAACATTCCATGTAAAATGGGTCTGCAGCTAACAGTTGCTTTCATTATCGATTCAGCCTAAAAATTGGTTATTGCAGCTAAATGATTTTCTGTAGATTCATAATGTCAGCTCCTGAAAGAATATATTTTAAAAATGTAAACACATTTTGAAATGCAATACGATGCTTTCTTAACTTCAAGAATGTACCCAAAACTTAATTCTCGGCAGAGCATCCCCCCCCCCCCCCCTTTTTCTTTTATAATACTATTTAATATTCATCCTTTATTTATTTTTGTTTTTATTTCCTTGTCCCCCCCCCCTCGTAGATGTGTGTGAATGAGAGTGCGGGGTAAAGGGGTTTGTGTTTATATGTCACTGTACAAAGAAAACACAGTACTTTACATATAATCTTTTGCAAATGTTGGTTTGATATCTGTGCGGAAACTAATAAAAAGATTTATAAAAAAATAAATAAAAAAAGAATGTAGTATTGAACCATCTGTTGAAAATTCACCCACAGCATACAGTTTTCTAATGTTCTACATTTTCCACCAATGCCAATATCATCATCTCTCACAGACTGCATGCGTACAGGTGAGGTTCTTCTCCAACAATCTATCCTGTTCAAAATACTTAAAGTGCCAAACAAGCACACTTTCAGTGGCAGGTGGGAGTTATATTTTGGGCCAAACTAAAAAGAGATAAACACTGGTGATCCGCCGCAGTGAATTAATAATCCTTTCCCAGCTGTTTGGTGTGTTTTTACCCAGTCTTCTCCCGCCTGCCCTTTGAAGACTCCACTGTTCCTTCACTTCCAGACATCTGTGATCCTCTGAAGTGATTCCTCTTGATTACACAGGATAAATACTTGGCAAGTGTTTTTCTCCTCTTCTCCCCCCCCCCCCCCCCCCCCCCCCCCCCCCTCCCGAGGCAGGTAGACAAACTTTAGTCATTACCATAATAAGGTAAATCAGACTCAAGTGTTGTGTTGCTTCAACAGTAGCGTAAATGAAAACTGCTGACAGAGGCGCAACTCGTTGGCAGTTCTTCAGGGGAAAAGCTTGTTTGTAATTGCCTCAGCTACGATGCAGTTCCCTCTTTGAAATATAGACTCCACTTGACTCCTGTAAGTAGAGTCGTCTCGTGCAGTTTGGGGCTTTGATGAGAAAGTTGTTGGTAGGTGCGCTGTATACATTTCCGTAGACCCATACACAGGATTAATGAGCCAAAATAAAGGGGAGGGGAAACTGCAATACGTTTTCAGACGTGTTACCTTATCATTTAAGCATTGTTAAAATAAAGCTAAGTTCTTCTGGTTTTGGCAAGAAAATAAACGGTTCCTGAACTATCTACTGCAGCCTACCCTTGGCAGGAATTGGGTTATTTGGTATTTGGTGCTAAAGTAACTTTCTTCTTGGCTGCTGTCATACTTACTAGGGCTGAACGCAAACTACACTGTTTTGGGGCACTTTCTGAAACTACTGATGATGTTGTTCTTCTTAGGAGGAAAGTCTCAGTCACACTAAGGAACAACACTTCTTATTGCCATTATACACCGAGTTTGAGATGCCCTTACTGAATATAGGGGTGTAAAATATATATAAATCAACGATTAACATAGCCCAATACAACTCAACAGCACCAGACCCTACAGTCTCCAAAACGACTATAAGGATAACTCAAGAAAAATAGCATAAAAGATGACTTTAATAAAATACGCTGTAGACTGGATTCATGTTATGCACCTGCAGTATATGATATATATTATCAATCTATATGTAAGTGTCACTGTGTCACTTTTTATTTTTTATTTGAATCATTTAAAAAACGTGTGATTCTTGCTCAAAACATGTTGCATTACCAAGAAAATTAAAGACCCTTTATTACAAAAAATAAACGTTATTACCTTTAATAACTTTAAGAGAGCAAGTGTATTATCTTAATTATATTCCCTGAACATAACGACACGTAGAAATGATCCATTACTGACACAATAAAGTTTCTGGTACAGTCAGTCCAGCCAGGTTTTATTCAAAAACTAAGTTACAACTCTCAAGAAAACAAGGCTTTTTTTTTTTAACCCAAATCACGCACTGTTAAACTGCCCCCCCCCCCCGTTCAGACCTCACTTTGCAGTTTTGGCTCTTAACATCCTGCTGATGGAGGGAAAGTGATCCAGGTCTGACTACAGGCAGCCTGGTCACTGAGCCAAGGCTGATGACTCATCTCTCTGAGTGCCTCCCAGAAGCACTTCCATACCCGCATCCTCATCATCGCCCCGCTGAAGTCAACCTCCTGCGCTCTCCGTTTGGCAGTGTTGAGCAAAGGGTTTATATGAAGCTCGATTCGGCTGTGAATGAGGATGACAAATCAATGTCAAGTCTTGACAGCAACAGTCTTCAAGAAGGAAAGAAAGGAATGACTTCAGTCTGCTATATGAATAGTGTTTTCTCTATATTGTATGTTGATTTGAATTTTGAAGAAACATGATTAACAATAATCTTAGAGAGGAGGAGGAACATCGAGCAGAAATTGTAAGGTAGCCGTGATAAAACCATTAAAAGACTACTTTCCGACCTAGTGTTATAGAAACGAGTTTTCCAGAAGAGATTTCTGACCTTTCACTGATCAATTTCAAACAGCAGAAGCTAAATGCCACTTCAAGTGTTTCTTTTGTTTGTTCTGCACAGTTTATTCATGTACTACCAAAACTGTTTAGTATGAATACAAATATGAAACATGGCACATGATTCTATATTTTTATTATATTCAATTTGCACTCCAAGTTAGCAATTGGAAATCAATGTTTAATTTGTAAATAATTGTTTCTAACTTAAAGGCTTAAAGACATCAACAGATATTCCAAACCCTACATTTCTAAAGCTTATGTGTACAATGCCTCTTCAGCATTCATTTAAATTAATTCATCCTCCACATTTCCAGGATATACATGTAGTGCCTTGTATTTCTCCATAAAATGAAATTCCCAAATTATTTTTTTTATGCTTGCAGCGATACAGTAGATATATTACCATTGTTTTTTAAATGTTATATATATTTTACCGCATTGTGCTTCTAATTCAGTCTACAAAAAAACCTGTATTGTGAAAAGCCCAGTATTTTGCAGAAAATGTAAGTCTGTTTTTTGAGACTAGCATTTACTGAGGAACAGAAATGTTCTTTAGCTTCAAAATGCTAACTTTTAGTATGTTTACTGTTACCTAACTGCGTCTGCCATACAGTATGGTTCAGGCCACATAGTGGGTATAATGAGTTTTTATTAAATGTTTCTATCAATTTTTCGATGAAAACGGTTGTTTTCAGTTGTTGGAAAAAAGGTTGAAGATTGAAGTTTTTAAAATACACTTAAACGCTCTGTTAAACCAATCCCAAGTGCTGTATCAATACATAAGCAGAGGAGAACTGCAGAGTTGGTTGATACATTTTGATTTTTCACCTTTGACAATAAACAAAGTTGACTCATTGTTCATTGAAAAATATTGACTACATGCCTGAAGTGATTATCAATGAATTGTTTTCATTACAGCAGTAATGGTTAAGTTACGTTTTAATTTAGGCATAAAAGGATTTTCACGGTTCTTTGCACTCTGAAAATGATTCAACAGATCAATCACAGGTATGAGTTTTGCTCTTTGTCACAATGGGCTGAATGATTTCTTTAAAACAGTCTATGGATTCACATTAACTGGAGTTTGTATAATTATAATAACACAGACCTATACGCTCTCAGCCTCCACTTCAGTGAAATGAGAGAGAGAGGGAGAGGAGAGAGAAACTAATTATAAAGCCATGGCGCGAGTAATCGCAAGGTAGCTTTATAATTATTTACACTAGTAGGCATTAGTGGTGGACACAAAGTGCAAGGGCTGGCAAAATTACAATCCTTATCTGAATGTTCCAGAACCTTTACTGTATTCTGAGAGGGTATGCATGCAGCGGGATGAGACCAGGAAGCAGCAGGTACACAAGGACGTTTAGAGGACGTGTCAGTGTGTGGCAGCTAATGTTGTTGCAGTGCAGTGGGAGATCCCAGAGAAACTGTGAAGATTTCCTGAGGCGACCAAAGCTTCTCATTTGCATTGAAACTATCAAACCTAAATGCATATTAAGTGAATGTTCAAATCGCAGGGTAAATGGGCTAAATTGCTTCAATCTTGCTCTTTCGCCTGTAGTTTGGAGGTCAGGTCAGGTTGGTTCTACATTATAGGATAACAATTACATCATTACAAGGTCATTATTATTCTCCGCACATTGTAAAACAGTAAGCGTATCGATCTATTTTGTACCTACATTTTTTTATTTTGAATTATTTTATAAACAAATGTAGTGGAAAAGCTCTTTCTCAATGTAATGCTTGTATCCTTTGTAAGGATGTACAGTAGGTAATAATAATAATAATAATAATAATAATGGTTTAATAACTGTTTGCAAAAATTGTAACACATCTCAAAATGTTGCAGTCATTTTGAAGTGCAACAGACGAGGACAGTTTGATGCAGGTGATAATATGCTTTTCTTTTGAGATGTATAAATGTTGGTTCAACTAAAGAAAATAGCTTATTTAAATGATGTTCTGTAAGATGTGGTAAGGCGTAATGATATAAAATGAAGCAAGGACAGAGTTGAGCAACACATTTAACATTTCAATCCAGGGGCAGATGCTTGGCGGTATGGACATATCAGGGGTTTACCAGCATCACATATCCCCCGACCTCCCATTCTATTGACCCCCTCTGGGTCCTCAGTGGGATTTTTACCTTTCTTTTTCGTTGGGAGGGGTATTTGATGAGACTGTGACAGTTCTACAGAGCACAACCTCCAATTGAATGTACAGTGAGTACAGAATACTGTTTTCAGATACTGTAGGCAAAGGGGAATTATAAAGGACAAACCCAACATGTTTATTCTCTCTGACTTTCATGTAGTTTAAAAGAAAAAAAGAAAATTAAACAAAGACAACAGAGGACCAGCACCAGCACCCTTATAGGCCCTACACTCTGTCTCTTCCTTTCTCTCTGCCTGCCCTGGGAAACTTCAAGTCTCAAGTGTAGCCGTAGTGGGATAGTGCAATCTTCTGCAACCTCTGAATCATATTGCAGTTTATACCCACATCTCTGCCGTGGCTGCCTTTACACGTAGAATAACTGAGCAGAAAGAATTCTAAAAGTTTTCACTTCAAAGGTTGAAATGTCTGCTGGGTGTTATAATGAGAGGATTTGTGGTGACACAGGGATCCCTATGACACTATAAAAAGCTTGAACTTTCAAATATGAGAAATCTATACAATATACATTGTATTGTTAAATACAAAAAAAAAGGTTTGATGGATGAAAAACTGTTTTGACTGTAGCTTGAAAGAAATCACACCAGCACTTACCATGAGGCCAGTCCAGGAGGAATGATAGATATGAAATTGAAATCAAAGTAGCATGAATAAGGGCATCTAGCTGAATTTATATTTTCCCTTTTTCAGTAAAAAATGTTATGCAGCGGTTGCCTCAACCAGACGCCAACGGGTTCTATTTGTGGAGCCACATTCTGTAATATCACTACAGTATTTCTCTTAGATAATATCTGAACAAGACTTTATACAACTTTGGACCGAAGGTCTAATCAATGTGAAAGTCCCACCACTCCTATTGTAACACGATTTTATGTAGAGTTAGATTAGAATAATTTTTATTTTTCTGATACAAGGTGAAACACTTGTTGCTATAATCACAAGATCACAAGTTGTTTAATTGATTTGGCAACCCTTTTGGTACCCATGGTAACAACAGTTGAAGAGCAAACAGGTACCGAGATATACAGAAGAGAGAACAAGTGGTGTGTATCGAAGGAATAAGTAAGTCAGTAAATTACTGCAACAATGACTCGATTCCATGGCATGAGTAGTTTTACAGTCAAAAGAACTGTATCATATTATCCGTGAAATATTTCAAATGTATGCCAGTTTCCCCTTTTGTATAGTGACACAATATGTCAAATACAGTGCATTTCCTGAGAATGCATCGCGAAGAAATCCACCCCATGTTTTACCAGTTGAATACATAAAGACTGGAATGTAAGATAACATTTCATATAGTAACGCTGGATTGCATGTTTCCTGTGAACCCCCTCTGCGTGCATATTAAGCAAGTCAAGCAAAATACATTATATAGTGCATAAATACACTGTGCGGTTATTGCTGAAAAAATACAAACAGAGTGTGGGATTTAATGAACATCTGAAAGATGTTTTAATGTTACAGCAAAGCATGTTGTATGTTTGCAATAGAAATCCAATTGAAAGTCTCCTCTCGCATGGAAGAGGTCTTATAGTGGTGGACTGACCCACCACATTACATGGAGGGCATGAAGGAGAGTCGGAGTATGCATATAGCAATTGTCTGTTAGGGAATTGCCTAGAAAGCGTAAAATTGACACCAAGACACACACATGCTATCAAACCAATACACATTGAAACCTCTGCAGCTCAGGTTTAGATTCATACGCATTACCTTCACGTAAAGGATATGAATGTGATTCATATAACCATAAAGCATTATAACCATTTCACATGCTCCATTGATACATCTCTGACAGGCATGATGGATTCTTCTCTTTACATTGATCAGGGTAAAATGAAATGAGACGGATTAGTACAGCTCTTTTGAAACAGCCCTTTGTGGATCCTTGCTGTGTATATGCCAGCCACTTGAGGCAGGAAAGAGAGACACATAGAGGGTAGGTTGTGTACAAAAGGGACTGTGTTGACCTTAACACATGGCACCCACAAGGGAGCTTACACCCTCTCTAAATGAAAGTCCTGTCACAGAGGCATTAACAGGGTATACGGTAAGCTCCTCTCCCTCTCAGTATCCCCCTGAGCCATGCTGCATTCACTGTCTGTTCCTCTCTTCCTGCTTTATACCCACACACACCCTCTCTTATGCTTTCATGAGATACACTCATATGCATGCAGTACACTGTGCTATCTGTCTGTCACACAAACACGACAGCTAGGGATGTCCTGATCACCTTTTTTTGCTCCCGATCCGATTCCGATCATTTGATTTTGACAATTTGCCGATACCGATTTTTCCCGATCCGATCTTTATGCAATGCATTAAGACAAAAAAAAGAAAAAAAGCATTCAAGTTGTTCCTTAAGGTTATTTTTTTATTTAAATTGGATATTCTATCCAACATGGATATAGCTTCTTTTTTTCACAGCAGCATTGGATCAGTTCAGTTGTGCAGCATTGGATCAAAACAAAATAAAGCTTATCAGTACTCGTTAGCTTACTGCTACTATTAGACACTGCGCCCTGCCCACTCTGTTGCCAGATTTGAGAGAAATAAGCAACCAGGTCTATGAAAACAAGCCCCAAAGAAGCAACACATACATGATGTTGTGTAATTTGAAACCAAAACTAAGGCCTCAGGATGACTTTTAGACTTGAACATGGTCATTTTTGTTTTGTAACATTGAATACAACATTTTAAAAAAAGTATTTAAAAAAATAAAAAATCCCGATCCCCGATTTTTTTCTCCCGATTCCGATCTTCTGAAAATCACGTGATCGGCTCCGATCCCCGATCACGTGATCGGATCGGGACATCTCTAACGACAGCCACCTTCCCTTTCATTTCGTTGTTATTGTCATATATTTTTTACCTTATACTGTATCAGCAGGGACAAGCTCAGGGGTGTTGGTTTTCTAGAAAAAAAAGAAACCATTCTCTACTGGATTCAATCGAAACCTCAATAACAGCCACATCTAATACAAAAAAGAGCCATTTTCAGATGATGTATGAAACAGCGTCTGTAACTAAGAACAAAAAATTAGAATACAGGGCAAACTCTGATACACAGGAACTTTCTTTTTCTTTCTCCTTGCATATATGACTTTTGCTGTCAGAATAGCATTAAAATAAGTATATGTAGACTTTAACAATAATTGCTTTTATATTCTCAGCTTTACTCTTCATTGCTTTGGTTGGTGTCTTTTTACATCATTCAGGACATTTTATCGTTAAATCAGGTTTTTAGGGCTGTTGCACAAAGTGTTGCAAATATACATATCCACTCACGAGCTGCACTCAGAGAGGATACTCAGTCGGATCCCACAACCTTGAGACTTAAAGCCCTCCGTCCTCCCGTGGTTAAACCTCTCGGGTGACCACTTAACCCACCACTCCTCCTCTGGGACCACACCAGATTTCAGAGAGTGCACCAACATCCACCCAGACTGCAGTAGCCTACCCATGATTCATTTCAATGAACCTCTTCCGGCCAAAGTCCTGCAAAGCCTTAGAGCAGGAACAGCAATGTAAACAATAGCAGATAATCACTGTTCTACACTGTTGATAGAATACACAAAGTAAAAGATTCATTCAGAATAAAGTTGGAAAAAAGAAAAGTGGACTCTTGATCTAGTTACTAAAGGTTTATTTGTCAGCCAACTATAGATATTGTCTGTGATGGCACAATAAGAAGAGCTTTACATCCATAAAACACTTCCTCAAAGCCATTTTTGGACTGGCTTTGTGGCACCCATTTCAAAAATCATTCTACTTTCTTACATCTGTCTGTGATTTGTATTGGGAACCTTTGTTTCAAAGACGCTGCCTCCGCATTGTTTTGCTCTCTCAGAAGTATACTCCATTTAGAATTCATCATTACTCCAAACCCTATCGTCAAAGTCGCTCTCCCCCTCATGTCTGAACAGTTTTCTGTTGAGATTTGCTAAATCCACCAAAGGTTGCTATTGTTAGTCTTGTCTTGCCTGCACACAAAAGACTTTGACGTTAAAGTGCCGTCCCCCACACAGCGACGAGTCAATTATCCTGAGATTGCGCCATTTAGCCTCACACTCAGGTGGTGGTGTAAATCCACACCTTTCTCTTCCCTGAGGCTCCATCAGTTTGGATGTTCACACAGTTTTAATGCAGCGGAAGAATAAGTGGCCCTTTTCATTAAACACATGCTGTTTTACCAAGTTTAAGTTTAGAACAAGTGGAAGACTCGTGATTCCTAAAGAATGGTCCAACAGTGCCTTACTAAAGTCTGTATTTTAAATGTATTTAAAAAAACAGCATTAAATAGCTTTTACTTTTGTTACTACTATTGTTCAAAATGTTTTGTACACACCTCAATTAGGCTGTTCATTTTGGACATTTTTGACGGACACATTATGAAGGATGTAAGGAATGGTGGTTTATAAGTTAGAAAATGTACCTTTAACTAAGTCACATAAGGTTAAGCTAAATGGTTTTCTCATCAAATGTCAGTAATATCCTCTATTTCCTCAGCTCTGTGCCAAAGACAATGACGGTGACTACATCAACCTGCCACTGCGTATTTATTTCTCTTCTACATAATAATGAAAAGAATACGAATTCCCTTTGGCTTTCGCTCAATCAAATATCTGCCATTCAATACTTTTATTTCATATCTCCCCGAAGCCCACACATCCACATAATACCTTCATCTCACAAAACACAGGCTCATTATTTACAGTACCTGTCTGGGAAAGAATATTGGAAATCGGAGTAAATAAGCCACGCACCGTGTGTCTAGAGGCGGGCTTCCACATGAGCATTTACTTTAAAATGCCTCTGTGGAGGACAGCTGCCAGGAAGCGAGCTGCATCAGTAATAGCCTCCATAACAGGAAGCCATTCCCCGATACCTGCCGTTTACCGCGGAGGACAGATGCTCCTCGTAGCGTCTCTGTCTTTCTCTCCGTTTCTGCTGTCAACCAGCACAGATGTGTTTTTAAATTGTCTTTTCAGATCATAGAACTTGTTGCATGATGCCTTGAAATATTCAATCCGGTGTTTGTCTGGTTAACCTTTAACATTTACACAAACAAAATCGATGCATAGCCTTTCCTGTAAACCACACTTAAGCCCCGTCATTTGGAAGAGCACTCTGAAGCATGAATAACCCTGTTAACTAAAATATCAATACATTGTTTTATAAAAAATGTAGGAATGCAGAGCCATATCTTTGACTTGTTTAGTTTTTTTCCCCCTGTATATAAATACTGTAGATGGATGTGTATTGATCCAGAATTGGGAGATAATTTTGTTACAGTCTGTTATCAAGGCAGTTCATATTATTACAAAATAAAGTCAAACTGTTTAAAGTGACCCTATCAGAGTTTAGGCACAGCAAGACAATCACCATAACAACCAAATACAATTCCAGTTGTGCATAATGTTGAAAATATCACACATTACTCCTGGTAGAAATTGCAAAATAATAACTGGTTGTAGCAATTTGAAAAGTGCATATTACTGTGAATGGCGTTCTTACTAAGTCCACCACAGAACCCACGGAATATTTCGGTGTATTATTTGCAGAGGACAGGCTGGTCTCTGGGGTTTTATGCACAGTGAAGCTCTTCATTCTGTGTCATGTCGGTCGCCTGTTGGAAGGCTTTGATTTCAATTGTTCCTCATTAGTGCTTCTACTCTACAGAAAGCTGTGTTGGCTATGAAATATTCAACAGTTCCAATGTGAGTTGAAACAGCCACTCCTTGATCAACAGCGAGCAGCTTTTCTTTGGATCTAAACAAGTTTCAGGGCATATTTGCCTGTTTACTCAGGAGCATTTAAAGTCTGTGCGTTGTTTTGTTTCGGGTGATCTCATAAACCAAGCTGCTCTCTGTGGGTGTGAATCAGCCAAAGAGAATGCAAACTTCAATTTGTAATGGCTTCACTACAACAACAAAGCCAAGAATCCTGCGGTGCTATAAAATCTGATCGAGTCAAAGCTGTACACCTAAACAACAAATGTCTCATATCTGATCATGAATGTTTTCTTGACACAGAGGCTGCAGTGCCTAATTAAGAAACAAGGCTGCATATGATCTGAGGAAATAAAGAAACATTTAGCAACACATTCAAATTCAGTCCATGCCTTGACTGAAATTGGAAATATCCAACATACAGCTCAGACATAACAATCTGATAAAGCCACGGAGAAAAAGAACATAAGTACATTAGAGTGTATTTCATTATTAATATAGGACAATAAATGGCTGAGAGAACTCATCCAAATGACATTTCCTCCATTTGAATTCCAAAAGCGGCTCTGTGTTAGCAGAATAATCTTGTATTGGCTAATATGAATGTTTTATTGGCTGCAGAGGCTTTGTTCTGACTATGAATGGACATTATCCAGTTGTATAAAAAGAATCTTTGCTAAGCCCAGAATGAAATAAGTACCATTGGTATTCAAGCTTGTTAAGCTCATATTCTCTTTTAAATCTGCCTTTAGATTCCCAGTTTCCTTATTCCTGAATTCCATTTTCATATTAATGAAAATAAGCTGGAGATTTTGCAGTATGTATCCGGAGGAGGGGAAAGTGGGATACATGCAAAAGGGCTTTTAGAATGAATCGGATTATATTAGGGAGTTATCATATTCCGCTCTCGGCGGTTAAAGTAATTAAAGGTAGTATGCACATGCAGACGTGATAAGGAATAAGGCAGGAGAGAGGCTGCAGTGATGTAGGAGCACTATAAACTTCAAGCATACCCTTAAAGGAATGAAAGAGAAGAAGAAGAAGTCGACCAGCAGCCACTTTGACAAAACCTTTTGAGGTTAATGCATCGATAGATCGATGCATTTGCTGCTACTTCTTGTTATATTTTTTATTTAAAACTATCTTTGTAAAGCGTGAGGAATACGATCTGTGATTTGTTCTCTGCTTGACCGTTTGTTTTCTTTAACCTAGTTTTGTGGTTAATAAAAACAACTGTTCGATTTTTACAGTTTTAGACTAGTGGATGTTAAAAATGTCCTCCCTAAAAGCTTCATAGTTTCTTTTCTATGGGCTGTCTATGACCTGAATGCTTTTTGGGTCACAGGAGAGCAAACATCAGCTACCATTGCAAATTGACAGCAACTCTGAGGGCTGGAGTATGGCTTGCAGGCTATACACAGTGCTGTACCCACCATTTAAAATGAACTCTTTGAGACCACTTTCTCACAGGATATCTTTGGACAATGTTATATTGATTTATTCATTAGTTGGCTATTCATCTTTTAGCACGTATACTTTAACCCCTTATTTCTTCCTCCTTGGTGTTTCCTTACTCTTGTGTGTGCCCTGTTATGTTGTTTCAACAGTGAAATATGTCCTGTATGTATTTATTAGAGTTTCTAGTATACTCGTCCATAGTCCAGTGCATCCCCTTAAATATAATAAGCACACAAAGAGACACTTTTTTCTATCAATTCCCTCACCATCAACAGAGAGCAGTGACTCGGTCACATCAACGATCACATCCTACATTTAAATTCAACCACGCAAAGCCTCACTGCTCACCAGTCTGTCCTCTGAACCTCCTGGCAATTAGGACTACAAGCTAGAGGAAACGCTTGACAGACGGGAGACACTGTGCTGCTAATAGGGTTCCACCGTCCAACAACCCCTTTCACAGCTTATAAAGCAAACTGAGTCTCATCTGGCCATCTGTGTTTGCTCTTTCTCTCTTGCACACAAAGCCAGAAAGAGGTTGATAATATCAGTGAATAAATCCGCAAATTATCTTCTTTTATACAGATAACAATGGAGGTTAAAAATGTCTGACCTTTCATTAGGAAGTAATCATGAGGCTGATATGTGAGAAAAAGTCAATCAAAATGTGTTGAAGCTTAAAAAGTGTATTCTGTA